>NC_135786.1:237744375-238055000 GCF_051106095.1 Pogona vitticeps | reverse complement strand
CCCACCCCGCGCCATCCCTCGCTTTTATGCCCAAACATGGCCGCCGAGGTGCAGGTGGCTGGGCGGGAGGGCGAGCTGAGGCCCCGGAACTCCATTTCCCAGGAGGCCCCGAGGCCACCCGGCAGGGCGGGAGGCGTGGCGAGAAGAGGCGGGGCTGCCAATGGGCGGCGGGCCGGCTCGGCTGGGCGGGGCCTGGCGGGCGGCGTCCCCGCCCCACGGCGCTTGCGATTGGCTGCCGGCCGTTGTCGGTGGTGACGGCGGGACGCGGCGGCGGCTGTTGCTGCTGCTGCGGCGGCGGCGGCGGCGGCATCGGCTCCTCCGTCCCTCAGCGGCCAGGAGGCGGCGGCGGCGGCGGCGGCGAGCGAGGCGGCGTGGGGGGGGGGGACGGACACACACCCGAGCGAGGGAGCGAGCGAGCGAGGAGCCGCAGCGCTGCCGGGGCCATGGGCTGCTGCCGGGAGGGGGCCGCCCCCGCCCCCCCCGCTCGGTGACGACCCCGCCGGCCCGGGGGAGAAGATGGCGGAGAGGTAGGAGGAGGAGGAGGAACCCCCCCTCCCTCGACGCCCCCTCACCTTTTTCACGCACCCCCCCCCTTTGCACGCCCTGGAGAGGGGGCAGGAGGAGCCCCTGCATGAAGAAACCCCCCCCACCCTCATCATCATCATCTTCCTCCCCTGGGGCTGCAGCACCGGAATCTCCCCCTTCGGAGACCCCCCCACCCAGCCCCCAAAAATGGATTTCATCCCCCCCCTTCCAGGTCTTGGATTTCCTCTCGGCGGGCGGCCTCCCTTTGGAGGTGGGCCCCCCTCCCCACCTTTCCCTGGAGGCCCCCCACCTGACCACGCACCCACCCCCACCCCCTTTGCTGCCTTCCCAATGCCTGACCCCTTTCCTCATTTTCTCCCCCCCCCCAATCCCAGGCTCGTTTTTTCCAGCGCTTTGAGGGGTGCCCCACCCCAACCTCCTGGGGGGGGCTGCTCCATCTTTGCTCGGGTTGCTTCCTCTCTCTCTCTCCCCCCCCCCACTAAGATTGGCAGATTCTCGTGTTTTCAGGAAAACACACACAACAGCCCCCCCACCCCCCACGTGATTTGCATCCCCCTCCCCGGTGTTTGTGTGTGTGTGTGTGTGTCTCAAATTCCAAAGATTTCTGTGCCTTTTTAAAATATTCCCTCTTGGAGACCTGGCTTCTCCCTTGGAGCCCCCTCCGTGCGCAAGGAGCCCCACCCACGGTGGACATACACACAGTGTGCGTGTGTGTAGGGGGGAAGGCCTTGGTTCTTCTCTGCACCCCCAAGACCCTCCCAGGAATTAACCCCCCCCAAAGGCTTGGCCATGCACCCCATACTGTGACCCCCACCCTTGCCTTGGGTGGAGGCAGGCCAGTTTTTTTCTCCTGCAAGGGGCACCCCATGAAGGACGCCTCCACTCAAAGTGGGGCAATCTTCCCTTTCTTGGGGGGGCAGCATCCCTCCCAAGGCCAGGGCAGCCCTCCCCTCAAAAGCCCTCTCTTGCACCCCACTCTCATGTCCCTTAAACTTAATTCCCTCCCCCCCCAGAGCCCAGCCCTTGGCAGGCCTTCCACTGACGAGGCATGTGGCTCAGACCCCTGACATTTTGCTTCTCTTCCCCCCCCCATGGGGTCCTTGACCGGGAACCTTTTTAGAGGCCCTCCCCCACCATTTTGCCTCCCCAGATTTTCATCGCCTGTACAAGACTCTCAATGTATCCCCCAGAGTAGGACCTTTTCTCTCCCCCCCCCCCTTAAAACTCCCTTTTCTGGAATGATATGTCTTGCCCACCCACCCCCTTCGAGGCTGCTGTGACCCCGGGAGGGGGGTTTGCAACTGAGTGCCAGCCTTTTGCTGCATGCCTCCTCTCCCCTTCTGACTTGCTTGGAGGTCACCCTGTTTTCTTAAAGGTCTCCCTCTCCCCCTTTAAGTTTTTGCACACACACACACACACAGACCCTCCCACACATATATATATGGTGGGCACCTGCTCACACCCATCCTTTCTCCATACCCAGCCTGCACTCAGCTGCGGTATCGCCTTTCCCCAGTGCTGGGATTTTTTTAAGGAGCCGGGGGGGGGGGAAGGGGGCTGAAATTCTGCTGCTGCTCCCCCCCCCGGATGCCTCAACACCCCCACTTTCCCCTTGGGTTTAGGTTAGCCTGCTTCCTTGCTGAGACCACCACCCCCTCCCCCAGAATGTATGCAGCCGGCCTGGGTATGGCACCGATCCGTGATCAGGGAGAAGAGGTGGTGGGGAAGGTTTGTGCTTCCTTGCCTTGGGAAGCAGGCCAGGTGCCTCTCCTTCATCTGGTGTAGGGAGTGGAGTTGGGGGGGGGGCTGCGTGCGTCTGTTTGGATTGTGGAGAGGGGCCAGCGAGAGAAGTCCTGCTGCAGAGCCAGGCTTCTTGGGGGTGGTGGTTTTAATTTTCTTTCTTTCTTTTTTTCCTCGAGGGTTGGGCTTTGAAGTTGGACGTGAGCCAGGCAAACGGGAGGACGGGCATGTTGGGTAGGGGGATCCGCGTGTCCGCGGCTGAGCTTCCCCCGAGGAGCATGTAGAGAGAGCATGGAGGACCCCAGGTTTGGCTGGAAGAAGGCCGCGGTGGTGGTCATGGTGGGGCTTTGTGGGTGGACCTTGCACCAATATTTTTTGAGAGCCCCATGCTGAAAAATTCCTGGCTACCGGTTTGTGCGGTGAAACCGAGCTGGGCAGTCGGAGAAAGGCAGTTGCAAGCCCCCCCCCCGCCTTCCTTTGGCTTGTTTGCAGAGGGCAGAGCCTGGAGGGTTGGCATGTGGGGCGCCCGAGTGTGGGTGCCCTGGTGTTTTGACATTTGCATTGTACATACCTTATAATGGGTGGGCTTGGGTGGGGGGGGGAACTGACTGGTGCAGTGGGAGGGGCTGAGGCTTTTTTGGGGGGGGGGAGTTGATATTTGGGTGGAGTGTGCCATGTGCCAGGGATCCAGAGGTTAGCACCGAGGGGGGCTGCCTTCAGAGCGTCCGGAGTTCAGGCTGGGCGCCCATGGGTCTCCTTCCTTCCTTCCCCTTTTCCTGGCATTGGCATCCAGTCCCTTGACTGCTTGATCTGTCTTGCCCTTTTATTCTGTACCGCTGCTAAGCTACGGCAAGATGGGAGAAATATTAATTTCTCTGAGCGTGCGATACCGTTTCCATTAACCCAGGAATGGTGACCTTGGCTCACAAGCTCTGCACCTGGCAGTCAGTGCGGAGAGGGTGGGACGCCACGCCGGAGGCAGCAGGTGGCTTGAATTGAGGCATGCGCCTGGCTGTGTTTGCACCCCAGCCCACAGATGAGATGTTGCACGGCGGTTTGGTCCCCCCCTCCTTGCTCTAGGACTTGTCACTTGGAGGGCTGCCCCTCGGTTGCTGGCTGGAGATCTCCCAGGCATGCTTGGAATACTGATCAATCTGGAACCTTTCATTCAATAGCAACTTCCAGCAAGAACCTGCCTTCGTTGGCATCTGTGCTGTCAAGTGCTAACTGCTCAGGAGTGTGTGTGTGTGTCTGTGTGTAGGAAACCAGCCCTCCCTCCCCTGTTTTGAACAATTGAGCTTGAGTTTAGCGAGAGCTAAGCTGATTTCAGTCCCTACCGAGGGTGGGGCCCACACGGTGCCTCTTTCCCTTGCTGCAGACACGAGAGGCCAACCTTCTCCCTGCATCAAAGATCAATGAAGTGAGTTTAACTAAGATACAGATTTCCTTGGGTCCCGAGGGAGGCAGTCTTTCTAATAAGAGGGCATTGCCGTGATCTGGCTGTGTGTTGAGAAAGGGGCCTATGTGTGTGTAGGGGGGGGGGAGAGGATCTGCTTTTGGCATTATTGCCGGGATGAGAACATTGCTTATGTTTCCATTTCTGTCGGTTGGAGGATATTTATGCTGAATGCCATGATTTTCATGTTCCGCGGCTGCCTGGATTGGCAATGCCGTTTCCTTTCCTTCATGTCCTTTGCCTTGACTCACTTGCCGGTGGCATTTGCCTGACCTACAATGCTAGTCATTTATTTATTTTCATGTATAATGGGGCCTGTCTCCCGAGTAAGGAACTGAAGCCACAATAAATTATAATGCTAAGCAACCGTGAAGCATGTAACCGTATTAAAACTGTTGTTCCTTCTTACTTTAACCCTAGCCTGAGTTGTTGATCAGTTCTTGGACGTTTGGAGTTAGGGTTTTTCAGGCTTCTAGCCCTCAAGCATTCAAGAACGAACAGGCATGGGTCTGAAGACCAGTGTGTTCTATGTCTCTGTCATAGCAGAGAATGTGTGCAGGCTGGATCTTTCTGATAGTGATAGCTCGTTAGGCTCCTGTGTCTTGATGTCAGTCGTGAAATGGTTGTATCACTAAATTTGGAGGGTTTTTTTTTTTTAAAAAAAGTCCTGTGCAATATTTTTGGGAGGCTGGTTGATGCCACATGTGTGGATTCTATATTGCTTTCTTCATTTTGGAACTTCCCAAGTAGTTATCCTTGACTCTGTAGAATCATAGAAATGCAGATATGGAGAGAACACTGTGGGTCATCACGTCGAACCTCCTATTGAAGCAGAAAATCCACACAGCTAAAGCATGCGTACGTCCATCTAACTTCAGTCTTAAAAAATTTGAATGAAGAGAGGTCCGTTCCACTTCCAAACAGCTCTTCCTGTCAAGAAGTTCTTTCTAAGGTTTAGGCAAAGCCTCCTTTCAGTTTGAATCCATGACCTCCAGCCCTAACCGGTGGAGGCGCAGAAGGCAACCTTTCTCCGTCTACCCTGTGCCTGATAGCCCTTCAGACATTTGAAGAGTGCTGTTGTACAGTATTGCCGCCCCCTCAGTCCTCTTGCCCTCAGGCCGAATATATCCAGCTCTTTCAAAAATTCCTGTTTAATACGCTCCTGAGTCTGTGTGTTGGGCCAGAAGGATCAATAGGAGATCAGCTTTGATGGTTGTCTTTGCACATGTTTTCATCGCACAGGTCACCTCCAAATCATGTGGGGTGAAGGGGGCATCCTCTGCGGTGCTAGTCTGAGTTGCCGAGTAGAATTAAAGTGGCGCACTGAGGTTATGGATACCTGGCACTGTGGGGCCTCCATAACCTGTATTGCTGTATTCCCAGTTAGGTCCTAGCACTTTGTGCTGCAAGGCATGTCCCTTTTGCACGTTGGCTAAAGCATGGTTTGCGACGAAATGATCTCGACTGTATAAGTCTTAAATGGTAAACTACAGATGGTGATAGCACTTTCCCCATATTTGAAAGTTAGTCACACAGAGGAGGGGCAGGATCTTTTCTCAGTCACGTAAGAACAGGCTCAAGTTTAGGCTGGATAGCAGGGGGGAAAAGTCTTAACTGTTAGAGCAGTATGACAACAGAAGCCATGACCTTGGACGTTGGTGAGCACTCCAGTGCTGGAGGCCCTGAGGAGAAAATTGGACCACCCTCCGTCAGATCTTCTTTGAGTTGGATTCCTGCCTTGAGCAGGGGGGTGGACTTGAAGGCCTTCCAACTCCATTATTCTCAATTATGGTTCTTTGATAAGGGAGGAGAACGAGGCTGGTTTCCTGCAATTTGCAGAACGTGTGCTGGTGGTAGCCATGGAGGAAGGCAAGACTATGGGAGCCACAAGGGCAAGAGTCCATGGCTTTCAGCTTGGGGTCAAAGGACTGCTTGATTCTGGTCGCTTTTTTCTTTATTGGTACTTCTCTGGCTGGTGGACGGCAGGCAGACGGGGAGTTTCAACTCGCTTTAAGAAGAGAAGCAATGAAGTGACCACGCCCCAAATTATACTGCAGAAATAAAGAAAGCTTGAGGTCAGCAGGAGAGGACGTTGTGTGGAATGATTGTGTGAGCACTGCTCAATTCTGATACTCAAAATATATTTCAGCATTCAGACTTTTGTTTAATATTCTGAATGCACGTGTGGCATTCACCCTCATGGCCCTGCTTGTTTTTCCCTCAAAGGCTCTCATGTTGCATTTTCATCTCGCTGCCACCGGTGGATTCTTTCAATCCACAGTTTAAATGAAGTATGTCAGAACACTTGTCTTGTGAACAGAAACAGAACTTACTTATTGGAGTGAAGCAGATTGAATAATAACAGACGTTCTTCAAATACACATTACACATAAATCATGAACAGTTGTCTCAGTACGTACTTTTTTTTGGTCTTGCTGTATTGTTACCCCCTTCTCTACCTGTTCTCCTAACCAGCCCTATCTACAGTATCTCAGTCTCTGTTCCCCCTCTCTCTGACTAACCAGCCCTATCTGACTCCTCCTTCTCCCGCCAAGCCTCATGTAGCTGCTGACTCCGCCTCTCTAGTCCTCTCATAGGTCCATGCAAATCAGCTCATGAATATGAATAGCATGAGTGACATGGGTGATCGCCACAGAATGTCTTTCCCATTAGATTTCAGTTGGCAGATTTGACAGTAGCAGCAAAAAAACTAAATCACTTCTTGATTCCAAGCCCAATTTCAGTATAGGTCACGATAGTGAAATCTGCCCCAGTGTGTGATGTCAAAACAAATCAGTTTTTGTTGGAATTTTTTTTTGCCTGAATATACGACATTTGTAATAATGTTTAGGTAAAGATAAAGGCTCCCCTTGACATTTAGACCAGTCGTGTCTGACTCTAGGGCGCGGTGCTCATCCCCGTTTCCAAGCTGTAGAGCGAGTGCGTGTCTGAAGACAATCTTCCGTGGTCATGTGGTCAGTGCGACTAGACGCAGAATGCCGTGACCTTCCCACCGTGGTGGTACCTATTTATCGCCTTGCATTTTTGCATGCTTTCGAACTGCTAGGTTGGCAGGAGCTGGGACAAGCGATGGGAGCTCCCTCCGTCGCGTGGATTCGATCTTACGACGGCTGGGCTTCTGACCTTGCAGCACAGAGGCTTCTGCGGTTTAACCTGCAGCGACACCACATCCCCTGTAATAATGTTTACTTGGTGTATATGATGTCCTGTTGGTTTATTTGTTGTACGCACAAAGGGAACAGTGCAAATTGAAAATGGCTGAAGCCGGGGGATGCTTTTGTCAGACAGTAGTAAACAATATTCCAGAACCAGTTGTCCACCTGTGGCTGACTGCCTTTCCAGGGTCATTTGTGCGTGTGTGTGTATGGAGGTCCTGCAGGCTCTGTCATGGGCTGCCAAGGTGGCTCCTGAAGAGTCTCCCTGCTGATGCGGCACGTGGTCCTGCCAGCCTGTGATGCACCAAAAGAGAGCTCCTGAATCGCCCTGCCCATGTCTGTTTTCTCCGGAGAATTGCTGTTTCTTAACAGAGAAGCAACCCCATTTGAACAGTCAGGTTAATTGGGGATAACAGCACATGCTACAGCTCGATTCAGATGATCCTGTGATTCAAAATCATGCTTCGGCAACTGGATATGCACTCCCACCCCCCGCCCCAAGGCATATCAGAGTTACAGAAGAGGCATGTGTATTGGGGGGAAAAAACCCCAACATTCCAATATTATACATGTATATATATTTAATTTGGAAAACAGGGGGAAGCAATTATACCTATTGATTCTAAGGATACAGCTCATTGCATCATCCCGCGATGTGCAATAATAATGATCATGTGGCTTATGGCAACCCTTTCCAGACTTTTCAGGCAGAGAATACTCAGAAAGGGTTTAGCAGTCCGTCCTTGTGAAGGTGTTCTGGGATCTCGGTGCAGCCTGCCCAAGGCCACACAGGCTGGTTCTACTCACAGGAGGCACAGTGGGGAATTGAACTCCCAACTTCTGGTTCTGCAGCCAGATAGCTAAACCACTGCGCTATCCAACCAGTTATTGTGATGTGAAATAGTGTACCTGTAATCTTCTATTTATCTTTATCTCCGAGGGATGATCCAGATGAAGCACTTGCTCTTTTAAAAATAATAGGCTAATTTCTAATGGTAATTTTCCCGGCATCCAGACGCTGAAGGGCTTGATCTCATCTTGCCTTTCCATACTTTTTGGTGGCTCTTCCTGAGAGGGAGGCTTATTTGGTCCTGGGGCGGAGTTTAGTGCCACGGCATACCCTGTAGAGGATTTCGACTTCAGTGGAGGGTTGGGGTTTCAACTTCGAAATGGTGGAGGGTGGGGGGTTTCACTTCACTGGGGCTTATTTTTGGGGTAGGGTTTATATGATGAACATCCTGCAAAATCCTACTAGGGCTTATTTTCAGATTAGGTCTTATTTTAGGGGAAACAGGGTAGAATTCATTCTATGTATGATGAGTGCGTTTAATTGAAGCAATACATTTGAAGACCAGCATTTGTCTACTAAAATTACAAATGATGCTATTTTTTTCCCATTGCAGTAGTTCTAATTTTAAATAAAATTGTTTGGAATAGCATGTTTGAAGAGAGACGCGACATTCTGTGTTCAAGGAGCAGAGAAACCAAAAGAGAACATGGGTGTTAAAAGGTGGACAAGCACTGTTTAGGTCATCAGAAGAGTACTCTCATGAAATCTTGCTGTTCTATTTCACTTCTCAATTTTAATAATCGTAGTGGCCACGATCAAAGCGCTAGCTAGAAGTTGTCTCTTTAATTGGAATGGGAAATTGTGGCTTGGAGGGCTAGTCCTCAGTTTACCTTGCCTTTTCATGGACATCATGGTGGGGCGTTACTGCCCCTCTTTGGTTCCTCTCGGCTGCTTTCTACAGCTGTTGATGTTGGCTACCAGTATTTTTTCTTCTTTTGTTAGGAGGCAAGTTGGAAGTATTAGGCTTGGTGGCAAACAGTCCAATTATCCAGCTCCTAATTATTCCTGTATTGACCTCTGCACTTTTGGCTTACCAGGTATAGTGTTCTGCGCATCCCATACTGTCCGGTGCTGTCAAATTGATTCTGATTTATGGTGGCCCTAACTGGTCGCCACTTTGAGGCACGTGATATCTTCAGGAGGCAGTTTCCTATGACCTCCCTCAGTGAATTTTTATGGCCGAGAGCTGTGGTCCCCAACCTTAGGCCTCCAGATGTTCTTGGACTACAACTCCCAGAAGCCTTCACCACCACGTCTGCTGGCTGGGATTTCTGGGAGTTGAAGTCCAAGAACATCTGGAGGCCTAAGGTTGGGGACCACTGGCCAAGAGAGCATTTGAATCCAAATCTTAAGCCCTGGCACTCTAGCCGCTAAGCCATGTTGGGTCACAATGATATCTCCTATAAATGCAGAATAATTAAGGTGATGGACAGTGGAGAACCAGAAGATGTATCTTTGTCTGTTGAGAGCGTTGCTCACAAAAAGGCTGAAGAAATGTTTTCTGGCAACCAAGTGATTGCTGGAATTACGCCCCTTCTTTTATCCCTGCCTTTGCATTGATTCTCAAGGTGTCTTAGAAGTCCACCATATTTCTCCTGGAAGACTGACATGCTTGTGTAATGGAGTTCTGCTTAATCTAAGCTGTGCCTGACCCAGCGTGCTCAAACAAGGGAGTCCTTCTGGGCAGCCCGTCTGTAAGCAGTCTCATTGTATCACAGATGTGTAGCTTGAGATCGATGCAGAAGTAGTGGGGGAACCTCTTGGCCCCCAGGTGCCTTTTCCTGGCCAGATGAGATGGCCTTTGCCAAAAACACTGGCCACAGGAGATGGCCTTTGCTCCGGAGCTGTTCAGGTTGCTTGGATTGTGCATTGTGATGATGATGCAGCCGGGTCCCCAAGAGCTAGCATCCTTCCTTCCTTCCTTCCTTCCTTCCTTCCTTCCTTCCTTCCTTCCTTCCTTCCTTCCTTCCTTCCTTCCTTCCTACCTACCTACCTACCTACCTACCTACCTACCTACCTACCTACCTACCTACCTACCTACCTACCTACCTACCTACCTACCTACCTACCTACCTACCTACCTACCTACCTACCTACCTACCTACCTACCTACCTACCTACCTACCTAATGTTCTGTGGCTATTCTACTGAAGATAGAGTAGTTGTCTGAAGAAGTGGGCATGTCCATGAAAACTACCATCAAAACATAGCAGTTAGTCTTTAGGTACCACTTTGTTTTTGTCTTCTTCTTTTTTCCCTTTTGTTTTTGCCTGAAATGTTCTACAATATAATTGACATAATATTTAGCACCAGTCAATTGCATCGCCACGTGGTGTGGTCTAGTGGATAGAATGGTGGATTGGGACTCAGGGTGGCTAGATCTGAATCCCTGCTCCGCCATGGAAACTCACCCGGGGGAGTGGAATTGGTAAAACCACTCCTTAAATATGACCATGAACCTTGAAACCCCTCCTTGGGTTGCTTCAGGTCAGTTCCGACTTGAAAGCAGATAACAACAAGTATATTGCCATTCATGAAGCCTGAAAGGTAGATTTTCAGGAAGACCTGCTTCCGGAAGACCTGTGTTGGAAGGTGGCAGAAACATATGTCTCTGCTTGGACAGGGGCTGTCTCACCTGTTTGGACTGGAACTACATCTCTTGAGCCAAACATTGACTCATGTAATAATACATCGTGGAGTGCAAGCAAGACAGCGCGTTTCTCTGAGTGCTCCATTTTTCTTTTTAGCACCATCAGGTGGATGCTGGTGCTCCCTCACTCTCTTTTTAGGGACTGGCATTTCTCTGCCTGCCTTGATGTGATTCCATCATTGGCCATTTAACTCTGTGCTGAAAAACCACTGCCTTGATTTTAAACACACACACACACACCCCTCCGTTGCCTCCCCTCAGTCTGAGCTTTCCAGGCTTTGGAGCCAGGGTTCGATTCCTAGGCATGCCAGCCATCACTGAGGTGAGGTGGGTGGCAGAGCTAGAGATGACCTCAGGGCTGGACCCTACCCTTTTGTGCCAGAAGGGGAATCTTTTGTTCTTTTGGGAATCTTGGCCTTTTTTTGGTAGCATACCATGACTGCTAACAGTGCCATTGCATGAATATTGACTCCAACTAATGCAAACCTTCTCAGGGTTCACAGTTTGGCAAATCTGATAGAACAGCATTGCTAGTAAGATACTATCTTGCATTTTCCCCCCTCCAAAGTCTGTGTGCTTAGCCACATGAATTTGTGCTGTCCATTTGTGCTGTGCATCAGTACCTGAAATGGTGGGAACCTTAGGGCAAAGTCTCTGTTTTGCAGGTGCCTCTTGGCTTAGGTGCGCAGAGCGAATTTTAACTTGCCTTGGCAATGGATGGTTGTATGCAGAGCCTCTCAGGACATGATAGGGCTTGGCTAAATCTACTTGTGGATAGTTGGCAGTAGTTCAACTAACCAAAGAGGGCCTCCATTGGGCCCTGCTCCCTGGAGTGCAGCTGACACCTCTGCAACTGCATAACAACTCTGTGTTTAGCCTGAAGGCCTTCAACGGGGAGGGAAAATGGGGAGGCCTCTCTAGCATTTGAGATGTGGATGGATGGAGACTTCACTATAGTATATAAGGAGGGATCTGGGCCTATGCGGGGAATTCACAAGGAGTAACTCGGAAACATTTTGCTGGTGTGACCTTAGCCTTAGGCAGCATGCAAAAAGGGTGAGATGGAGGGGACAGAGCTATCGGTGGCTGTTGGCTGTGATTGTGAAGTGGAGTACCATATTTTTCTATAAGATGACCCAATGTATATGTTGACCCTCCCCTTTTCTAACTCCAAATTAGAGAATGCACTGAGTTTAGCAAAAAGGAAGGGAGCAATAACTCCCCTTTTTGCTAAGCCCCGCAACCACGCGCTTGCCTTTTGAAAAGGCAGGGAGCTTAGCAAAAAGGAAGGGGAGTCATTGCTCCCTTCCTTTTTGCTAAGGTCTTTGCCTTTTCAAATTGAGGGTTGTTTTATACATGGAGGCACGGAGCTTTTTGCTAAGCCCTGTGCCTTCACAAAAGGCAGTGGTAAAGAGTTCCCTTCCATGTATAAAATGACCCTAATTTTTCCCCTCAAATTATTTAAGGAAAAAGTGTCATTTTATACACAGAAAAATACAGTTGATTCAGTAGCTGCCAGACAGCCAAGGGGATCCTACTGGCTGGCAGTAATAGAGGAAGTTCGGGGTTCATGTCACTCACTGGCATCTGGTTGGCCTTGATGAGAAGCGAGATGCTGTCACTGGATCTAACCCAGCTGTTGTCTGACTTCATTGCTCCCATTCAAAAACTGTGGAACCTTAATGTAGTGGTTCCAAATTTCCTGAAAGCCAAAGGCGTAATTCTAATTTCAGCTCAGGTCCCGGCTTGGCGCTTGATCTTTCTGGGTTAGAGAAAAGATGCCTAGGTAGATTGACTCTAAAATTAAAAATTAGCACCTCCCTGTTAGTTTAGGGAATTGTAATTTTTGTTTTCAGCAATAAATTATAAGAGAATTAATTACTGCGGCTTGCGAGCTGGAAGCAATCCAGAAGCACCAACGAAAGTTCTCCTGTATTCTCAAAGGCTTTCACGGCCGGGATCCGATGTTTGTTGTAGGTTTTTTGGGCTGTTTGGCCATGCTCTCGAAAGTTCTGCCACTTTCTCCACTCGTCTTCAGCAACATAGTTGAATGGAGAATGGAGTCTGTAATCTGGGCCCTCTTTGAATGAAGTCAGACAGATTTCTTTTTTTTCTTTTTTCTTTTCGTTTCTTTCTTTCTTTCTTTCTTTCTTTCTTTCTTTCTTTCTTTCTTTCTTTCTTTCTTTCTTTCTTTCTTTCTTTCTTTCTTTCTTTCTTTCTTTCTTTCTTTCTTTCTTTCTTTCTTTCAATAGCTACAGCTGTATCCAGGGGGAGCAGATACAGTTCTGTTTTCTGTTCTCAAGTGTCCTTGAAGACCATGAGATACACATTTTGACGAGAACAGGCACATCAGAATTAGCCATATCTCGTGGAAACTGAACCAAAAAAAACAATCCATTGTTCTTATGTGTGCAGTATGTCTTATGTTGCCAGTTCTTGATAATACCATGCCATTTGAGCCTAGTGCTTGTTAGTGCATTTGTAACTCAGCCTCCTTCAAAGAAACTTGTTGATTTCAATGATAACAATTCATGATTTATGGTCAAGTGTCCTTGGGGCTGGGCTGGAAACATCAGCCAGGCTAGAGCAAGTAAGAAGCTTGTGTGCACGGGAAAGGCCAAAGTAGTTTCATATCCCTGGGAGACAAATTTTAAACCAACTGGAAGTTCCTAAATGGAGTGGCCCATTGTTCTTCTTGGCAATATCAAGTAAAGGCTGTCACTCCTCTCCATAGTACTGAAACCCATTAGACCCTCTTTTCAATGAATTTTCCACTCAGCCTTCTGAATCTTCTGTGGCTAACCTACAGAATAGAACCTGACCATAGAGCAGAGTGCATTAGAATTGGAAACACCTCTATGCTGAATGATCCATGATTAGCACAAAACTGAGTTTGGTACCTGGAAGAAGATAGCACTCAAAGAACATAATCGGAGCCATCTATGGAGTCGTCATAAAACCATCCATCTAGGAGCTAGTTCAACAGCTCTCTGTGATTACTGGCTTTCCTAATGTTCCACGGAAATGCCAGGGTGATGGGGTCCAAGAGTGTCCTACATGCAGCATGGCGCTTCAGGTTCTCTATATGATGTTAAGTTTTTTTTTATTTTGCAACTTTAATAAAACAAACGTTCCATTCTCACATGTAATGTTTATTGGTGACAGCTAGTGTGATGGAGTGCCAAGATGTTTGGATCCAGATTGGGAACATATAAATTCCAATTCCCACTCGGTTATCATGACGCTTACAGGAATAATGTTAGGGTAAGCTTGGAAATAATGACTAGGTTGTCCACGGGGTTGCTGTGAGATTGAAATAGATCAATACTAAAGTCCCTTGGGAAAAAGGATGTAATGTAAAAGTGTGATGGTTAGCAGTGCAATGTCTGCTCTAGGTTTGCAAATAAAGTGTAACTGTTGGGAGAGCCTATAGCTGAAGGGATCTTAGGTGAAACAAAGGTTGGAGGTACTGGAGATCTACCGCTAGTTGGAGAAGTTGAGATAGGAATCTTGTAGACCAGGGGTTCCTAACCTTAGGTCCCAAGATGTTCTTGGATTAGAACTCCCAGAAGCCTTCAGCACTAGCTGTGCTAGTCAGGATTTCTGGGAGTTGTAGTCTGGAGACCCAGGATTGGGAAGCGCTGGTGTAGATGTACCAAGTCAGACCACTGACACCAGGCAGCATCCTGTATGTTCGGCTAGGATAGTGAACATGGATAATGTTTGTTAAAACAGGCTGTGACAGTCATGTTTACATCCAGAAGACAAGTGAAAGTGAAGTGAGTAAGTAGTAGTAATGGAACCAATTTAGTTTATTATACTGTAGTTCAATGGTTTCCAGCCTTGGGTCCCCAGATGTTCTTGGACTGCAACTCCCAAAAGCCCTTGCCAGCACGGCTAGTGGTGAAACCTTCTGGGAGTTGCAGTCTAAGGATGTCTGGGGAACCAAGATTCAGAGCCATTGCTACAATTGTAGTTGATAGCTGACTCGGTAGATTGTAAGTCATGAGAATGTAAGAACTGGATCCATCGTTGTCTGCTTGTTCAGTTACTTAAGTATTAAGCTCATTATTGTGTTAAGACAGTGTCATGCCTTGTTGCAGGGTCATCAGTAAAGATTTTGCTCCTGAACTGAAGGAATTTTGTGATGGTAAAAATGCACTCACATACAACCCACAATAAGGGTGCTCCATATATGTCGTGGCTTCTTCTTCTTTCTCTCCCCAGAGGAAATGGTTTCTCACTCCAAGGGAACAAGTAGGCAGGCCAATCTTCCAAACGTAGCCTTGACTATAAATCCTCATCATATACAGTGGACCCTTGACTTACAGACGGCTTGACTTACAGACTTTTTGAGTTACAGACTTCTCTGGCCGCAAAATTTAGGTTTGACTTGCAGCCTGAGAATTGACTTACAGACCAGAAAAAAACCCAAAATGGAACAAAAATGGCCTGTTACGGGATTAATCAGTTTTCAATGCACTGTAGGTCAATGGAGACTTGACCTACAGACTTTTTGACTTGAGAACCGCCTTCCAATACGGATTAAGTTCTCAAGTCAAGACCCCACTGTAGTGGCATTTCTTGCTGAGCAGAAAACCCCGGAGACACCCAAGTGAAGGGCTGCTGGTCTGAGAGTGTTGTCTTTGTGTCTCTTTGGCTTTTTGACTCAGTGGATTCCTTTGTTCAGTCGTTTAGTCGTGTCCGACTCTTCGTGACCCCATGGACCAGAGCACGCCAGGCCCTCCTATCCTCCACCGCCTCCCGGAGTTGTGTCAAATTCATGCTGGTTGCTTCGATGACGCTGTCCAACCATCTCATCCTCGGTCGTCCCCTTCTCCTCTTGCCGTCACACTTTCCTAACATCAAGGTCTTTTCCAAGGAGTCTTCTCTTCTCATGAGGTGGCCAAAGTACTGGAGCCTCAGCTTCAGGATCTGTCCTTCCAGTGAGCACTCAGGGTTGATTTCCTTTAGAATTGATAGGTTTGTTCTCTTTGCAGTCCAGGGAACTCTCAAGAGTCTCCTCCAGCACCACAATTCAAAGGCATCAATTCTTCGGCGGTCAGCCTTCTTCATGGTCCAGCTCTCACTTTCATACATCATGACAGGAAAAACCATAGCTTTGACTATTCGGACTTTTGTTGGCAAGGTGATGTCTCTGCTTTTTAAGATGCTGTCTAGGTTTGTCATTGCTTTCCTCCCAAGAAGCAGGCGTTTTTTAATTTCGGGGCTGCTGTCTCCATCTGCAGTGATCATGGAGCCCAAGAAAGTAAAATCTGTCACTGCAGTGGATTCCTACAGAATGAAAAGCTTCAGAGAAGGTGAACTGAGGTTCCCTTGCATATTTTTGCTGAACAGCCCAACCTTTCTGAAGGGACCCAGATGTTCTTTCCTTCCCACCCAGAGATGTTAGGTGGTTCTTCCTTCTATAGTGGGAAGACATGCCAGTGCTACCTGTGCGGTTTGCCCCTGCGGGCCTACATGGCAGCCTTCAGTGTGGGCGTTCTAATGGCATCAGTGACACATTTTAAGAAGTATAAGATTGTGAGGAAATGAGTGTATTTCTCCAGTGGCGGAAAGTAATTGGTTTTTTAAGCCTTGTACCTCCAATGGCAGAAGGGGATGCTTTGTCATCTCGTTTTGCTTATTTGAGTGTTTTAGTGGGGCGGGGAAGACTGGCTAAAAACTCTGAAACGAAAGCAACACTTGCAGCTTCGAATATGCACGCAGTATTGTCAAAGCCGTGTAATGTGTGGCATATCAGTCATTTGCTTTTGAGTGCCCCGAGGGAAGCTGGCCCAAAAATGAAGTGATGAAGCTAAAAGGACTCTCACGCTCCAAATCTGAAGTCTAAATTTGTCTATTTGGACTTGCAGGTAATCGGGGGGGGGGGGGGGAGGAATGCGGCTTACTCCCCCATGATACATCATTTGAGGAATTTTAAGAGTAGCGGTTTCACCAGAAAAGTTGTGTCTCTGTGTAGAACTGGGGTTGAGAGCTGCATTTCAGCGTTGTGGCTGCCTAAGCACGCTGCTCATCGGCTACTTATTTCTGCAATTAGGAAGGGCTAGTGATTCATTTAGAGAGAGTGTGGGGTAGTGGGTAGAATGACACACGAGACTGGGGCTTCCCAACCTTGAATCCCCAGACGCTGCTTGGGCAATTACTTCCAGACACCCTGGCCAGCACTGCTATAGTGTTGAAGGCTTCTGGGAATTTTAGGCCAAGAACATCTGGGGACCCAACACTGGAAACCGCTGGAGTAGACTGAAGAGGCCTGGATTTGGATTGCCAGTCACCCATGGAAACTCACTGAGGCAGTGCCAGTGGGAAAATCTTTTATGGTCACCATAGGTTAGAAACAACTCGATGGCACATAACAATAACCGTGATACACTTCTGTATCCAGTAAACCCATTTAAAGTCCTGTTATGCAGTAAACCTATTTAGAGTCCCACTGTAGTCAGAATCTGGCCAGTTCTTTGAATGGATGCTTTCAAGGAGAAAGGTAGGGCAAATATATTTTAAATAAATAAACAAACGTCAAAGTGAACTTCTGGCAGAAGGCCATGATAGTGGATAAGGAGTATTTTGATTACAAACAGAAAGTGACTTCGATGCAGAGAAATCATCTGCAGTGTTTGACTAATAACATCATCCTTCGCCCCTCCCTTTACTTTAACTCCAAAATAACATTAACACCCTGTGGCATCTTACAGGCTGACCAGGTTTTTAAAGATAGTAAATCAACATGCCTGCTTTCCTAGAACTGTCTTCTAACTTAGTTCATCTTCACAGAGTTCATTGTGGTGGGAAGCTGTCTGGATAGCTCAATGGTTCAGGTATCTGGTTGCAAAGCCAGAGGTTGGGCGTTTAGTTCCCCGCTGTATTTCTTGTGAGAAGAGCCAGTCTGTGTGGCCTTGGGCGAGCTGCGCAGTCCGAGGGCACCCCTGGAAGTAGGGTATGGAGAATCACTTCTGAGTATTGTCTACCGACATGTCAGAATTGACCTGATGGCATGTGATGATTATTGGTTTTAAGGACCCTGTTGTTGTTGGGTCGTTAAGTCGTGTCTGACTCTTCGTGACCCCATGGACCAGAGCAGGCCAGGCCCTCTTGTCTTCCATTGCCTCCCGGAGTTCAGTCAGATTCATGTTGGTGGCTTTGATGACCCTGTCCAGCCATCTCATCCTTTGTTGTCCCCTTCTCCTCTTGCCCTCACACTTTCCCAACATCAGGGTCTTTTCTAGGGAGTCTTCTCTTCTCATGAGATGGCCAAAGTCTTGGAGCCTCAGCTTCAGGATCTGTCCTTCCAGGGAGCACTCAGGGTTGATTTCCTTCAGAACGGATTAAGTTTGTTCTCCTTGCAGTCCAGGGGACTCTCAAGAGCCTCCTCCAACACCACAATTCAAGAAGGACCCTACTGGAGAACAAATCCCAGTGTTCTGTGTAGTCTAGGCAAGGTTTGCAAAAGTTCCTTCTTTGGACGGCCACTCTTAGAGAGCCCCGGCCAGCATGGCTATGGACTGAACTGGCTTAGAGATTTTGGGATGTGTCATCCAAAACAGAACTTTTTCAATTTCTGGGTCCATCCTGTGGACTTCCATATGCCTCTGAGAGCCCCACAGGTAGCCAATGAAGACAGCACCCTTTTCCCTTCTGTGGCCATCGTGAAAAATAAAAGCAATTAAATGTTTGCAAGCTAATAACGTTAGTGGCTCCAAGATTATAGCATTGGTCTTTGAATTTTGGAGGTTCCATGTAGCCATTGTTGCTTGTAGGCATTGATAGATCTTCTCTGTGAATTTCTGAAGAATGAGTGAACTTTATGGCTTTGCTATTGATGCTCCGGTATGCTGAAATTATTCCTGCATTAAATGTTATGAGATACCAAGAACAAACACTAGACAGTGAGGTACTAAATAGGCACACAGTTAGATACTGTAAATTGTTCAAAGCTGCTAGATCTGGATTTGGCTTTCTTACCTTGCTCAGAACATCTGTGCTTCAGCTTATGGTATCCTTTTGTCCACAGTATTGAGCAACCAAGCTCGTAAGACTACAGTTGACAAATACTTACATAGTGTGTGTTTTGTAGTAGAGGTTTGCTGTGTTCACTAACATATATTTCCTTGCTTCTCAGAAAGCACTGCAAGGTGTATAGAACAGCTTGGAGAAAGCTCTCTACAGCTATTCAGTCATTAAGAGGTAGTGAAATGCAGTCTGCAAATGACCGAAATAAATAAACAAAATGACGAGTAATTTTGAAAATGCTAAATGTTTCATGCGCCATAGTCTGGGGAACTTTTCCTGCTCTTCCTGTAATATGGCTGTTTTTTCAAAGCTCTCTGTTATTGATTTGGCAGTGCAAACCATCATGTTTGCTGTCCATTTGCTCCAGAGGAAGAAGCAGAAGCCCAATAAACGTTCTGAAGCGCACAGGATAATGGCTGGCCGATAAGCAATTCTCTTATCTGCCCTCCTGCAGCTGTACAGTAGATGCCAAGCCGCTTGCAGTTAATGTTTAAAACTTTCCCCCCTCTAAAACTATAGTAAATCTTGATGTGTTGCATCTGCTTGTGGACTCGCCTGCGAGAGAAACGGACAGGGCTCATGCGTACCTAAAAGAATTTGAAGACCTGTGGCAAAATAATCCAGTTTTTACAACTTAAACACCTGAAATTCTGCTCTTATCAATTCCGCCATCTTGCTTTTATCAATTGTTTTTTATGCTGTCTTTCATTTTTTAACTTTAATTGATTTATATGTTTATTTGATTTGCTACATGTTATTATGTTTATGCAGTTATTATTTAATGTGCTACTGTAGTCTGTTTTGCTGTGAACTGCCCAGAGTGGCCTAGGTTGACAGATGAGCAATATACAAATTGAATAAATAAATAAATAAATGGAGAACAATCTGCACAATGTCCCTTTTTTTTTAAAAAAAAACAACACTTTGTTTTGCAGTGTTTCCAACTTTGTGGAATTTAACTTGTTAGTCCTAACGAGAAGAGCAAAACCATCAGTCCCGCCACCCCTGCTGGCCATTTTATTTAGCACACCGCCCGGTATCTGAAATTGTCAAAGCCAGTGGTCCCCAACCTTGGGCCTCCAGATGTTTTTGGACTACAGCTCCCCGAAGCCTTTACCACCACCTCTTCTGGCCAGGATTTCTGGGAGTTGAAGTCCAAGAACATCTGGAGGCCCCAGGTTGGGGACCACTGGTCAAAGCCATTATCTCTGCGTTTTGTAGTCACGACAGCTAGCAGTGTGCTGCTTGCTTTCATTCTTTTGTTCAAAACCACAGTCCCAGTTGTAAGCTGAAATCAGCCCTGACCCTCCCAGAGTTGTAAATATGTCGAGCTTTTCCTTTGCTTTGGTCGTTGTACTGTAGGATGGGATCATTGGCTGGACCTGGATGGATAAAAAGTTCTGACCTCTGGAGAAACTCCATTTTTATCGGACCGGCGTGTATCTTCTAACATTAAGGTTCCATCAAGTGCTTCCTGGCTCTTTGTAGATTCATCTGAGGTGGGAGAGGAGCAGGATCACAACACTGTCCTGTGTAATGATCTTCTAGCCCTTTGCCTTGTCTAACCTTGATCCTCACTAGATGAGCATGTGATTAGTTCTCAGGATCAAAGTCCCAGCCCTCTCTTGTTGCACTTCTGAGGCCGCTGTCTGATTTCTGATGTGGCTATGAGCGCTCGATGGGTGGCTAGTAACACCGTCTTTTTGTCAGTAGTTGTGCTTATCGGGCACTCTGGACAGGGCAACTGAGAACCAGGAAACATACACAAGGGTGAGGGGATACCTTTATTGAGCCACCAAAAAAATAAAAAATAAAAAAATCAAATTGCAAGCTTTCCTAAGTAAATCTTGTTTCTTCAGGCTGGTTACCACTCTGTAATGGATAATACAGGAAAAGTTGCACTTAAAATTCATGGCATGTGTCCATGTTGAGTCTACTGGAATGAGGTGAATTCAGAGCTAGGTTGTGAGGTCAGCTAGGGTGTACGGTTACAAGCATCCTCCTTTGTATGCATGGTTGGAATTTTCCATCCCAAACTCCATACAAAGGACTTGCTAATTACTCTGTGACTGGCTTCTCTTCCCCTCCCCCATTTTATTGTCTGCTTCAGAAACTGTAAACGTTTTTTTTTTCTTGGCTGGGGGTTGAATGGGAGAAAACAATACAGAGACATAGCAACTTCTATTAGAAGGTTGGGGTTATAATTTAGCTTATTGGCCAGGTAGAACCCATTATAGCCAAATTAGTTAGATGGTTAGTTTTACCTGGTGAGTGCATGTTTCTTCAGTTTGTGGTCTCCTCAAAAGTCCTTGTGGCTGGTGTTGAGAGAGTCCAAGGTGGTGCTGTTGAGTGACCGTTTGGCGGTATCTGAAATAATCCAGAAAGAATTAGGAAAAAGGCTGTGTGGTTCAGGATTACATAAATGCAAGAGTAAGGTGATATTATTGAACCACTAATGAATCATGCAGATGGCAAGCTTTGGTGAGGACATCCAACTTCTTCAGGTTGGTCACCACCCCATAATGGATAGTGCAGAAAAATTGCTGGTTAGAGTCTTAAACATTCATGGCAGATGTCCATGTTGAGTTTGCTGCTTTCTGTGAGTGTGGAAGATTATGTTGGGCTGAGAAGATGGAATGGCTGAGAAGATTAGCAGATGGACCATTGAGTGGATGAGATCCTACTGGCCCAGGGCTATAGGATTTACTTTCTGGACATACCAAATGCCAGCCTTGCCACCGATGGTGGTGGTTAAAGCCAAATTTTGGAAGGGTTGCTAGGAAAGAAGGCTTGGCTTTCCATTCTGGCAACAAGTCTTTGGATTTGGCCATTCGTTGCGTTCGTGATTGAAGTGAGAACCAAACTCTGATTTTTGCGAATGAAGCTTTGATTTCGTGAAAGGGTTGGCTAATCAAACAACAACAAGCAGCCAAAAGAAAGAAAGAGGTAGAGTAACCCTGTATAAATATTAGATTGTGTATTCAAGTATTATTGTGGCATGAGTTTAATATGCAGTGGTGTTGAGCCTAAGAGAAGACAGATCTTTTTGTGTTACTGTTTTGTCTGCAGTCTCAATTATTGAGAGATCAACCTGTTTGATTCTTTCCCAGTATTTGTATACTTACTGTTTTTAGCTTTTAAATATCGTCTTGTAACAATGTAAGCCCCCTAGGTCCTTTCGAAGGAGAAAGCTGGCGTGAAAATATTTTGAATAAATAAAGTATATAAATAAACATGCCATCACCCTTAATTCCTTCTTAATTGTGTTTCTTACAGAGAGGCCTCACTGATGCTAAGGAAGCAGAGTAGTTGTTTCTTGTACAGTGAGCACTTGAGTAGACTCTGCGTGAGCTTCCAGCAGGGACAGGATTGTCATAACGCCAGGCTCTGCTTCAGCAGAAACCCTGGCAAAGAAACACTTAAAAAATCCTCTGTGCTTTTGCATAATCTTGTGAACCTCTGTTAATCTCCCTCTTTTTAATGATGCTGTAAACAAAAGTTGGTGCTGGCTTGATTTAATGACTTGGACGGGAAAACAGAGGGTGTGCTTGTCACGGTTGCGGGCGGCACCACTAGGAGGGATTGCGAACGCTTCAGAGCTGAGGATTGGGGGCAAAATAATTGTGATAAATTAGCAAAGCTGGACTATAAATAGCAGAATAATTTGGCAAAGGCCAGTGGAGAGGGAAAAAAAGGAGCTTACTTCAAAGAAGAAAAGAAACTCCGAATCCTTTTGTTCCAAAAACCCTATAAAACTTTCCAGTTCGGGCTGGTTTTTGGTGGCTGGAATTTTAAGTTGGTGATGGAAAGGAGGTGGGGAAGGTGGAAGGTTTAGGTTCAATAGATGTATTAAACTGTTCCAATCTGGGATGTGCGTGTGAGTTTTGCAGCATTGTGGTGTTTACCTGCACTGAATGTGATAAAAGCATCATCAGATGGGTCCCTATAAACTTTAGCGGGCCACTGTCTGGATAAAATGGTCTCATGGGCAGACTGGACACTGGGTACTTGGTTACTGTCCTAAGGAAAGTTTAACCTCTGTTCAGATCTTCACCTGTCATTTGTTAAAACAGCATTCCGTGGCCTAGTGGGGCCCTCCAGGTGCGTTTGACTGCAACTCCCATGATTAACTAGCCAGTGTGGACAAGAATGCTGCTGATTATTTGGCCATGGCCAAGTGTCCCTCTGGCCAAGTGGTGCCCACAACACCAAGTTCATTTAAGAAGAAAAACATCTGGGGTTGTAGTAAGCACAGGCCATTCCTCTATTCAGTTGAGCCAATGGATTAACTGAATCCTTCAGCCTTAACACTTCAGGGGTTTATTTATTCTAATGTTTCGTCCATTGGAATGCTATACACCTAACCTGAGATAACCAGCTGCTTCATAGCCTAAGAGTTGGCGTGGAAAGGAAATCAGCAAACAGCTGCTGTAGGATCAGAATGGGCAAGAGATGGATCCCTTAGGTGAGAACAACGTTCCCTCTTAATTTTCTGCCACGCCGGGCTGGGCCCTGGCCATGACCGGAACCAAATGGGCGACAACGCTGGCAGCGGGTATGCAGCCCTGCTGTGCTGCTGTGCACCTGCACAGCTTAGGGGGTGAGAAGGATGTCTTGCTCAAGATTTCAGGCCACCTAAACTGGAACTGGAATCTCTGATGGTTCATCCCTGTAGAGCTCCCCAAATGGGTTTGTATTGGTGTGCTTCACTCATCTGCAGCCTTGGCAATACAGATGCTGTTTAAGATCCTCTGACCTCTTCCTCTAAAGGGGCTGTGGGTCTCCCACTGGGTAGAAACACTTTTCAGTTGGAAGAGTTTATTGCTTTTTGTGGCCTTTCTTGTTCTCAGTAGAATTTGGGGCCGTTCAGGGTGGATTGAGTTCCTCCTTCTGCTTTTTATAATATCCTACCTGACAAGGAGATATTTCATCCTGAGTCATAGGCATCCTTCGGTCTCAAGAGACTAGGGTAACGTGCTCTTTATGGAGGACTTGGAACAGCATCTATGTGGCTGAGGAGGCCAATTTGAGAGTGACCATCCCTTCCACACTCAAGACAAATACAATCTGTCCCCTCTCCAGCTCCCTGGTTTTGCTGCTTTTGGGACTGCCTCTTGGCCTCGGCCTGCTGGACAAGGGTCTCTTCAAATTGGGAGAGGCCGTGATGCACTGCATGCCTCCAGGCTGAACACTCTGATGTCAAGGCTTCCCATCAGTTGAGGTCCATTCCTAAGGCCTTCAGATCCTGCTTGCAGATTTCCTTGCATCGCAGCTGTGGTCTCCCTCTGGGGCGATTTCCCTGCACTCATTCTCCACACAGGAGATCTTTGGGAATCCGACCGCCAGCCACAGCCATCAAGAGTGTTGCACAGAAATCCCCCCCTTTATTTGTAGGCTTAGTAGAGAGAGCCAGTATGGCATAGCAGGTGGAGTGTTGTACACTCCTGACTCAAGAGGCTTGGATTTAGCATCTCTTCTACCTATTAGGATCACCATAACTCAGATGCCTCTTTACTATGGCACGTAATGACAACGAATAAAAGTATCACCATAGAATGGATTTTATGGCCGATGTGGCTTCCCGTGCACTCAGCTGTAGACAAGAGTTGGCGTTGCTAATAACTCCTCAGTTGCTCCTGTGCCCTGTTGGCCAGCCTTGGCGAATGTGTGAAAGGAGACTTGCCCTGCAGCCTGGCGTGGCCTTGCTGTTTTCAGCATATCGGACACGTTCGGTGGCAGACGCGTCCGGTTCTGTCTTTAGTGCCTGTGGACATCTCTGTTTTGCCACCCACCGTGGGCCTCTTGTTATGTAAAATCTTGCTAGCAAGGAAAGCAAAAGGCCACCCAATGGTCCCTCCCTGTTAATAGCTGACCTCCTATGCCCTGCAGCACTTAACATTTCGGGTGGGTCAGGGGACGGGCTCTCATCCATCACGCAGCCAGATGGGAGACGACAGTGAGGTCATTAAAGCACCCCTCTCCTGAAGGCAGGAGATGCGGCCCTGATGGGAAAAGCTGCATAAGATGAGCGACCCCTTCCTTGTTCCTCTAGTTTCCCCTTACATCGTTCAATATTAGGCACTGAGGAGAAGAGCTGCCGAGTTTGTCTCTGGAGAAAAAGAGGTGACTTGTAGAGACGCCTGACTGTAGACGTTTTTTAGGGGTAGGGGTGACGTGGGGGTAGCCACGTTCATCGGTTGCAACAAAAACGGTGTGTCTTGCAGAGAACACTCACCTGTGGCTTGGACAAGGAGAATGCCTTCGTCTCTCACTGCCTATATGAATTAGCTCATCTGTGTACATTTGTCACCACGGCCACCCCACTCTGGTTCAGTTTATCAGACCATCTTGTCTAGGCCAGCAATGGCAAATCTGCATGAGATAAACCACATTGGCCTAAGTCTTAGTGTACACTTACTGTAGTCCAAATTACACTTATTATAGTCCAAAGACCACTGGCTCTGTAGTATTCCAGCCTTTATGTGAATTCTATTAATATGTCTACTCATTGGGACCATCAATAGGATTCTGACCATTAGTTTTTAAAGACCTCTTCGTGGTTGTTCTGCCAGTTAGATTGGAACTTGTCCCCGGACCCGTCTCCAAAAGTGTTGCTTCCTCACTGTATCTTTCTCTTTGTACTTTCTACCTCAAAAGAGTGGCGTTCATAGTCGACAAGACTTGTCATCATCATCACTGTTCCTTCTAGTCATGAACATGTTGTCCTGTTGCCTGTGAATTTGGAAGCGAAAACGTGGCCAGCAAGTCCAGTATTGGCTGGTGCTGGTTTTGGGAGATATCAGGAGCAGGTTATTCCGCTGGCTCTTTTGTCAGCAGGCGGTGGGGGGTGGCATTTGTTAGCCTGTTCAGTTCGGCGCAGCACCCTTCTATCAGTATCAGTGAGGAGCCTTCATCTCAGATGATCTTCAGCCTCGTGCCTTCAAGGTGGGCCGTGATGGCGGAAGATGGCGGTGCTGTTGTCCGGCATGTCTAGCGGGCACCAGGTTGAGAAGATGGCACACCATGTCATGAAGGTTGCCCTGAGTTCTTTCCCGTATATTCTTGTATAATGGAAGCCTGTGTCTTCTCTGTTGCAACCTCCCTGACTTTGCAGGTTGGACTTTCCAGGCTGAACTCTGTTTTACTCAATTGTCTAGGCTCGACTTGTGTTAAATCCGATTTGCTTTGCTTTGCTTATTGTGTTACATATATTTGGCAGTTTCCAAGAACTAGGAAGAGGCCAGCGTGAGCTTGTGGGTGCGTAGTAGACAGGTGGTCATATTTCTGGGAAAGCTTACATGGGTTCCTAGCATCCTTTCAGCATGGCTTGAAAGATTACCTGTACTGCATTTTTGTTTCTTGTTTATCTCAGCTGTGGCTTTCAGATTTCCAGATGTCTGATATCTTTATTGGTAAAGTGTTCTTTCATTGCTAGCTGGTGACATGATACCTTTCACGGTGCTATTGTCTCCTCCTGGCACCTGTTTTTCAAGGTGTGCTTGAGAAGGAAGCGACAGAGATTTACCCAGAAACAAGACAAGAGTTCTCTGTTTCTCTCCTCTTTCTTTTTTCCATTGCTAAATATGCATGAGGAACTACAACACAGAGGGTAGGAACAATTCATCCTTGAATCTCTTTTGCAATTGACAACTTCTGGTTTGATTCTGCTGCTTTCTGAAAAAAAATTGCTGCAGTGCTAGAGCACATAAAAGGTGCATGTGGGTGTATTGGAAGAGATATGCTCCGGGAGGGCTTGGTGTTTGCGTGTGCCTGTGTGGCAGCGGGAGGTAGGATACCATATGGTTTCCTAGCCTGCATGCAGTTCCTAAAGCTTTAAAAAACAGCTTGTAGAAAATCAAGCAGGCTGCTTTGAATTCTGTCTTCTTCTAATTATTATTATTTTATTTTTCTCCCCACTCTTTTGTGATTTGAGAATCCAGATTACTAGATTGGATTTGGAATACATCTGTGTAGAATTAGTTAAGTGTAGACACTTTTAGTGTCATAGTTGGATTTAAGAGACTACCTTAAAAACGACAAAGTTTTTTTGAACGTAAAGGAGTTGGGTCAAATTCATGTTGGTCGCTTCATTGACCCTGTCCATCCATCTCGTCCTCTGTTGTCCTTCTCTTGCCTTCACGCTTTCCCAACATCAAGTTCTTTTCCAGGGAGTCTTCTCTTCTCATGAGGTGGCCAAAATATCGGAGCCTCAGCTTCAGGATCTGTCCTTCCAGTGAGCACCCAGGGTTGATTTCCTTCAGAATGGATAGGTTTGTTCTCCTTGCAGTCCAGGGGACTCTCAAGAGCCTCCTCCAGCACCACAATTCAAAAGCATCCATTCTTTGGCAGTCAGCCTTCTTTGGGGTCCAGCTCTCACTTCCATACATCGCTACTGGAAAAACCATAGCTTTGACTATGCGGACCTTTGTCGGCAAGGTCATGTCTCTGCTTTTTAAGATGCGGACTAAGACAGGAGGGCCTGGCGTGCTCTGGAAACGACTGAACGACTAAACAACAACAACAAAGTTTAGCGGATTGTTGTGGTTGTTCTGTGCTGTCAATTCAGAACTGACTGATAGTGACCGTAATCGCATTGCAGAGACTGGGAAATTAAACAGAGGTCTCCTGAGTCCTATCGCATTACTTCATCCACCACACCACATTGGGTCTTCATTTAGTGGACTAGTACCTCCACAAAAGGTAGCAAGTTACCACCAGTCAGCATACTTCTTTGTCTTTCCTGGAACATGTCTTCCTCTTCACCCTGGAGACGGGAATGGTAGAGTTTGTTTCGGTGGTGTGTAATTGGTGAAATGTTGTGAGAATGGCTGACGGTCAGATTCCCAAAGATCTCCTGTGTGGAGAATGAGTGCAGGGAAAGTGCCAGAAATCTTGACCTCTGAGTGTTCAGCCTGCAGGCAGGCGGTGCATCACGCCCCCTCCCAATTTGAGGAGACCCTCGTCCAGCAGGCCGAGGCCAAGAGGCCATCCCGAAAGCAGCAAAATCAGGGAGCTGGACAGGGGACAGATTGTATTTGTCTTCAGTGTGGAAGGGATGGTCACTCTTGAATTGGCCTTCTCAGCCAGACTAGACGCTATTCCAAGTCCTCCATACAGAGCACGTAACCATAATCTCTCAAGAGTGAAGGAGGCCTAATCTAATCTAAAATTGGTGAAACCAAGCATTCTCTTGGAACTAGGGAAGTCTTTGCTGGAATGATGGGCAAGTCAACATCCAAATGAATGCACGATCACCTGAGAGGGAAGAAGTTCTTGTAAGGCTAGCACGCTGAGTAGCACATTGGTCCTCTCTTGACCAATCAGCTAACACGTTTTCTTTGGCAGGCCAAGGTGACCCCTCACCTCTCTCCAAGAGGAAGGCTGCTCTTGGAGCCTCGCCTGTCCTCAGCTCTGCCATCTTATCTCAGCCATGTGGTCTGAGTGGATGCAGTTTTGGTTTTACCATTTTAACCTTTTCCTTCGTTCCTTCTGCTAATCCCCTGGTTGCAGTGATTCCAGGCAACATCAGCATGTATCATCCTGCAAACTTTATTTATTTGCATTGCTTCTGTGTTCCATGTGCACAAAAAAGTCCTTCAAATTATTCGACATGCTCATGTCGCCAAACCTTTTCCAAGGCCTTCAAGTCATAGAGGGTCTGATTCACCAAGAGCATTTCTAAAATAGAAAGCCCCATGTCTTTTGCACTTCTCCTGTCATGTAAAATCACGAGACGGTCAATTATTTTGATTAAAAGAGTTAGAACCAGGCGGTCTGCACTCTCTGCAATTTCAGGGATTAGCAACTCACAGAAAGTGGATCTAACATAACAAGGACAGTAAGTTACAGGTACTGTAAGCGCCATCTTTGGTCATATTACATATTGCAATACTTTAACAATTATTTCAGTACATTTTCAATTCTTTCCCATAGCTCAACTGTCAAAGCATTGTTATCGTACAGTGATCTTCCTCCCAGGCCCGATTGGAGACCTGGCTAATTTATTTATTTAATTTATTTATTTAAAATATTTTTACCTTGCCTTTCTCCTCGAAAAGACCCGAGGAGGCTCATTGTTTTGCAAAGACTTTTCGTCAACTGCTGCTCAAACTTTATTTTTAAAAACACAAAATACATTTTTGAGACTGCTTTTTCCACATACCCTTAATTATTTCAGCACTCTATACATTTCACAGTCACACATCTTGACAGCTCCGCTCCTCAGGGTGAAATAAAGTGGAGGGAGGTGAAGATGCCTGCTAAGGATGAGTAAATTGCCTCATTTCTGGTTCGCATGTCACATTCACATTTGCTAAGGCATAATTCTGTTCTTTTCTTTTTTTTTAGCTTTTGTATATAAAAAAATTGAACAATAATTCACATTGAAAATGAGTATGTTCTCATCCTCAGATTAGATATGGATATAGTTCTTTCAGAGCCATAGAGGATAGGTCTGTTCACGTTGACAGTCACGATGATCAGATTTCTGAGACATTCCAGCAGCTGCCAGACTTGGGCATTAACTTGGGAAAAGTTGTTTCTTAAGTCTTCTTCCCCCTACATTAAAGCAATGAAAGTCTAGTGTAGCACCGTTAGCCCTTGAGATGTTTCCACTCTCTTCAATGCAAGCCTCCTGCTTTCTTGACCCCACAGCTACCTTTTTCCTCCTCCTAAATCTTGTGTTTCCCAACCTGTGTGTGTGTGTCACAACCCCTAAGGGGGATCACAAAGTGTTTTCTAGACAGGGTTCACGGTTTCCTTTACATGTGTTGTAAAGGTAAAGGTTCCCTAGTCATGCCCAACTCTAGGGGACGGTGCTCGTCCCCGTCTCCAAGCCGTAGAGCCAGCGTTTGTCTATAGACAGTTTTCGTGGTCACATGGCCAGCGCGACTAGACACGGAATGCCATGACCTTCCCACTGAGGTGGTCCCTATTTATCGACTCACATTTTTACATGCTTTCGAATGGCTAGGTTGGCAGGAGCTGGGACAAGCGACGGGGGCTCCCTCCGCCGTGTGGATTCGATCTTACAATGTCTGCAGCACAGAGGCTTCTGTGGCTTAACCCGTGGCGCCAGCATGTCCCTGTACATGTGTTGTGTAACCCTTGTTAAATGATTTCTTTCTCGGAGCTGGACGTTAAAGTTAGCGTGTATGTGTACGTATGAGAAGCAGGTCCTTTGTGGGAGAAAGAAGCCTCTCCTTTTTGCGAAGGGGCGACTTTGCCCCATTACAAATGCCCCCCTTATGCAAACATGGTGGTGGTTGCAGGTTATTGGGCTATTATGAAAGGGGGTCACGGGTCAAAAAAGGGTTATGAGCCCCTGTCCTAAATTGTGGCAATTTGCTGCTCCAAGGAGGGTGGAGGCTTTCACTGTGCAACCCTCTGGGACCCCCTCCTCCTCTCCCTTCCCGGCAATGGACATGGAAGCAGGAGCCAGCCTTCCGAGACAGTCCCGGCTGTGATGGATTGGATCAGTCGCGGCGGTCATGGCAGTAGGGCGTCCATGGTTCCTTGGTGGAGAACGGGCCTCTTACATGCCCTCGTTCTTTCGGTTTACCCTGTGATCAGCCTATCAAATTATCTCCAGAGCGGTGACGGGGAGGAGGAAGAGGGTAGCTGCAGGGCCGTCAAGTTGCACCTTAAGGCACGTAGGAGGAAAGCTCTTTTTTCCCCCTGACATCCGTGTCTTGTTCAAAGCCCTTGGCTGCTCGCTGCAGCCGAGTTGCCATAGAAACACGATCAAATTAAGTGGGCAACCCAAACTGAGCTGTAATCAATTTAAATTTTTGTGTGTATGATATGGGAGCCTCCTCCAAAGCTGCTTTTCCTTTGGCCTACTTACTAAGCAACCGCCACGGCTGCCTGGGTGCTTCTTGACGTGGCAGGTCGAGTGGATCTGAGTTAATCTTTGGCTCATACGGTTTCCTCTGGCTCGCAACCCAACACATGCCAGAGCAATCTGGGGCTCAAGTGGTGCTTTCTGATGGAAGGTGGCTTGCAACGTGGTTAGGAAGGTGCTGGAAATCACACGCCAAATCTGCCGGAGGCTAAAGGAGCCACTTTAGATCAGCCTCAGACACTAAATTCTGCATTAGGCTGTACCGTTATAGTATCACTACAGTCTTTCCTGTCAGGTAAGCTTTTAAATGTTTGAGTCTTAGACAGTGTAAAAGGTGGACAGAGGGGAAGAAGCAAGACATTTTTTAAAAAATCTGGAGAGGCGTAATGGCCATTGGGTCTCCAAGGCAGACTATTTATTTGTAAGGCAAGACGGAGGCTGCAGATTTACTAAGAGGGCTGAACTCTCAATTTACGTTTCTTCCCTCTCTGTGGATGAAAGCCTGTCTGAGACCTCCCTGGATCCATCCGTCACCTTGAGCAAGAAACAGGCATCTCTTAAAAGCAGAAAAAGCACTAAGGAATATGGCAGTCTATGTTAGCAAAACAAGAGGGCTCAGGGGACTGCTGCAGCCTCACCCACGAGAAGGGAAGAGTGACCACTCATCGCAAACACTTTGCAGATAAAACAACTCAGATTCGCTCCGACTTGGATGCTGGGGTGAATTGCAGATCCTGTAGAGGTAACCTGGGGCTTTTGCTTGCCCAGTTTTAAATGATTCATCTTGAATTTGGGGAGCCTAAAGGTGTGGACAGGATCCTCGGAGAAGGGAGAGCTACCACGTGTACCTCTGGATCTTCGCCCTTCATGGATTGTGAAAACTGCCAGGGAGGGACTGGCCAAGTGGGTAAGGGGAGTGGTGAATGTCTCTTCGGAGCAGGGTCAAATTCCACCCTGCCTCAAGGAAGCTGCCCTTAAGGTATCGGCCTGAAAAAGCCATCTCTGAAACCCACATGGCTACTCACCCGGCTCCAATATTCCATCTTTGGGTAAGATTCTGGAGAAAGTGGTGGCTTCTCAGCCCCAGGGTTACCTGGATGGAACAGATTATCTAGATCCCCTTCAGTCTGGCTCAGGCCTGGTTATGGGGAAGAGGCCAGCTTTGGTTGCCTTGGTGGACAATCTAGATGTGAGTTGGGGCAGGGAGAATGTTTCTCTGTTGACTCTGTTGGGCCTTTCAGTGCACTTTCGACACCATTGACGATGACATCTTTCTGGGTCTGGGATGGGAATTGTTAGGCCATGTGTTGTAGTGGCTCCTGTCCTTCCTGAAGGGGTGAGCTCAGTATGTGGTGCTGGGGGACTTCTTGTTTGGATGCTTTGCTGTTGGCCTGTGGTATCCCCAAGGGTTCAGTTTTGTCCCCTATGCTCTTTAGCATGTACAAAAAAACTGCTGTGAGAGGTTGTCCAGAGTTTAGGGGGTCAGTGTCACCAGGGTACTGACGTAACTCTGTCTCTCCTTTCCACCTCATTCCAAGGATGCTAAACGGGTGCCTGGAGTCAGTAATAGATGGGGGTGCTCCTGGTCAGCCGAAAGGCAGATCAGGGAATAGGGATTCAACTTGTGTTGGATGGAGTTACACTACCTCTGAAAAGTGAAGTGTATAGCTTCTATGTATTTATGGATCCGTCTCAACACTGAAATAATATTAGCTGTGGGTCTGATGGCAATTTTAATTGTATTTTAATTGTATTTTAATTATTTTATCTTTTGCTGTATTGAATTTTAATTATTGTAAGCCGCCCAGAGACCTCTGGGTAGTTTGGGCGGCATATAAATTGAATAAATAAATAAATAAATAAATAAACACCTGGCATGCCCAGGCCTTGGCAGTGGCTGGAAGCGTGTTTGAACAATTAAAACCACTGGTACTAGCTGTGTCTATTCCTTGAGAAGCTTAACTTGGCTCCAGTTACACAGGCCTCGGTAACCTTTACATTTGGGTTACTGCAACCTGTTCTGTATAGGGGTTGGGTTGCCTCTGAATATGGTTCAGGATCTTTGACTTGGAACAAAATGCTCCAGGCAGACGGTTGACGGGGGCTGGTTACCGTAATTGTTTGACACCATTCCCCACACAGAGGGGCAAAGGAAGTTTTTAATTTCACGGTATCATTACGTGGCTAAATTTAAAAATATTGGGAAACTGAGACTGGATGAAAAATTTACAGCAGCAAGCTCTGCTTTGGTTTGATTCTAGCCATTGCATGTGCTGGAAATGAACCAAACTTGAGTGATCCTACCCACCTCTAAAAAAAGAGTCTCTCTTAACTGGGAGCCAGAAAGATGCTGTTGGAACACTCTGGGGAGGGATTGGTTCACACTGCCACTTACCGTATGTCTTCTGGTAGCTGGTGCATCTCTCCTTGTGTGTTAGTCTCATAAGAACATCAAAAGAGCCCTGCTGGATCAGGCCAAGGGCTCACGTAGTCCAGCTTCCTGGATCTCATAGTGGCCCCACCAGATGTCTCAGGGAGCACCCACGACCACGAGATACCTGTCTCCTGATCCCCCTCCCCTGCATCTGGCATTTTGCTGTACCTTGAGTCTCCTGTCCTGCATCTCCTTGATCTCTCTCATGGGCCCCCAAGATGGTTCTTTATAGTTTAGGAGTATGGGTTGCCTCTTCATATATGAGTCCTGGGTGGAATATTGCTGTTGGTGGCCTCGTGCTACGGCCATGCTACGACCTCACTAAAATCTATTTTGGGTGCTAAGGAGATAGGACTCTTTATTTAAATGCACCAACTGGACGGTCCACTTCTGTGGCCTCTGCTGGTATTTCAGTGGCCCAAAGTGCTGTCCTAATGCATCTGTGGACCTCACGGCCAACTGGCTCCCCAAATCTGACACGATTCCCTTCTCTCTCTCTCCCTGCTCCATCTGCCCTTGTGCCAAGTCCTCACCTCCTGCCTGGCTTGTCACTTTTATGCTGATCGAGGGTCTTCTGCGCTGGTGCTGAGAGTTGCCTGGTTGTTATTTCACAGCCACGTTGAAAGGTTTGACAGCTGTTCCTGCGTCTGGATGTGATGTCTTAACACTCAGCTCACCGAATGTGCACAGCTGGGTTTCCTATTTCTCGATGCACCGACCATGTTTCCGTACTTCAGTTGTAGCACCTAAATGACGAAGTGGCACCCTGTTTACCTGACTCTGAATGTGTTTTTTGAGAATGTGGTGTTGCTGCGTCTGGTGTGTGATGTTGGCTGACATATTTTTTTTAACATGTTCTGTTTTATTTCTGCTGCTTTTGTTATTTGGATTTTAGTTTGAGATATGTGGTGATACTTTATTATATTCCCCCTTAGAGGTATTTAGAGAAGCAGAATATGTCAAGCATGCCTGCAGCATTTGGGGAGGTTCATAGAATCAAAGAAGCATAGAATCATGGAGTTGGCCTCTAAGGTCATCCAGTCCAACCCCCTACTTGATGCAGGAATCCAGATCCAAGCAGATCTGCCAGGGGGTTCTCTTAAGTTTCTCTCAAATGCCTCTGGAGTTGGAGCACTAAGCACCTTGCGAAGGTCTTTGGTTCCATTCCTGTACTACTCTAACAGTTAGGAAGTTTTTACTGACATTCAGCTGAAATCTGTCTTCTTGTAATTTGAGCCCATCATTGCGTGTCCTGCACTCTGAGATGATAGAGTGCCACATGTGACAGATTAGATTAGGCATCCAGTCTCAAGAGACTATGGTAACGTGTAGAGATGGGGGTATTCATACTTGAATATGGAACCCCCCCCCACAGAGGGTCCCCTGCCCCTGGGCTTTTAAGGCTTGGCTTTAAGCGTTCCTGAAAGTTAGTGAACATCTGTGTCAACTCTTTTTCTCTTGGGATGAGGTGAGGGTGAGGGTGAGTGAGGAGTCCTGAGCCTTTGTCCCGTCTGACTGTCTTCCTTATGCCTGCCCGCTCCCTTCCCCTCTTTTCCTGATTTTTAATACAGTGGGGTCTCGACTTAAGAACTTAATCTGTATTGGAAGGCAGTTCTCAGGTTGAAAATTTCTTAAGTCGATTCTGCATTTCCCATAGGAATGCATTGAAAACCATTTAATCCATATCTGCTCTTTTCATCCATAGAAACTAATGGGAAGCTGCTATTCCGCCTTCTGCCACTAGAGGGGGATATTTTTTCTTTTTTCCTTTTAACCTAAGATGACTTAGCTTTTAAAAAAGGAAAAAAAAGAGTTCGTAACTCGAATCTAAGTTCGTAAGTCGAGTCCATATATTCCTATGAGAGCGGTTCGTAAGTCGAAATGTTCGTATATCGAGCCGTTCGTAAGTCGAGACCCCACTGTACTCCAAACATCTTGATAGGAAAAAAAGACGTCTGCAGCCAGGCACAGCAGCTGGCAAGAAGTCCTCAATAGGTGCTGATGGATTGCCAAAGGTGGGATTCCCCACCCCCCACCCCCAAATTTGGATGTAATGCATTTGGGTCTCTCTCTCTGTGTCTATAAAAACCTCACCAGAAATTCTGGTGGGAATGAATGCCACCTCTCTGGCAAGCTCATGGCTATTTTGGCTCATCAAAGAGAGAGAGGTGATGGAAATGCCGGGAGGAGCCAGCCTTCTGCTTGAACAGCTTGCAGCTCCCATGATGCTTTGCAGCAGCTCCTGACCCCTGCCTGGTCCAGCGGCTTTTAACTGGAATGAACAATGGGTGCGGAGGTATGCCTTGGCAGGCAGCCATTGAACACCCTGCTTAATGATGATGGAATTTCTCATTATTGTAATAGGGATTGCAGACTTTTGCAGCAGGCCTTCAGACTGGGGCCGTTTTAAGAGGTTTCTTCGAAGGCGGTTATGCTAATTTCTTTTTATCGACTGCTTATCTAAAGCTGCGGCAGATTTCCAGCTTCATCTGTTTTAATCTATCTGATGGGCGCTGCATGTATTATTTTGTTTCGTTCTTTTTGCTGCCTCTGTTCAAGCCACCTCCTATCCACTCTGTTTCCTGGGGTTATCATCTTTCCCCCTGATTTCCTTGCAGTATAATCCAGCTGCAACCTGTAGTCCCCACTAGTGACATTTTAATAGTGACTTTGGATTCTTGTTGTTTCTCCTGTTTGCTCATTTCCCTTGCCTGCCATCTTTGTCTTTTAATTGCAGTACCCATAAAAAATTATCCATAACAATATTACATATCCCAGCTACTAAGGAAATTAGCACCTCCATTTGTATAACAAAAATGAAGACAAAAGTATTATGGCACCCTATAGCTTGCGGATTTATTCTGGTGCAAGCTTTTCATGGATAATGATCCATTTCTTTAGACACATAGTTTGTATTTTATCCCAGCATTACAGCACTAATTTTCAGTGTCCTTAAAGCTAACCACGTATGACAAATAGAACAGAATACCAAAATATATGTCCTTTTTTGGAAAAGCGGACCCCTCTTCCTATCCTGTCAGTAACCTCATTTTTGAAGTCACTGATAGGATATAAGGTATGAAAAGCTGAAACCAGGGTTCTGGGTCTAAAGGAAATCACCTGAGTTATGTGTCACAGTCCCTGGATTGGCACACCCCAGGTGGACAGGATCTGCCTACATATACAATCAAAGGTAAAATGGGATGGCATCAAGGAGAGAAGGTGCCCCAGAGATCTGGGAGGCCGGAGGGATGATGAAGGTATTTGCTTGTTTGTTTGTTTACCCTAACTTTCTCCTTAAAAATGATCCAAAGTGGCTTACATCATTAAAAGATAATATTAAAGCTAACAACAGTGAGTATACAAATAATAAAAAGGATCAAACGAATGTCATGCTAGCAAAAAGGTAAACCAAAGCAATACCAAAATCACTTTCAAAGCGACAAGGTACAGCCATCCATTTGACAAACCCCATCCAGGCAACCCGTCACGGAGGGAAAGCTTTCCTGAAGAGAAAGGTCTTTGCCTGCTTGCAGAAGGACAGCCATGATGGGGCCAGTCTGGCCTCCAGTGGGAGGGAGTTCCAAAGTCTGGGAGCAGTCACAGAGAAGGTTTTCTCCTGTGTCTCCCATCAGATGCATCTGCTAAGGTGGTGGGACCAAGAGAAAGGCCTTGATAGATTATCTTTTCCCAATGTCAATGTGGATCTTTGTGAGATGTGTAATATCGAATGTATAAATTTGCTCACAGCCTTCTGCCTAAAGATAAGGCTAGAGATGTATGGGATAACCCGTATGTTGCCTCAAGAATGGTGCTGTAAAGGCTTTCTGGAGGGTGGATCTAATCCAAAGCTTAACAGGCTTATTACAGACTCTTCAGCAGCTTTGTCATAGGAGAGATCTCGTTAACGGAAGGGAGCCGTGGGAGTTGCATTATGAATTTTGCAGGTTCGTTGTGTGGACGTAACACGTGGCGGAAGAGGTCAGTGGGTGGCTGCTGGTTGCCTGTGTAGGTGTTAAAGGTTGAAGGCTATGCCTGCACGCATCATGGTCTGTTAAGCACTCTGTGGGTGTTAGTTCTTCCTGCTGTGTGGCTTGAGGGGATTTGGTGGCCTGAAATGGCATATCAGACCCTGCACTATGTCCTTGTGGTATTCTGCTGGTGCATGTTAAGGCTTAAACTGAAGCATAAAGGATGTAATCCACCATCCTCTTGCGAGCCAGCGACGGAGCGTGCATGGTACCAAGGCTTGGTGGTGCACAGGAACAGCCGCACTGTGAGTGAGGGTTCAGCCCGAGATCCGTGTCTGATGTCAGTCATGGACCGGGTGAAGAGGAATAAATGGGAACTTAATCCAGACGTGGTGGCGCTGTGGGCTAAACTGCAGAAGCCTGTGCTGCAGGGTCAGAAGATCCGGCAGTCGTAAGATCCACGCAACGGAATGAGCACCCGTCGCTTGTCCCAGCTCCCGCCAACCTAGGGGTTCGAAAGCATGCAAATGCGAGTAGATAAATAGGGACCACCTCGGTAGGAAGGTAAACAGCGTTCCGTGTCTAAATCACACTGGCCATGTGACCACGGAAAGATTATCTTCGGACAAAACGCTGGCTCTATGGCTTGAAGAGCGGGATGAGCGCCGCCCCCTAGAGTCGGACACGACTGGACAAAAATTGTCAAGGGGAACCTTTACCTTTACTTTAATCCAGACAAGAAAGAGGTGCTCCTGGTCTGTCGAAAGGCGGATCAAGGGATAGGGATGAATGCCTGTGCTGGATTGGGTGACACTCTCTCTGCAAACGCAGGCGCACCGCTTGGAGGGGCTCCTGGATTCGTCTCCAAGCCTGGATGCCTGGGTTTCAGGACCGGCCAGGAGTGCCTTTGCACCGTTCAAGCTAGTGTGCAAGCCACACCTGTTCCTGGAAAGGTTGAATCTGGCCACAGGGACACATGTCTTAGTTACATCCTGGCTGGGTTACCCGTAAGGCACTCCATGTGGGGCTGTCTCTGGAAAGTGTCAGGAACTTTCAGTGGGTCCGAAACACAGCAGCCAGACTGCTGACTGGGACTGGAATCAGTAATCATATAACCCAACCCCTGGTCTGCGACCCGGTACCATGCTGTGGCCTTGGCAGGACCGGGCTGTGGAGACAAATCTCCTGCTCCCTCACACGCACTCCCCCCACGCCTGCCTGCCTGCCCGCCCGCATGGGTGCCCTGCCCACCCACGCATGTGTGCGAGCGTGCCACACCCACTGTGAGAGCGGTTGGGGTTGGGGACCACTGACATAACCCCACTGTTACAGCAGCTTCACTGACTGCCAATCCATTTCTGGGCTGAATTCAACATGTATTGGTTCTAACCTGTAAAGCCCTAAGCAGCTTGCGCTCAAGCTCTCTCAAGGACCACATCCCCCTTTATGAGCCGGCTTGAGTATTAAGGTCATCAGGAGAGGCTTTTCTGTCAGTCCCAACACCTTCACAGGTGCATTTGGTGGGGATACAGGAGACAGCCTTCTCTGTGGCTGCTCCCAGAGACTCTGGAACTCCCTCCCACTGGAGGCCAGGCTGGCCCCATTTTGGCTGTCCTTCTGCAAGCAGGCCAAGACCTTTCTTTTCAGGCAAGCTTTCCTTTAGTGACCGGGGGAAGGGGGTTAATGTATTGTTGTACGTTAGTGCTTTGATTTTTTTTTTTTTTTGGTGTTGCTTATGTTTTTAGTGTGGGATTTTTTGATCCGTTTTGGTATTTGTATATGCACTGTTGTTAACTTTAATATTGCCTTTTAATTCTGTAAGTCCTCCTGGGTCCTTTTAAGGAGAAAGGCAAGGTAAAAATATAAGAAAGAAAGAAAGAAAGAAAGAAAGAAAGAAAGAAAGAAAGAAAGAAAGAAAGAAAGAAAGAACAGGGAGGGAGGGAGGGAGGGAGGGAGGGAAGGGAGGAAGGAAGGAAGGAAGGAACGAATGAACGAACGAACGAACCAAGGAACCAAGGAAGGAACCAAGGAAGGAACCAAACAACGATGATCTACAGTAATAAGCTTTAGATAGAATTCCAAAGTTGCAGATTTCCCCTTTTGGAATATGAATTCACCCTTAAGAAACCCATCTGCTTGGTATCCTGCCACTTAATGAAATGTGTGGGGGAATCAAGCAAAGCAGACATTGATACACCTTTTAATATGCAGCTAAGAGCATTCATCTTTGTTTTATCGCCAGAAAAAAACCTGCTCAGTGGTTTAGGTATCTGACTGCGGGGAGGGGGGGTCCAGAGGTTGGGAGTTCGATGGTCCATTGTGCCTCTTTGCTGGGGGCTGGACCTGACGAGAAAAGGAACAAGCCAGCCTGTCCCCACAATGGAACAAGCAGGAGGCCAAATGCCCGTGTAATCACTCCCTTAAAAAAATGCTAGGCACGAGCAGTAAGTACCTTTCTGTGAACAGTTTGCTGCATGTTTCACAGACAATATCGGTTGGATTTGCCTTGAGTAAGACTCTGATTTTCGCCGGTTTAGCTCAATGGAACTTTGATGGGCACTTAGCTGGTCCATGCAAAATATAGCAGCTGGGCTCTTGACTACTCTCCAGTGATCGCTCTACTCCACTGTTGAAAGGTCTCAACTTAAATCTAAGGTTTTGGATGTAACCTAATGATGATGCAGTTAGTATAGAGAGTGGCACTAACACTGAACACCCCGACACACCTACAAATACAGTGGTGCCTCGCTAGACGATGATAATCCGTTCCACTGAAATCGCTGTTTAGCGAAATCATTGTCTAGCGAAAAGCATTTCCCCATTGGAATGCATTGAAACCTGTTTAATGCGTTCCAATGGGGAAGAATCGTGTAGCAAAGATCGGCCATAGGAAAGCCGCTTTGCGAACCGCCGATCAGCTGTTTAAATCGCTGTCTTGCGAAGCTTAGGTCCCAAAAACACCTGTTTTGTGAGCGCGGAGGGAGTTGTCAAAATTGTCGTCTAGCGAAAATCGGTTTGCAAAGCAGGGACCAAACATTGTCCACCGAAATTCCCCCATAGGAATCACTGTTTTGTGAATCACTATAGCGATTGCAAAAAGTCAATGTCTAGCGAAAAAACAGTTCAATGCATTCCAATGGGGGGGGAATTCACCAAAAATTAAGGAAGACTCAGAACAAAGCCAAATTAAGTTTGCAAAGGTTTTACAGGGTGCACTAACAATTCCAAGCATTTTAAACAGTTTTTGAACATTTTAAGACACACTTAAAATAGCGAAAACAGACATCGCTAAGCGAAACAGGGGGACCTAAACTGTTATCGCTAAGCGAAGCAAGGTCCTGAACATAGCTATGCGAAATTTCCCCATTGGCGCAATGGTTAAACCGCTGTACTGCAGCTAAAAACTGTGCTCACGACCTGGGGTTCAATCCCAGGTAGCCGGCTCAGGGTTGACTCAGCCTTCTATCCTTCCGAGGTTGGTAAAATGAGTACCCAGCTCACTGGGGGGGGGCAATGTGTAGCCTGCATAATTAAATTGTAAACCGCCCAGAGAGTGCTTGAAGCGCTATGGGGCGGTATATAAGCAGCATGCTTTGGTTTGCTATAAACGGAGCGCAAGATCGCTCCAAAAACCTCATCGCTAAGCAAATACATCGTTAAACGAGGCAATCGCTAAGCGAGGCACCACTATAATGGAAACTGGGAGGTGGCTGCAAGTAAGAATAAGGTGTGGAGGAGGAGAGAAGCAAAGAGGTACAGGCAGCTGCTTGGAGCTGATTTCGTGACCTGAGAGTGAAATATCAGCTGGGGGGTTTGGGATTCAGTCTTGGATTAGGGAGAATTGGGTTCATTTTGGATACTCAACCAGGCCGACGCATACAGCTCCATCCCCCCCCCCCACAGCCGGTCCAGAGTACTCATCTCCAATGGGTCTACCTCATCCAGAAGCACGGCACTTTATATTAGAGAGGTGATTGTTGCTCGGGTGCTTCTCTTTCTTTGGTTACCTTCTTCATTTTGTTTTTGTCCTTTGGAAAAGTATGCGCCCAATTTCCTCCTTGGTTCCAAAGTGGAGATCTCTCATTCATGCAACCCACTGAGAACGAGCACGCCTTCGGGGACCCAAGCACGGTGCGCCAAAAAAATAGTGTGTGTGTGTGTGTTCTGTAAGAAGGCCTTGTTCCCTAGAGTGTTCTCGGCGGCTTCAGATGTGCACTGCTTCTTTTGTGGAGCCCTTGGTAGGAGAAGAGAAGCCATGTCTCTCACGTGCTTACTCCAGGGGCAGAAGAGAGTAAGTTAATTCTCTCTAATCCAGGAATTGTGGTGCTGGAGGAGGCCCTTGAGAGTCCCCTGGACTGCAAGGAGAACAAACCTATCCATTCTGAAGGAAATCAACCCCAAGTGTTCAGTGGAAGGACAGATCCTGAAGCTGAGGATCCAATACGTTGGTCATCTCATGAGAAGAGAAGACTCCCTGGAAAAGACCCTGATGTTGGGGAAGTGTGAAAGCAAGAGGAGAGAAGGGGACGACAGAGGACGAGATGGCTGGACAGGGTCATCGAAGCGACTGACATGAATTTGACCCAACTCCGGGAGGCCGTGGAAGACAGGAGGGCCTGGCGTGCTCTGGTCCACGGGGTCACGAAGAGTCAGACACGACTTAACGACCCAACAACAACAGGGTCCTTAAAACCAATAATCATCACATGCCATCAAGTCAATTCTGACATGTCGGTAGACAATACTCAGAAGTGATTCTCCATACCCTACTTCCAGGGGTGCCCTCGGACTGCGCAGCTCGCCCAAGGCCACACAGACTGGCTCTTCTCACAAGAAATACAGCGGGGAACTAAACGCCCAACCTCTGGCTTTGCAACCAGATACCTGAACCATTGAGCTATCCAGACAGCTTCCCACCACAATGAACTCTGTGAAGATGAACTACGTTAGAAGACAGTTCTAGGAAAGCAGGCATGTTGATTTACTATCTTTAAAAACCTGGTCAGCCTGTAAGATGCCACAGGGTGTTAATGTTATTTTCGAGTTAAAGTAAAGGGAGGGGCGAAGGATGATATTAGTCAAACATTGCAGATGATTTCTCTCCATCGAAGTCACTTTCTGTTTGTAATCAAAATACTCCTTATCCACTATCATGGCCTTCTGCCAGGAGGGCCTGGCGTGCTCTGGTCTGTGGGGTCACAAAGAGTCGGACACGACTAAACGACTAAACAACACCAACAAATCCAGCAAGTAGGCAATGAATTTTGAGGAGCTGTGGGGTAAGAGAAGGTGTGTTGCCTGGCAGCGGCCTGCTAATTGGGTCTGTCGCTTCCCATCAGAGAGCGTGATGGGGAGCACTCCTCTTCCATTAGCTCCTCATGTTGCCACTGAAGCTCCTCAAAACTGCAGGTGGAGTCGGCCTAGAAATGGAGGCCCGGGGTGGTGGTGGTAGGAAGGTTTGCCCCTGCCAGCCCCACCCTCCTAGGTGCTTGTCTTGCCAGCATTTGTGGTTTTCTGTGCAGAAAGATGTGTGCAAGCACGCACAAAGTGTATAGACACCAGACGCATCGTGCATACTTTTGTTAGGGTGGCTTCTGCCTTGGGAAGGTGCACGAATGTGGCCTGAAGCACATGAACGCTGAATGGGATAAAGAGATGGGGCCAGCATGGCCAGGCCCACCTTTTACCTGCATGATGAAGGGGGGAATCAGAGAGCTCAGTTTGGTATGACAGACATTTCTGCAATGGCAGTTAATATCCGCTCTTTTCATAATGGACCTTCACCTGGAGGGACGTGGATTTTATGCGCTTGCCGCCGCGCGGAGTAGACCGGCAGGTTGGTCCCTTTCTGGGAGGTCTACTGGCATGTGCAGACAAAGGATCATTAAATTGCTGCTGATCAAAAAGCAAACAGGCTTGCCACAGTGAATAAAGCAGCGCGCTCATGTTGATGTACAACGTCCCATTCCCAGAACAGTGACTGGCAGTGACTCATTCAGGTTAAGAACTTTCCAGGGGGCCACTTGGATTCCTAGCATCTCTGGGGGAAAGTGATCCTTGCTTCCAGATAATGAAAAAATGCTTCTGTTCTAGGAAGTGCTAGCATGGAGCAACTAGCAATTTAATTGTGGAGGTTGCCATTTTACTGTATTAGCACTGAGAGAAAAAGGAGTCTTAGGGAGATTTGTACACCTTGGATTGCCTGTGAATCAGCTCATAAATATTCAGAATTCAGTTATTTTATTCTATGTTTGCCCAGCTAGCCGTGAGACCCAGCTCCTTAAATACTATCTTAAAGCAGCCAGATTGGTATCTGTGGACAATTTGATCCATCCTGCAGTGGTCCAGAGAAGGAACTGGTGCCGTAGGTAGATAGGTAGAGGTGGGAGGGATTTAACACAACTTGTGTTACAGTTGCTGTACTGAACGAACTGCCTTGATGTACCCAGCAAAATGGAGAAAAAAAGAAGTGCATGTTAAGTACCAAGGGAAAATTGGTAGTTAATACAAGCAAAGTACATCTTCACAGCTTCCTTGAACTATTTCAAACAATAATTGTGAGTGAGGAAAGCATAACAAAGCTTTAAAGAAACTAGCGGGAGAGTTGGTTTCCTAGCTGACTGACACTCAGGTAGGGTTAGCTTTAATGCATAGGGGAGTTGCAGGCAGTAGAAGGGCCCTGTGGTTTCCGATCTGCGTTGATATTAATAATCCTGCCCACCCTCCTTTTTCTTTTCCTTCTATTCTGCTCTGGCTCTGGATGTATTTGCTGGGTGTTCTCCCCGCCTGAGATAACCTTTTCCTCCCCATCAGAAATTCTTGGGTGAGCGGTGGGTGGGTGGATGGGGAATAACAATAGAAGCTCAGCTTTTTGGGAAGCCAAATCTTGATCCGGATGATCACATGATTTGCATATGTGGAATTCCTGCAGCATTTTAGTTGTTCCGAGTCTGCTGGCAAAATCAGATTCTTGTGGGGAAATATCCACCCTAAGGAAACCCACTGCCTTGTTTGAAATGTCACTTCTTCGTGGCCTCTATGTGGTTCATGCTTAGAGGTCTTAAGTATGTCCCAATCCACTCCTGTCTTCACGCAATCCATCCCCTCTTTTCTTCTGCTGCCCCAGAGTTTGTGAAAGTTCTGCTTCAGCAGGAAAGGGGTCAGGACCTCTGGGCTTGAATCCTTTCCTCTAAGGACTGACCTGAGTGCTCACTGGAAGGACAGATCCTGAAGCTGAGGCTCCAGTACTTTGGCCATCTCATGAGAAGAGAAGACTCCTTGGAAAAGACCTTGATGTTAGGAAAGTGTGACGGCAAGAGGAGAAGGGGACGACGGAGGATGAGATGGCTGGACAGTGTCTGCGAAGCAACCAACATGAAATTGACAGACCTCTGGGAGGCAGTGGAAGATAGGAGGGCCTGGCATGGTCTGGTCCATGGGGTCACGAAGAGTCGGAAACGACTAAACGACTAAACAACAACAAAAAGGAGTGACCTCTTTCTCCTGCCTTATTGCTCCTGGGACACCCCCCTGTGGCAACAGATATGCAGCCTTAGTAGAGCTTTTCCATTGTTTTTAATATCCTCTTCATCATTACTTATTTATATGCAAATGTTCACTCCGTTTAGGATTCCTATTGTAGCTGCTAACAATGCAAATAATGGCAAAGCAACAGATATAATTAGGAAAGCAGTGATCATTTACAGCAAGTTATAATGTCTGAATTAGCAGGAACTGCTGATAGCTCAGTGGTTTAGGTATCCAGCTGTGGAGCCAGAGGTTGGGAGTCTGATTCCCCGCTGTGCCTCCTTGGGAGGGGCTGGACTCAAAGAATTCAAAGGGTCCCTTCCAGCTATGCAGTTCTTAAGATTATTATTAAACTCCTGGATAGCTCAGTGGTTTAGGTCAGAGCCAGAGGTTGGAAGTTTGATTCCTCATTGGGCCTCCTTGCCAGGGGGGTAGACTCGACCTATAGAGTTCCTTCTAGCTTGGCCGTTCTAAATGAAATGTTTTTGCCAGCCTGCAAAAAGTTTGTTTGGGCTATTCCAGACCAGTGTCAAGTGAGGCCATTCCATACCGAGGACCCTCTACTGGAAAGGCTTGGTGGGGTTTAACCGCCAGCCTAGAGGAACTGAACTGGAGAGCGAGAGCGAGCGAGCGAGCGAGCGAGAACCTCTGCAGAAGGTCTCAAAGCACCAGCACCTCTGGCCGTGAAGCAGAACAGAGAGTTCTCTTAACAAGCCCCTCTATCTGTTTATTCGTTTAATTTCTATCCACCTTTCTCTCCAAAACTGGGATTGAAGGCAGTTTGTAGCATGAATCAAAACAAAACAAAACAAGCATAGCTTTAAAAAAACATAAATAAATGTTAAAACGTAATCAGTTTGCTTATATTGAGCAGAAGGCAGTTGAAATCCATTTCAAAACATTTCAGTTAAGAATATTTATTACAATTCACAATAGAAAAGTGGAGCCCATCTTGTCGTTGCTGGTCAGTCAGTTGCTGAAGACCACTTTAAACAGGACGGTTTTCATGTGAAGATAGAAGAACGTCAAGCAGGAGGTCAACCGAATCTCCCTCTGAAGGGAGTTCCATAGTCTGGAAGTGGCCCCTGAAAGGTCTCCTCTCATGTCCTCACCAAACATACCGTATTTTCCCATGTATAAGACAATACTTTTGTCTAAAATCTTTAGACTAAAATTGAGGGTCGTCTTATACACGGAAGTAAGCTGAGGAGAGAACAAAAAGAAGAGGAGGGGAAAGCAGGGATCAAAGCGATCCTGCAGCACTTCGATCCCTTTCCCCCTACACTTGCTAAACCCCACTTAGATTTCTTAATTTTGGATTAGAAAAGTGGGGGGGGGGCATCTTATGCACAGAAAAATACAGTACCCCTCAAGGTGTCCAAAGTTTCATCATCTCCAGCCATTTCTTGGATGAAATCTTTATGTATCCCTCCCCAAAAGATGACATGGTTGTTGCCTCAAGGTTCTTCTGCTTTCCCCCCAGTCCTGGTTTGTGGCGATTCTTTCAAGCTTAAAAATATAAAACGAGTTACAGCACCATATTGTCCAGTGTTGGCTCTTACAGAGCTCCTAAGTCACTACATCAAAACATCTAGTTAATTGGGGAAATGTTTTCACCCTGTGGGAGGGAGATTAAGAGAAGGGTCTCTTCTGCCCTTTGAATGTTGGGTAGACTTGTATGGGAGAATGCATGTTTTCAGGTGTCATGGCCACAAGCCATTTATGATTTCATGGGTCATAAACATCGCTTTGAATTGTGCTTGACCCATAACCAGACCTAGCCATCAGTCTAGCTGCAGCATTTTGGCTTGGCTACAAGTTCAAAACAGTCTCCCAAGGCTGCCCTGTATAGAGCACATTCGTCTAGTCGTTTAGTCGTGTCCGACTCTTCGTGACCCCATGGACCAAAGCACGCCAGGCCCTCCTATCTTCCACTGCCTCCTGGAGTTGTGTCAAATTCATCTTGTTTGCTTCGATGACACTGTCCAGGCATCTCATCCTCTGTCGTCCCCTTCTTCTCTTGCCGTCACACTTTCCCAACATCAAGGTCTTTTCCAAGGAGTCTTCTCTTCTCATGAGATGGCCAAAGTACTGGAGCCTCAGCTTCAGGATCTGTCCTTCCAGTGAGCACTCTGGTTTGATTTCCTTTAGAATGGATAGGTTTGTTCTCCTTGCAGTCCAGGGGATTCTCAAGATCTTCCTCCAGCACCACAATTCAAAGGCATTGATTCTTCGGCGGTCACCTTTCTTTATGGTCCAGCTCTCACTTCCATACATCACGACAGGAAAAACCATAGCTTTGATTATTCAGACTTTTGTTGGCAAGGTGATGTCTCTGCTTTTTAAGATGCTGTCAAGATTTGTCATCGCTTTCCTCCCAAGAAGAAGGCGCCTTTTAATTTCTTGGCTGCTGTCTCCATCTGCAGTGATTATGGAGCCCAAGAACATAAAATCTGTCACTGCCTCCATATCTTCCCCTTCTATTTGCCAGGAGGTGATGGGACCGGTGGCCATGATTTTAGTTTTTTTGATGTTGAGTTTCAGACCGTTTTTTGCACTCTCGTCTTTCACCCTCATTACAAGGTTCTTTAGTTCCTCCTCACTTTCCACCATCAGAGTGGTATCATCTGCATATCGGAGGTTGTTGATATTTCTTCCTGCAATCTTAATTCCAGTTTGGGATTCCTCCAGTCCAGCCTTCCGCATGATGTATTCTGCATATAAATTAAATAAGCCTGGGGACAATATACAGCCTTGTCATACTCCTTTCCCAATTTTGAACCAATCAGTTGTTCCATATCTGGTTCTAACTGTTGCTTCCTGTCCCACATATAGGTTTCTCAGGAGATAGATAAGGTGGTCAGGCACTCCCATTTCTTTAAGGACTTGCCATATTTTGCTGTGGTCCACACAGTCAAAGGCTTTTGCATAGTCAATGAAGCAGAAGTAGATGTTTTTCTGGAACTCTCTGGCTTTCTCCATAATCCAGCGCATGTTAGCAATTTGGTCTCTAGTTCCTCTGCCCCTTCGGAATCCAGCTTGTACTTCTGGGAGATCTTGGTCCACATACTGCTGAAGCCATAGAGCACATTACAGTAATTTAAATGGGATGTAACTTAAGGCATCACTGTATGCAACATACGGTAGTTAGTATGCTGTTTGTAATCCTGAATTTAACAGAATGTGTGTTCCTTGTCGAAAGCTTGATTTTTATTAAAAAACTTTTTTAAAACTTGGAAGCTAAGCCTGTGATGTTTTTTGAGCCAATGCAGTCTGTTTGATGGGGATTGGTCTACTTTTTCAATGAATCACTAAGAAAGCTGAAAGGTTTTCGACTAAGGCACTGTAGCCCGTTCGGACGATCCTAGGAATGAGGGCATCTGTACTCTAGCTTTAATTATGCAAGCGCACTCTGGGAATGCAGGATCAGGGCGAAATCCCAGAAACCAATCCTGCCCTTTCAGGTGGAGGTATAATGACCTCATCCAGAATGGCTCCAATCCATGTTCCTTTGTTTGCCTTTTCACATGCCCACAAGTTAGCTTGACTTCAGGTAGGGCCTTTCCTCCCCTTCTGACATGTACTATGTCTGGCAGTTTACAGCGTACAGCAGTTCAGGTCTCTGCCCCACGAGGCCTGCACTTGGATACAGAGGAAATATTAAAGGGAAGCTGGCGTATTTGTGGTTGCTTCAATAATAACATGTTTAAGCTTAGTTACCATATGGTGTGGGAGCTTGGGGTTTCAAAGGATAACTGGGCGACACAACACAAGCTCTGATCCGAACATCTCAAGCCATAATGGAACTGGGTAATGGCGGATCAGAGAGATCCCAGTTTGCAAATGTGGGGCTGCCTGGAAAAACAGGAGATGCTTTATTGGGATGTTTATGTGTTTCTCCTGTAAACAACTTTGTAGTGCAGTGGAAGGTGAAAGGGGGGGGGGTCGGAGTAAGAATGAGAATGTTTTCGAGAACTCTGGTGCCATTTTGGAAGGTTAGGATTGACAGTGGAAATGCCAGGTATAACGTGTCTGCACGGCTCAGTTTTCCCTGGGGGCCATCTGAAGGCATTAGGGCAGTATCAGTTTTTTTAGAAATTGTATTTCCGTAATGCTGTTTCTTCCCCTATGCACCACTCTTGGGAAACTGCAGCACAGAGGTTTCTGGAAGCAGAGGCATCCGGACCCCGGCAGGCCCTGACATCCTCCGGACGGAACGGCTCCTAAACCAGCTTCTTTGGTCTCATTCAAGCCCTCTGCGATGAATAAAACAAGAAGATAATTGAAGGGAGCGACAGCCCGGGCCAGATGTTCTTCAGAGCCTTGCAGATTAAAAGGCCCATTGATGGCAAGTTCTGACTGTGCTACTGTTCGGAGCGCTTGAGAAACGTTCTGGGAATTGTTCAAGCGTTGGTGGCCGTTCCCACTCCGGCTTGCAAGCAGATGCCAGTGGGAGTTAAATTGTTTATTTGAAATGCTAGCCAGCCCATCTCCAAGCGAGGGGTGGGGTTCTGGTCTTGAGGCTCCTGCTTCAGATCCCGTCCGCCTCCTTGTGAAGACTTTTGGCTCAGTCCCTGAATTGTTATCCTTATCTGTCACCGGGCCTCGGTGTGTGTGCTCAGCCATTGCACAAACTGCATTTGCCGTTTCATTCTATGCTGCTGCTTTGTCAAAATGTGGGACTGTTTGTGTGAATACCTGGCATCTTTAACGGTATCTCGTGGCACCGTTGCTTTCATGTAAAAGCAACTGTGTCCTGGAGGGGTAGCATTGCTCTGTGGTATATAAACTGGATGGGTGTTTCCCTCTGCCTCACCTTGTGGGCTGGTTGTCCTGGCTCTGTTAAACAACCTTTCCAATAGCAGTGCTGCTCAGACCCAGTTCCCCTTGGCTGATCCCATTAGATATGTCCCCCCCCCTAATTTTTAAGGTGAAAGATGTTCTTTTTAAAATGACAAATTGACACAGAGAAGGGTCCAGTTGCGGATTGTATACGCCTTGTAGAATATGCATTTTGGCTAACGGAGTGCATTCCCCTTGGTGGAAGGGATCTGTGTAGAGTACCGTCCATGTTGATGGCTGCTAATCATGCGTCAGAGGCCCTGGTGGATGGGGAACGTGAGCAGGAAGGTGCTTAGGCATCTGGGAGGCTATAATTCTGGGTTTAAAATGCCTTTGATCTTACCCAGCCAGGTGCTCTTTCATTCTGCTGCTGTGCAAGCAGTAATAAAATGTTAGCATGCTCAGTAAAAATGGGTCTAAAGAGGAGGGCCACTCCCGAGAAGGCATGGAAATTCTTTTCACTCTTACCCGGGGTGAGATTTGTGATCCCAGTCAGTGGTATTGGGATGCAGAAGCAAAAAATTAAAAAAGGGAGAATCCGTAAAATGAGGAAAGCTAAAGTATTTCGGAGGCATCATACCTGTCATAGAAATTTGGCCGCACCTGTAAAGAATTGCTGGCAAGAGATTTCTCCATTGTTTTTGGGGCTGCTGGCCAGCTTGGTGTGGTGCACTATAGCCGCCTCTTATACAGGGGTGGGCAATTAATTTCTATAGGGGGGCCACATGAAAAATCTGAACTGTGTTCGGGGGCCGAACCAACTTTACTTAAAAATAAAATGAAACAGTGATGTTATGATTGTTTTTATTTTAAACTTGTTAATCTTCACAGATACTAAAGAGGTTTTTTGTGGTATGTTAAAGATAAGGAACTCATCAACTTTAGACAAAAAGCTATAAATGGTTTTGATGTTCAAAACTGTCTGTGGGCCGGACAGAAGTGGCTTGCGGGCCGTATGTGGCCCTCGGGCCGCACTTTGCCCAGGTCTGCTCTTATATCTCACTGTCGCTCCAGGTCGGGGTTGTTGTTGGTGGAGGGTTGCCTCCTAAGACATGCCCAACGGAGACTCCCGTGGGATGATGTACTGCAGGGGACAACCTGTAGTAGAAGACAAGTCTTGTCTTGGAGCACCTTGTTTTGTGATGTTCAGGAGGCTTCTCTGGAAAGACTCTGGAAGTACTTCTAAGGAGCCCCGCAGTTCCTTGAAACCAGTTCTATTGCTGAGCGGAAGGGGGTCAGCTTGGGCACCGTAAGCGCGACTCGCCTGTCCGTTGTGTTGCCCTGGGAATGCAGTGTGAGCTACAGGAATGTGCGGTGCACAAATGCTCTGTCCAGGGGGTTGTGACCTGATGGTCCTTCTGGGCCACTGCCTTCTTTTTGCTTTCTGTCAACCCAGTCCATTGAAATTCCTCCCTCCCTGACCCTTGTTTTTCCGATTAGCTTCTTGTCATGGCTAAGTTGTTGGAAGTATGTGGTTTTTTTTGGTGAGGGGGGGTAGATTGGTGTGGGCGAAAAGCACTCAAGCTTTTCCTTTCCCATTGTCGAAGATGAGGTTGGTGGGCCCTGTTGTGTTTCGGTGGTGCCTCCCAGGTTGTTATCCTTTGCCTCTTTCCTTCCCCTTCTATTGTGGTCAGAAACTCTCTTGATGAACATCCTCTCCTGTGACATGGTTGTGGCCATTCCTCCGGAAGATCCTAGCATGCAGGTCCTAGCATTTGTTGAGTAAGGCTGAGCTCTTACTCATGTGTCCCCGCCATTTCGGCTAGAATGTTTTCCCCGTTCTCAAGGCCCCTTCGCTTGTCTGTCTTGGTCCCTGCCGTAGTATTCTTAGAGAATGTTTACAGTGCTCTGATGGGGAAACCAGAGTGTGAGCAGCTTGGGGAACCAAACGTCTCATTGCCTCAAAAACTGGGGTTGCCTATTTGCAGATCTGTAGCTGTTGCTGGAGTTAATTATGCTTAATTGTGCCGGCTGGGAGATTCTAGGAGTCTAAATGTGTGATTGTTCTGAGCTTTGTTTATCGGCTGTAAAAACTAATCTGGCCTGACTCAAACAACCTAAAGAAATGGTTGAAAGGAGGAAGAAGCCTTTCTTTTAAGTTCCTATCTTCTGGTTGTGTATGGTTTTCCATCGGCGAATGCGATCTGGATGCGCTGAGTTGGCTGCTTGTGAGAATTAAGTGTTGTCTACTGAGATGGCTTCCAGAATATTGCCACCTGTCACTCAACCATTGGCATTGCTCTGTTGCCTTTCCCTTAACTTCCCAGTCCCAGTTTGGTCTGCTTTAAGTTTCTGGAGGAGAACTTTAAGGTATCCACTTTAAGGTATCTGGCAGTCTGCCTGAACTACCTCTGGAGGCACAGATATTGAAACTGAAGCTTCATACTTTAACAAGAAGAAAGGACTCTCTGGAAAAGCCCCTAAGGCTAGGAAAGGCAGAAGGCAGCAGGAAAAGAGGAGGACCAAAGATGTGATGGACTGACTCTCTAAACAAGGCACTCGAAGACTTGAGTTTGTAAGAACTGAGCAGGGCTGTTGAGGACAGGACATCTTGATGATCGCTCATTCATGGGGTCACCTTAAGTCAGAAGGAACTTGATGGCACATAACAGTACGTTTACTGCCAGCTCAGTTCTTTTGCCTGTCGCAGATGGTGATCTTTGGCATTCACATTATGAAGAAAGGCAACATCCGCTCACCCACTTTGGAAAGTTTTGCCCCAGTACAAAGCATGAACCCAGATCCTTTGTGAGACGTGTCCCTTTTTACTACTGAAAGAATTGCACATGTTTAGCCGTGAGAAAAGAAGACGGAGGGGTGACGTGAGAACACTTTTCTAATACTTGAAAGGCTGTCCTACACAGGAGGGGCAGGATCAATCCTTGATCATCCCATAGTGCAGGCCACATAACAATGGGATCAAGCTACGGGAAGCCAGATTTAGGCTGAACATCAGGAAAAAAAATGCTGTTAGAGCAGTAAGACAGTGGAACCCATGACCTCAAGAGGGGCTGAATGGTCCGACGCGGAAGGCATTCAAGAGAAACGTAGACCACCGCCTTGCAGATATGCTTTTTGATTTGGGTTCCTGCCTTGAGCAGGGGGTTGGACTTGATGGCTTTGTAGGCCCCTTCCAATGTCACGATTCTACTGCCATTTGCCAGTCAACTGTCTCCAGCTCTTTCTCTCCTTCTTCTGAAAAGATGTGGCGGTAGGGTACTAGCTGGGTTAGCTGTTGTATCCTGGAACTCTGAATAATTATTTCTCCCTGACCTCTTTTGCACCTGGGATGGTACGCAGAAGGTTTTAAAACACAGAATAAAGTAAGATACGTTCTCAAAGTTGTGTTGGCACATGACCAAACCAACCACTGGTCTAGGACCATGTTAGCCCAGCACCACAATGTGTGTCTTGGTCGGTGACGTCCGCTCGCTGGGCACTGGGGTGGGGTGGGCAGGCTGCCAGTTCCTGGTGCCACCTTCTGTTTCTTCAATACTGGCCAGGCAAGAAACCCAAGAGTGATATTGAGCCCTGCTGAGCCGTCAGCCAGAGAGAGTATGCAGGTCAGCAACAGCTTAGAGGTACGGCCTCCTCAAAGCAGACATGGCTGTGAGACCCTATTCTTCTGCAGACTGCCTGCATGGCCGGTAATGCTGTACCCTCGATTAGCCGCATTCTTAGTAACTCCTAATATTTTAATCAATATTTGTTTGGCAGCAACGTGCAAACATGTGCTTAGATGCCAGGCAGTTTGACCTAGATAGGTTGACCGGTGGATATATACACAGGGGAGCTCGGTAGGATTTGTTTTCCTGCCCCTCTTACCTCATCTGGTCTCTGCCCAACTGATCAGAATTTGGGAGTAATATTTAGGACAATGGTGCTGGAGGAGGCTCTTGAGAATCCCCTGGACTGCAAGGAGAACAAACCTCTCCGTTCTGAAGGAAATCAAGGCTGAGTGCTCACTGGAAGGACAGATCCTGAAGCTGAGGCTCCAATCCTTTGGCCGTCTCATGAGAAGAGAAGACTCCCTGGAAAAGACCCTGATATTGGGAAAGTGTGAAAGCAAGAGGAGAAGGGGACGACAGAGGACGAGATGGATGGACAGGGTCTGCAAAGCAACCAACATGAAATTGACACAACTACGGGAGGCAGCGGAAGACAGGAGGGTCACGAAGAATGGTACACGACTTAACGACTAAACAACAACATTTAGGACAATAGATGGAAGCTTGCTAAAGTGAAGAGATGGGCCAAAGTGGTTCCCAACCTTGGGTCCCCAGAAGTTCTTGGACTGCAACTCCCAGAAGCCTTCACCATAAGCTGTTCTGGCCAGGATTTCTGGGAGCTGCAGTCCAAGAACATCTGAGGTCCCCAGGCTGGGAACCACTGACCAAAGGCATCCTCTGTAACAGAGTTGGGGAACCTTTGGACTTTCCCAAACGGTTTAAAAACACATTTAAAACTAGAATTAAATATGGGGCTCCTTCTTCCCCTTTCAAGGGGGGGGGGCGATTTGCTTCCCAGTGAACCTGTGAAAGCCTGCCTTGCAGAGCGGGCAGCTGTTCTGTGAGGGTAGGTCTGGGGTTGGAAAGAAATTACCATACCTGGTTCCTGCACACCCTGTCTTGAATGTGTTTAATTTTCCCTGGAAGGCTGTTTGCAGAACCATCGAGGGACTGACTGTCTTGGTGGAGGATCCCCTCTGTGCAAATTTATTTCTTCATTATTTAGTGAAATTATTTCTACCCTGTTTTTGAAAATGAAATAAACCAAAGCAGCTTAAGTCCAGAAGGCATTGGAACAATAATAAAAAAGATGTGAGCTGCTGGGATTACATCCTCACCCAAGGATGAGATGAGCACAAAAGGTAGCCTCTTTTGTTTGGTGTCAGTCCGTGTCCTGTTGTCGTGAAGCTGTCAGTGCAAAGCATCTGAAGGGGGCCAGACAAAATAGAGGTTCTGGCCCCCTGGTATCAGGCCTGCTTCCGTGTTTCACTGAACTGGAAACAGACAAATCTCGTGCTTGCACGCATGAAGTTGACGGTGAGCCTTTTTGAAACAGGAAAAGCATGTTCCGGGGGGAGGGTTGTGCAAAAGATACTATAAATTGCTGACCCCAGGTGCTGGCCCTTGGAAGGTGTCTGGGGTTTTGTCTTGCCAGAGCATGACCTGACGACGCCTTCCCTGGCCGTCTCAAGATGGGGAGGACTGTCAGTCCAAAAGAACTAACTGGGTTGCGGTGGTTGTAGCTAGAGATGGATGACTCGGGGCAAAGAGAAAGTTTCCAGCATGCTCAACGGGCGTATCTGAGCGAAATGTGTCACTGACTTTTCAGAGTGCATCTGTCCAGCCGTGCTCAAGACAGCTGCAGAACTCCTGTTATTGGCATGCTCCGTCAAACTCCAGACGTTTGGCTGCTTGGATGGCATGCCCTCTCCTAAGGTCAAGGGTAGTTCATTTCAAAGAGAACGATGCTTCCTAGCGATGCCTCCTGTCGTGTGTGTGTTACTGTTTGTTCTGGGTAAATTCAGCTGTCCTTGTAAAATCGGCCTTTCCCCACCGTTATTAAACAGTTTCTCTTCTGTGTAGGGCAAGCGGTGCTGTGGAATGATTTCCTACAGGCTCCTTTTTTTCTGTTTTGAACGAGATTTCGTTTCAAGCAACCCGAAGCTGAAGTAGCGGACAAGGCAAGGGGGGAAGAGGGGAAAAGAAGGGCAAAGACAGAAAGGGGATCCATCGGTCCTGTGTAAAAGTGGGATGGGTGGCTGGAAGTGGGGTTAGACAGACGAAACGCCGACTTTTCCCGTTTTCCATTTCATTTCTCTAGGTTAATTCATTCTGAGCGAATTTCTGAGATAAATTTCAAGCTACAGTACCTGTTCCAGGAGAAAGGTGGCAGAAACCAGACCCCATGGTGCACTTGCATCAGTTGGCCACCACCTTTTCAGTTATATTTCTTTGCATTTCTTTCCCTGATGTTGGGAAAATGTGAAGGCAAGAGGAGAAGGGGACGACAGAGGATGAGATGGCTGGACAGGGTCATTGAAGCTACCAGACTGAATTTGACCCAGCTCCGGGAGGCAGTGGAGGAAAGAGGGGCCTGGCGTGCTCTGGTCCATGGGTGTCACGAAGAGTCGGACACGACCAAATGACTAAACAACAACAAAAGTCTTTTAGCATCTGGCTCCTGCATCTGAGTTTTTTGCCTATCCTGGCAGGCTTCTCTGAGCTTTGAGATGCTGTACGGCTGCTAGCAGGTCTTACTCCGGGCTGGAAAGACCCTTTCAAACACAATCAATAATCCCAGCCCTTGTGAGTCTTGCTTAATGGTCTATCCAATGCATCCCTGGGGTTTGGGATCTAGAAATGTAGCCCATTAATTTCCATCATGTTTAAATTCCAGTGTGGACTCTAAATGCTCGGGAGAGCTCAGAGTGGTTGGAATATCACCATGTGGTTAAGCAAATGCTTCCACTATTAAGGAGAGAAGTCAGCCTGGTAGTAATGGTAATGCTGGGGCTTGTATAATTTCCCTGAAAGTGGTTGTGGGATTCTGGTGCCTCTAATTACAATGTCAACAAGATTTGTGACTTGGAGTGCTTTGGACATTCTACAAGTGCGCTTTACTAGTCACAGGTTGTGCTACACAAATACAGTATGTTGTGTTGGCTTCTCAGTGGATTGAGATGTAGTACAGTACACCATGTATTCCTCCTGACATGATTTTATATAGCCAGGGATTTAACACAGTGATGTCATTTTACTGTTGACTTAATAACATACTTTCATGCACTAACACTGAGCATCAGTGGGAGGGAGCTTCACAATCTAAAGCGATTGTCCTTTGCCACTAATGTATTAGTAAAGTTCTCTCCCCCTCCCCTGGCTTTCAAAGCCAGCCCACCCCCTCTCTTCCTGTTCTGTTTGCTTGCTTCTATTGCTCGTGCTATTGATAGCCCTCCCTTTCCTTTCTCACCTTCCAACCATGATGCAGGCATGGATGGATCTCTCTCACACATGGCAAAGACTCCATATCTTTTCCTTTTTTAATCCATCTGAGTGTAACTGCAGATCATAACTGTAAGTAAATATACTTAAAAAAAACTAAAATGCTTCTTGAGTTGTTTCTTATACATAGAATGCTAATCGCTGTGAAAGGGGCTATAGTGCTGAGATTTGGGCTATTGATTTTCCCTGCTGCTATTTTTTTTAAAAAAAATTGCCACACATTCTGCTAACCATATAAGGAATAATCAAAGGTCCCCTGTTTTTTGTGTGATATCTCTTAATATCATTAGACTATCTCAGAATTGCCGTTTTAGACCAGGCTGCAGTTGATCTGCTATTTAGCCTCCAAATTTTTGGTCTTCCAAATACCTTTGCAAAGGCCAAGGAGTGAATCATAAACTGTGTTTGATTCAAAGATAGGATATTTGGAGGCATACTCTTCCTTAACATATAGGTTCCACTTTAAGTCTCACACCTAATAGCCATTGATGGTCGTAAGCCGTCACTTAAGGTCGGCACGGTTCTTGTCTGTTCTTGTTCTGACTGTGGGTGCACATTTGGAACAACTGTCCAGGGCCGGTTGTGGTTTCCTGTGGCAGTATTGTTGTGGGTAAAAAGAACAGGCGTAGCTCTTGCTCAATGGAAAAATATTCTGAGCATCCAGAGTCACCAGGTGGACCACCTGTACTTTCTGCAACTTTCCAAATGCGCAGTGTAAGCTCCACTTCTGAAATGCTTTCCAGGAGGAAATGCTCTTGAAAACCTGGGTGCTATGTCCTGCATGAAACCCAGGGGTAAATTGTACGATTAAGTCGAGGCTGCCATAAAATAATGGAACTTGTCTTATCCATGCATTTGGTTTTGTAAGGTAAGAGTGCTGTGAAGAGGTGGCTACGATTGTAGGTACTTTGGAGATAAATCCCTGTTGAATATTGAACACAGCAGGGCTGACGTCCCAGTCCACACTCTGTCATGGTAAGAGACTGAGCCAAGAAGGAAGCAGTCCGCAGTTCGGATCTGGCTTCGGCGCTGAGCTCACGAAATGGATTTTGAAAAAGCTGCACTTCTTGCTTAGCCGTAATTCAGTTGTCTGCAATGTAGGAATAAAATTGGCTTATGTGGCAGGATGCTAACAAGGCTCGCAATAAGATATCTTATCCATAAATGCTTATTTCTGCTTTGGATTCCAATCTGGCTGAAATGTATAATATCTGTTGAGAATTACTTACACTTGATAGTAGTGTTTGTTGATGTGTTGGCTTTGCTGTGTTCTGTGGGTCTTGTGTTTTCACGAATGAATGAATTTTTGGCCAGGGGAGGGTCGACAGCCATTAGCAAGCATTAAAAATGCATCAGAGGACAACAGGGGGAAGATTTTCTTTTCTTTAAAATGGCCTTTTCTGGAATAGGGTATTGCACAAGCAGAAACCTGGCCATGACCTGAATCCAGTATGTGTGTGTGTGTGTCTGTGTCTCTGTGTGTGTGTGTGTGGGGGGGCTGCAGTGGATGAGGGTGGGTCAGAAAGGCTCTTTTTCAAAGAGGATTGAGACCCCCCCACCCCCCAAATCCTCTTGCTCTGTTGTCAGGCTTCAGCCACATATTTTAGGAAGAACCTGGGCCGCTGCCTTGTATGTTCCCCCGGATGTGTTTCTGTTGCTTCTCTTTATTGCATTTCGACCCCAGCTTTGCTCCAAACAGCTTTCTGCAATATGTACAGGTCTTCTCTGCCCTGCTTTGTCTTCCCAAGAACCCCGATAGGTTCTTGAGAACCGAGGAGAGTGTGACCGACTCAAGGTTACCGGGGGGGGGGGAGTTTCATGGCTGGGTGTGAATTTGAACCTGGGATTTCTCAAGGCCTCTACGCTAGCTCTCCTTATTCTTATAAGCTTGCATCAGTCTGCCGGTCGCTTGTGTCTGCTCCCCTTATACATCCTGTTCCCATATTCCCGTCTTCTAGAGCAGGGGACTTGCGGGGTGCCCTCCGGGATCACTGATGCTGCAGGAGGTAAGGTCAGGGGATGGGAGGGAGGGAGGGAGGGAGGACGCCGGGATCGCCTTGCTGCTGGTGAATCTGCTGTCGAAGCGGGATGTACAGAACACGGCCAGCGTTCTTCAGAGAATCGTTTCCAAAAAGTAGCCATTAGGACCACGAAGCCTTGTAGTAACAGCATGCCATTAGGAAATATTAGTTCTATTATAGCGCAGAGCTGGCTTTTAGTGTGTTGATGATGAGAAATTTTGTCCTTAATAGCTTCCAAACGGGGACCAAACGGCAGCTGCAGGCAACTTGCCATATTGTCATGAATTTAAGTGGCCATCAGACTGCTCAGTCAGCTGTTCTTGCGCCTTGCTGTTCTGGAAACGAATCCCCAATCCATGCCTTTCCCCGTTTCTGACTGTGGTTTAACGTTACAGTGGTACCGTTGGGGAGCGTTGCTCTTTTGCTCTAGGAGATGCTGATGGGCCTAGAAACGTAGTGTTTATAGAGCGCCTTCAAGTCTCCGAAGCACTTCAAGCCGCTTGCTCTGTCATGCTTATGTATAAAAAAATCTGAATGCTGAAAAAAAATCTGGAATTAAAAAAAAACCTCACAGAAGTCAAGTGGCTAGACCTCATGTTTTTCCTTTCCTAGCAGAGCTGATGGTGCATGGGAGAAAAAAACAGCAATAATAATCACGTGCTGTCAAGTCAGTTCTAACGTAGAGCTACCTTTCTTCGGACTGTGCCGCTTGCCTAAGGCTACACAGGTTGGCTCTTCTCCCAGTGGGATGGGGTTGGGGAATCGAACTCCCACCCTCTTGCTCCACAGCCGGGCACTTAACTCCCAGAGCGACTGGAGTTCCTTGAACTGTGGAAATCATGAAACGTCGTCCCTTTCTGACAGTGGTTCCCAATGCTGGGTCTCCAGATGTTCCTGGACGACAGCTCCCAGAGATCCTGGCCAGCCCAGCTCGTGGTGAGGGCTTCGGAGAGTTTTTGTCCAAGAACCCCTGCTTGGCAACCACGGCTTATGAGATCCTTAAGGTTTTTCTGAGAGGTCCCAGAGAACAGAACTTGAACAGACTGAAGGTAGTGAGAAAGGGCGAATGTTAGAGAGAACATCCTAAAGGAGAGGTGCTGAACTGTGGAAAGTACACACTGCTTTGGGACTCTCATTTGCTAATGGCTGCCGATCAGGAATACTTCCACTGTGACGGGACGTTTGACTTGGATGCGCTTTCGAGTCTCCTATGACTCTGCCGTTCTGCGAGGGCTGGTGGGAGAGGAAAGGCTGTTCCACTGGATCCTTGTCCTGGCCTGTTTTTAGCCTGCCGGGTGAGTTTGTTAGCAGGCCAGCTTGGCTACGGAGATGCAGCTTTAAAATCCCCATCAGTGGTAGCAGCTTCATTCAGCACCGATGTGGAGGATGTTGGGAAACCTTCCATAACATCAATCCTGGTGCAGTCATGGTATGTTCCAGCTTCCTAGGTGGAGCTTCTTGTTTTGGCCCGGGACGAACCGTAGATATCTGGTGTTGCCTCTTTGTCCCCCCCCCCCCCAAGCTTATAGTGTTGGAGCCGGGGGAGAGGGACGGACCCTAAGATGTATAATTTGGAAAGCAGGATGGGGCCTTTGACAAGCCCAGACATTGTTAAGGCAATTGCGCAGCCCACTGCTGGATGCAGACAGTGGGGCTTAATTGCAGATCGCTTCGGCCTCCTGAGCTGAAATAGAGGTGTCAAGAAAGAAAAACCCAGGGCTGTTCTGCTGTCAGATCTGTCAGGACACTGGAGAGTTCAGAGCGAATTCTCAGCCCAGGACCTGAGAATAACAAGCTCCAGAGCTGGCAGAGAAGGTGGCATTCTGCTGGGTTGGAAGTGCTTCTCAGCTTTGAATTTCTTGGCAGGTGAACAGCTGAAAAGGAAAAAGAGTTTTTTTGTTTAGGAGAGCTTTGGGGCTGCCGTGGGCAGAGCTGCTTGCGCTCCGAGAACTGGCACGGGGTAACTTTTGGTGCAATCTGGTGCTTGGGGCCGAGTTGGCTTATGTTATTTCCAACTCCCCGCCAGTCCCGAAAGGTCAGGGCAGGTGACGGTGGTGCCAGATATTTAGACGGGAAATAACAACCAGGGAGAGGCAGGAGGCTGGCTGGCCAGGTCAGTGAGTTGGGTCCCTGACTGCAGAGCCAGAGGCTGGGCGTCCGATTTTTCCCCACTGAGCATCTCCCGGGAGAAGAGCCAGCCTCGGTGGCCTTAGGCAAAAGCTGCACTGTCCCAGGGCAACCCCAGCAGAAGGGAATGGTCAACTGCTTTTCAGTACTGTATACCCAGAAGAGCCTGAAGTTGGAATCAGTTCTTATTATAGGCAATGATTAATCAACCATTAATAAAATAATGATTACCCAATCAAGTCAATCAATAAAATATCCATCCAAAACTCTTACGCTCCCCCTTCTGATATACTATATGGCCTTGGGTGCAGTGGTGTCATAGGGATTTCAAAATTTGCCGCCCAATGGCTCAGAGGTGCGTCTTTCCTTTGAGAAGTGTCCAAAACACGTACTCCGGTGTCACTCTCCGAATTCATGCCTTTATGTGGAATGTAAGCTATTAAAATCAGAGTTTGGAGAAGTGCCTCAGTCTCTCAACCCGTGTTAGCTGGGGAAATCTGGGACGTTAAGTTTGAAAAGGAAGCTAAGTTTTCAACCAAAAAAAAGATAGGGGGCCTCTTAGAGAACCACTCGGATCATAAAGTGAAGTAATTTGCACATTTCATTTAAAAATGCACATTGCACCATTAGGGAACCAGCGAAGAAAATGATGCAGGAACCTTTTCTGTCTTGGAATATAAAGATTGGGAAAAATCAGTGGAAGAGGCAGTGGTTGCTGCTCGCTCTTTGCCATGACGGTTAACTGGAGGTTCCATATCTTGAGGATCTGTTGCTGTTGATCCCTAGTGGAAAAAACGGGGGGCAGGCAGGTGGGTCAAACTTCCATCTTCAGGGCTTACTTGGTTCCCCCCTTCCCCCCAACTGCTCTGGCTGGCTGCTCCAAAAACCTTAGTCTGATCTCATAAGGGAGGTCTTCTGTTCTTCATTGTTGTTATTTCTTTCTAGATCCGTAAACCTACCGACCATTTCAATTTGATTTTTTTAGTCTCCGAGTTTACTTGCATCAACTGTATGCATGTTGTTGTTGTTGTTGTTGTTGTTGTTGTTGTTGTTGTTGTTGTTGTTGTTGTTGTTGTTGTTGTTGTTGTTGTTGTTGTTGTTGTTGTTGTTTTAAAAAAACCAGCCAGTCCTTCTTCCAAATTTAAAGGAACAGTGCAGAATCATCAGATGAATGCAAATGTCTGTCGTTTGCATAAGGCTGGGAACAGAAGCCTGCTTTTAATGCACAGACAACAGGGTTGCCTGTGTGTAAAGCAACATGAAAGGGTTTGGTGTGCAGAAGACGCGAAAGCTTGTCCTGCGCGGCACAATCTGGTTTCTCCTCTTTTGAATCGAGCTGACAGATTGAGTGACAGATTCTGTGCCCAGCTGTCCCCTGCGGCTGGGTTCTCTGCCCGGACCAGAGGCATGCCGTGGAAGTGTTTTTGCAGTCAGCGAGCCTCGGAGTGGGTGTGGGCGCTTTGCAGCGCAGATGCTCCCAGGGGCTTCTGCCACGGAGACCAGGTTTTGGCACGAGGCGGCCGCAAGACGTGCCATCTCCCTGGCTTCCTGTCTAGCCCCTCTGGCTTCCAGCGAAGAAGAGCAGCCCATCCTGCTCTGAACGGCATGCTCTAGCGATATCCAGCTGGCATAGTGAGAGAGGACGTCCCAGCCCCTTTCCGTTTGAGCTCCCTATGTTGAGCGAGCTCTTTATATAGGACACAGGTGTGTGAGGTCAGGAATGGGGAAAGCCTCCCTTCCGCTTGCTCCTGGCCTGGAGCCCCACTGCTCTGTCCCATTGCCACGCAAAACCCCTTGATTCAGAAAGCGGCAGTGTGGTGTAGGGGCTAGAGGGTTAACCTTGCCTTTGGGGAGCTTCCAACTCTCCCCTTCCCCTTGGTCCATGTAACTTCCTGCCCGGCAGTTTGTCATTCGCTCTCTGCCTGATCGGTTGCACGGCTTGGCATGAGAACAGAGTGGAGAAGAGCAGAATTGCTTCTTCCATCTTCAGCTCATGGAGAAGAAGGTAGGGCGGAAATGTCACCTGTCAGCCAGTCCATCAAAAAATCTGCTCACCCTTTCTAGGAGCGGAGTGCTCTTGGCTTCCTTTCTGTCTGGCACAGTTCAGTTCTGTCTTTTGAATACACGCTATTGTGCGCTCTTTCAAAAATCAGATGCGAATCCCATCGCTGGTCCCGCTGTGTATCGCTTCTTGTTATCAGCGATATGCCTTTCCTTATCAGTTGGTGGAGGAAGTGAACGGGAAGGGGCTCCCGACCTTCTGTCTTTTTTTGATGGGCTTCCCCTTGGCCACTGCCTTGGCCACCTTGATCTGAGCCAGACTCTTCTGGCAGATGTCCCTTTACCTTCCCTTTCCTTTGAGGGCCACTGGTTACTTCAGGCCAGCTTCTGTCCAGGGCTCTCACGGGATCACACTGGCCTACCGTCTGTCTGCAAGGTGTAGTCCTGCACAGGTGTGTCATCGGTCCATTCCCTGAGCTTTCAGTTGGGAACCCTTTGAATCGCAAATGGCCCACCCCAGTTCTGAGTGGTGGCATCGCCTCGTTCTGGACAGGGGATCGTGTTGGGCTGGGACATGGGAGTTGGGTGTTCAGCAGTTTCCGCTGAAAAAATATCTTTGGGCAAGTCTTGGCTCTCAAGCTTGGTTCCCCATGGAACGAAAGAGGGAGAGAAACTGGGACATGGAGGGTGACAGCAATATATGGTGCAGGTAAGACCTTGGAACTAAGGTCATCTCCTACGCTTGTCTGCACAGGAGTAAATTCTATTTAGTTCAGTAGGACTTGGTTCCACTTAAGCTGAGCGTAGGATTGTAGCCTCGGTGATTTAAATTTTGCTGTTGTGGGTTTGATTCATGCCAGGATGCAGATTCCACCATGACCCCGCCGAGTCTGAGTGTAGGGTTCATCAAGGATCACAAACGTGCAGGCAAAACCTCATTCCTGTTCTTGTACGCTCCGGGACAGTTGGAGCAGGTGAATGAATGGCATCTGACACTGAACAGCGAGGGCCTTGTTTGGCATGGCTGGAAGGCAGCTGTCTTGGAAGCAACTGGTGGTGAAAATGAAGTTCTGCTGGGTAGGGAGGCAGGCGATGTCAGCTGCTTAAGCCCCGAACAGCTAAGACTCCCTCTTGGCAGTGGTTGTGCAAACGCAGAGGGTGCATAACGTGTGAGTGTAGTCGCCCGTCTGAGGTGAGTAGCTCCAAGACCAAAATCACTACCCTTTGAGTTCTCTTAGGATCATGAATCATGATCAAGCAGATGTCAAACTAGATGTCAAACCCCCTTCCTCCAGCAGTGTGTCCCGAACGATGGCTCTTCTGGAAGAACTGTAAGGCCTTGCTCATTAAGAGGTGGGTTGGTTTGTTTTATTTTCATAGCCATACTTTGGCTTTTATTTAGAAATGTAGGAGTGAATGTGTCACACTCTTAATGTTGCATTGGGACCGTAAATGTTTGCCTCAGTTGAATTTAGAGGTGTCCCTAAGTGACCACGTAGGAGAGAGACTTGTAAATTAGGTGACAGCTTTCATTTGTTCCAGATTTTTGATATGCCGCTTAAACCCCCTCCCCCAATAAATGGTGAGAAACACATATTCCTGAAGGCCTAGGGAAGGACAGAAAAGTCACTGCCAGTAACATGACTTGTCTTCTGTCCCTTTTTTGAGAAGACCTCCTTCTCTTTTTTTTTTCTTTTTTTTTCTTTTTGCATTGACTCATGGATATTGTTTCAGGGTTGGGCTGTCTAAGCTCCTCATTTGCCCGATCCCCCAACTCACATGGCACGCTTGAGTGCTGAAACAATGACTGCTGGCAGCCTGCCTTTGTCTCCGTGCCCTTCTCCCGTGTAAAGAGAGCTTATTAGCTTGCTCTTGGAGGCAGCTTGTCACTTCCCTTCTGCTCCTGCCGATTTTCTGGGTCACAGCTTGTTCAGAGGAGATTGGCACGGGGCTCCGAGTTCAGAACATTCCACTGAAGTGCATCTCCCAGATACAGCCTCCGAGTCATTGCCCCTCTGTACTACACACGAGAAGTGAGTTGGGGTCAGTTAGTAGGGAGGCATGTCTCCAGCCGTGCCTGCAAGCTAGCTGGTGGTCTCAAAGTGAGCTCCGCTTTGCCTGCACCTGGAACTAACATTCAAAAAGGTTACAATAACCACCTTTAAAATTTTTAGTTTAGTTTAGATTTCCATCACATCCTTGAAAGGTCAGGGCAGGTAACATTTTCAGCAAGACTTTAGTGCAGGATACTGAAAAAAATAATTAACACTCACTGAATGAAGGACTTTTCTTATTTCTAGCCGCCTAGAGTGGTCGAAATGACTAGATAGGCGGGGTATAAATACAATAAATAAATAAATAAATAAATAAATTTCCATCCAATGAGGAAAGAGGAAGCAACGTCCAACACTGTTCTGCGGTTATGAGAAAGATCTCAGCTAGGCCTAGCTCTCTCCCAACTTCCTGTTCTTGCCCCAAGGCTAACCGGGAACTTCCTTTCCGAACAGGAAGGTAGGTGGAACTAGGCCTAGCTAAGACTTTCCCTAAGTTCCACGGATAATTATAAACTGCCTAGAGAGCAGTCGTGGCATCCAAAGGTAGGAAAGAAAACATAACCGTGAAAATCGGGTATGAATAGAGTAGCCGTGCGTCGGTTACAGGGCTGCCAGAAGGCAGTCCCTTTCTCATCGTTGTCCCATATTTGAAAGGTGGTCCAATTCCAAACACCCTTTAATGATAACGAATCAGAGGAAGGAAGATTAGGGACCTTCAAGGCTGCCCATCCTAGGCAGCAGACCCCGTGGGATTTGCACCCACCAAATAAAGGAACATCCGCTTGGCCTCACCGAGCCAGTTTCACAGACGGGTCTTGGTGAGTAAGCATCGTAGGATTGTGATGGGTGAGCATCACCCTTTTGCCACAGTAACACCTGTTTGAGAGCCACAGGAGATTGGCAAAAAGAGGAGGGGCAGTCGTGACTGTTAAACCTGCTTTTAAATCTATTTAAAAGACTTCAGTTACTGCCAGTTCGTTGTGCGGCATGAAAATTAGCAGGGAAGACAACTTCGCTGCTTCTCCCAGAAGTCGTCTAGCTAATTAGCTTGGCAAAGAAGTTGATTTGAAAAGAGAGACAGGCTTCCAACGACGCCCCCTCCTCTCCCCCCCTCCCCAGCCCTTTTATTTTGCTCGGGATTGAAATGTTCCCAGTTTTAAAATAACAAACAAGACTGTGTGAAGCTTTATTGGGGGGGGGGGGGTAAGCGAAGCTGCTTAAAATCTTGGGCAGCTGAAGAAGATGCCAGACGTCCATGCTCTGCCCCTGCTTGTTTCTTGAAAGGAGAAGCTGGCGCCACCCCATCTGGATGAGAAACTGGATTTGGCTACAGGAGCATTTTGCAAGGAAGCCTTCTCCGCCACCCTCCAGCCCAGGCTGAGAGGTCGTCCTTGCAAATTATCACTGCGAGTTTTCTCTTTCATGGCCGTTTTCTGTGTGATCCGCTTACTGGTGCTCCTTTTGAGGGTTGCGGCGATAAGGCTGCATGCGGCCGAGATCGGGTCTGGGGAGGTTCGGGTCGGGGTGTGTGTATGTGTGTGCAGCTTTTTCCTAAAGGCAGGCTGCAATTAAGGAAGTCTGATTAGGGGCAGGAAATCGGATATACTCCTTCCTCTTGCTAAAGCTGCCCTTTTGAAGTGGGCCTTTTTGCTCCATGTGTGAGCCACTTGTAAACTCAAGGTTAAAGAGTTGGGAGAACAGAAGGGAAAGATTAGTGTGGAAGCAAGGCTTTTTTTTTTTAATTGTCCTTGGTAAACACAGTCATCCTTCTGAACGCAACCAGTCTTGTCTGATTTCAGAAGCTAAGTGGCGTTGGCTCTGATTATTAGGTGGATGTCCAAGGGAGGGGCCGGATAACCCCGGAGAACCACAGCTGCCAGCCAGTGCTGGTCATAAAGGGTTTGATGGTCTGGTGGTTTGAGAGTCCCCTGGACAGCAAGGAGAACAAACCTATCAGTTCTAAAGGAAATCAACCCTGAGTGCTCACTGGAAGGACAGATCCTGAAGCTGAGGCTCCAATACTTTGGCCATCTCATGAGAAGAGAAGACTCCTTGGAAAAAACCTTGATGTTAGGAAAGTGTGACGGCAAGAGGAGAAGGGGACGACCGAGGACGAGATGGCTGGACAGTGTCACTGAAGCAACCAACATGAATTTGACCCAACTTCGGGAGGCAGTGGAAGACGGGAGGGCCTGGCGTGCTCTGGTCCATGGGGTCACGGAGAGTCGGGCACGACTTAAAGACTAAACAACAACACACTGAGGAGGAGTTCAGTGTGGATCGCCAAGTTTCCGGCTGCAGCAGAATTGGAGAACATGCCCAGCAACGCATTCCCTGTCGCTGGAGGGCTGAGTTCGATCCCAGTGCGCTCTCCTTTGGACCGCTTATCCACGGTGACTCATCTTTTCACTGTGGAATTCCTCATGAGTTTCCACAACGCTTGGCATGCCAACTTCTATTGAGCACAGTCTGAAGAAGCAATCTGTCATATTTAGAGCTAGTGCAGTCGAATGGATGGAAGGTTGAAACAAGGTGACTTGAATTTCTCTCGGCAGACTTGCGTGAGTCCTTGTCTCTCAGTTTTCCATCAAGGTTATACTGCAGATGATTGACATCAAAGAATGGTTAAGCTTCATATTTATTTATTTGTTACATTTCTGTCCCATGTTTCTGCCAAAAATAGCTTTCAAGATGGTTGATAGACATAATTAAAAGCCATTTAAAGCAATGGGACAATTAAAATCAAAGCAGTTGCAAAGATCAGTTTTAAAAACCTCGCCTGCATACCCTTGCCAAAGGAAAGGATGGCTGAATCTCATTGCCAGTGTTTGGAGCATCATCTCCAGCATCTCAAGGCAGGCCTGGACAAGGGGTGGCAGGTTTCCTGCAGATGTTAGCATCTGGACAGCTTTCTCATGAGACAGGTGCCCCCCAACATAGCTAGGCCTCAAGCTGCTTTGGACTTCAAAGGTTGAAAAGCACACCTTGAACTGGCTCTGAAAAAACAGTTGGTGGCCAAAGAATATTGTGTTAGAAACATCAGTGTGTAATAAAAATATGCTTTGTTATGTGCTGTCAAGTCAGAGCCGACTTAGAGCTACCCTGATTGGACCTTCAAGATAAGTGAGGAATTTAAGGAGTGGCTTTACCAATTCCATGCACAAACCTCCCAGTGAGTTTCCATGGGTGAACAGAAATTCAAACCCGGATCTCCTGAGTCCTAGTCCATTGCTCTATCCACTACACCATACAATTTTATGTCATTATTCCAAATTGCTTGGTGTGTAAAAAAGCACGAGTTTACGTCTAAATATTAGATGCCATATATAAAGGTTATTTTTCCCTTTTTCCCCCCAGCTCACACTGAAATCAAATTCTTAAAGGTGCCACAGTTTTTAATTTTTGTTTATATTCCTGAAAAAAACACAGCTACGTTTCTGAAACCTTCTTCTTGCCTTCTAAAGAGGTAGCCGTGTTAGTTTGTGCTAGCATATCTGGCAAATATAAAACTAAAATAAAAAAAATAAAGAAGAGAAAAATGTTGCAGCACCTTAAAGACCGACTGCAATATTTTTGATGAGAGCTCTTGTGGAAGATCGTCTACTTCCTCAGATAGGAAGTGGACTTATCTGCGAACGCTCGCGTCAAAATAGAGCAGCTGATCTTTAACGTGCCCCAACCTTTTTGTAGTCTCCTTGTCTGCTGCTGGTACACATCTCTGTATGGATCTTTCACCCCACTTTGTAATATTGCAACCTCTTTTTTGTCTAACTGTCGTGTTCTAATGTACGCCTTCAGTTCTACCAACTGCTGAAGCTTTGACATGTAAATGAGACTTTTTGCGTGACCTCATGTGGGAGACTAAAAGGGACAAGCTGGCCGGCCTGCATAAGAGCTGTTGGAGCATCTGCAGATCTGGCAGTTTTTGCAGGGGAGCATAACACCATAGTGGGAAATGAACAGTACGGTATCTTGTGATCATCTTCCAGAACTTGTTGGCTGACTATGTTAGCAGACCAAGCCTCTGGAAGCAATTGACTGGGACTGGCTTGGCTCCTTCTTGGCTGTCTTTGTAACTCAGGGGTCTCAAACTCAATTTACCTGGGGGCCGTTGGAGGCAGAGTCTGGGTGAGGCTGGGCCGCATCAGATTTTCCGCCAAGTGGAGCAACAGCCCGAGGAAGCTGCCCAGGAGTTTCCTTAGCCCGGCTGGGGCTCCGAGGAGGAGAAGGAGGAGAGGCGCACGAGCCCTTGTCGTCAGCCACAACCCCCTCCGGCTCCTTCTTCACTTCCACCACCACCACCACCAGCAGGACGAAGAAGCAGAGAAGGGAGGGAGCGCCAGTGACCGCCTAGCCAGGGGGAGGAGGGCAGGACATAAAATTTTAAAAAACCCTCACAGAATTCTCCTTGCCAAAGGAGAAAAGCCCCCACCGGTACCCGCAAAATTAAACAGAACGGGGTGGGGCCCCCACAGGTGAGTGCGCACACACAAATGCACACACACACACACACACGGAGGTCCGGCAACCTTCTTCTGAGGGCCCCCCTCAAAAAAAGGCACACTCAGCAGCAGCAGCAGCAGCAGCTACCCCCACCACAACAGAGGAGCAAAATTTGCGAGGCAAGCCCAGGCAGCCTCCAGAGCCGAGGCGGCTGAAGCAGGATGAAGAGGAGGAGGAGGAAGCACCGCTGGGCGCTGAGGTGGCCGCTGGCCAGGCTGGTGCTGGGGGTGCCGGGAGAAAAAGAGAACCAGAGAGCCGCTTTCCTGGAAGCAGGGGCGGCGGCAGCTGCTGTTGGCGCCTTGGAGGCGCTCTTCGAGAAGGGGCCAGGAGCGAGCTCCACTCTCAGGCATCACTCGGCGGCAGCTTGGGCGCTCGGAGAAAAGGGCCGGCAGTGGGCCTCGCGTGCTGGCTCTCTCCCAAGACAGCGCCTCTTGCACCCTCCATCCAGAAGTGCAGCCTGTCAGCTGGCAGACAGGTGGGCTGGCTGGCAGGCTGCAGTTCCAGATGGAGGGTGCAAGAGGCAATGCCTTGGGAGAGAGCTGGCGAGTGAGGTGAGTCTTTTTTAAACTCTTGACAGCAGAGGAGGCGTGGGCGATTTGGGGGGCAGGCAAGGCAGGGGCCACAAACTATCATCCGGTGGGCCGCAAATGGCCCGTGGGCCGCATGTTTGAGACCCCTGTTGTTACTGTTTGGCTGGCTTTAAGTCTCTCTCTCTCTCTCTCTCTCTCTCTCTCTCTCTCTCTCTCCATAAGTGGGCTTTGATTTTGCAGGAACTACTGGCATTGGTTGCTTATCATAAAGACAAAATGGAAAAAAAATGCACTGATACAGAATGAAATACAGTAGAAACACCCGAAGAATATTTTTATCAAGAACCTGCAGTTATATAAAGGGAAGTGAAAGGTACTCACAAAGCACTTGGAAGAAATAAATAATCAGGAGTATATAGGGTACCAAGAGAGCTCTTTTAAGCACTGCAAGGATGCAATTTGTCAATATCATGACAAGAATATGCCAGCAAATACAGAAGGCAAAATAATAGCCTACAGACTAGAAATGTTCAATATACCGTATTTTTTGCACCATAAGACACACTTTTTCCTCCTCCAAAAGGGGGGTAGAAAGTCTGTGCGTCTTATGGTGCGAAGGTGGTGACTTCGCCCCCACTGGCCCCGTGGGGGGGGAGCGTCGCAAGGGTCCGAGGGAGCCTTCCAGGACCCTTGCAATGCTCCCCCACCCCCCACGGGGCCAGCGCAGGCGAAATCGCCAGCTTCCAGGTGGGGGGAACGTCGCAAGCGTCCTGGAAGCTCACTCAGACCCTTGCGACGCTCCTCCCACCGGCAAAATCGCCAGGTTCTGGGAGTGTTTGGAGGCTTCCCAAGCCTCAAAACACTACCAGAAGCTGGCAATTTTACCCCCCCTGGCCCCGTGGGGGGTGGGGGTAGCATGGCAAGGGTCCAAGGGAGCCTCCCAGGACCCTTGCCAGGCTGTCCCACCCCCCCACGGGGCCAGCGCAGGCGAAATCGCCAGCTCCCAGGACCTTTTGAGAGGCTGGAAAGCTTCTCAAAAGGTCTTGGAAGGTTGCTATTTCGCCCATGCTGGCCCCGTGGGGGTGGGGGTGGGAATAGCGTGGCAAGGGTCTGGAAGGGCCCCTCAGACTCTTGCCATGCTACCCCCCCCACGGGGCCAGCGCAGGCGAAATCGCCAGCTCCCAGGACCTTTTGAGAGGCTGGAAAGCTTCTCAAAAGGTCCTGGAAGGTCGCTATTTCGCCCATGCTGGCCCCGTGGGGGTGGGGGTGGGAGTAGCGTGGCAAGGGTCTGGAAGGCCCCCTCGGACCCTTGCCACGCTACCCCCACCCTCCCACGGGTCCAGGGGGGCAAAATCGCCACCTTCTGGGGCTCTTTTGAAGCTTCCCAAGCCTTAAAAGAGCCCAGGAGGTGGCGATTTTGCCCCCTCTGACCCCCGGGGGGCAGGGTGAGTCTCTAAAGGGTCCTGGAACACACTCTAGGACCCTTTGGAGGCTCACCCTGCCCCCCACCAGGCTAGAGGGGGTGAAATTGCCACCTTCTGGGGCTCTTCTGAAGCTTTCCAAACCTCAAAAGAGCCCCAGAAGGTGGTGATTTTGCCCCCTCTGGCCTTCGGGGGTCTGGGTGAGCCTCCAAAGGGTCCTAGGTTGTGTTCCATAAGACAGACCTCTCCATAAGGCTCACCAATTTTTAGGAGAAGAAAACAGATTTTTTCCCCTGTTTTCTTCTCCTAAAAATTTGGTGCGTCTTATGGAGAGGTGCGTCTTATGGAGCGAAAAATACGGTACATTCCATTTCCAAAGGAAAGAGACACCAAAGATTACAGCAACTATGGGACCATTGCATTAATTTTCCATGTAAGCAAAGTAATGCTCAAGTGTTTTACAACAAAGACTTTTACCATTTATGGAGAGAGAAATGTTCTAGATGGATTTAGAAAAGTAAGAGGTACTAGAGATCATATTGCAAATGTGTGTTGACTGTTGGAGGGCACCAAAGAATTTCAGAAGAAAATCAGTCTATGCTTTATAGATTTACAATAAAGCCTTTAAGCGTGTACATCATGAAAAACTGTGCTGTTCTAAAAGTAATGGGCATTGTGTAACATTTGTGAGAGGTTCCCTCTATAGAGCCAAATGAATAATGAGACTATACTTGCCATGGAGCACTAGAGTGGCTTGTTGGAAACAATGAGACTCCAGGGAGCACGACGGATTCTTGTGTTCCTGCCTATTCCCAGAATTCTGAATTGGGGGTTCTGGATGAATTTTGGGTGTGGGAGTCCTAGAAATCTGAAAATCCCATCCCTATATAGTATGTAAAGATGTGCAAGCTAGGCAGTGAAGAAAATTGACAGGAAAAACAGTGTCACTTTGTGGATACCCCAGAGCGACAGAAAGATAAACAAAACAGGTGCTAGATCAAATCATGTCTGAATCTCTTTAGAAACAAAAAAAAATGATTAGCCAGAGGCCATTTAACTGGTCTCTGCGATGTGGTCTCTCCTTTGCCTTTTATCATCCAGCTTTCTTTTTTGGCTGTCTTCCGTGGCTGGCCTCAAACACTTCCTCGAGGACTGAGCAGAGATCTGCACAGACACCTTAAGTGAATAAAAGGGTGGACCTCCCACCCCCGAGAGGGATTGATATACCATGGCTGTGCCGCATGGAGAGGCTCAGAAAAAAACACGCGTGATCAGGAGGCAAGCCGCCATTTGGGAAGACTGACTTTGGGGAATATTGCTTGCAGAACTCCGGAGGCAGCCCAGACCCTTTGCAATGTGGGGAGCAGTGACAGGAACGGTCACGTTTCCAAGCTTTGATTGTGTTTTCCATCTGCTTCGTCTCTCTTTCAAACTCATCAAACCAGGGGTTGCGCCTCCCCGTTACGGCCAGCTGTTGTTTACCACATGTGTTAATTCTATGCACCCCCCCACCCGCCCACCCTTTGATGGCGAGGGGATTTCACGGCAATGTCAGGAGAAGGTAGCCGGGCTGCGCTGCCAGGAAAGGATTATATATGAGTTACGAAACCATCCCGGCGCTAGTCGACGACACATTCTGGCTCTGAGGCCTGGCAAGGCATCTGTGCTCCTGATGAGCCTTCCCGTCTCATGGACTTTGTGAAAAGGTTACTAGCCTCCTGGTTTATTCTACTGGTCTCGTGAAGCCCGGCTGCATTTCAATTCTGGGTGTGAAAGAAGACCAGCCTTTCAAGGTTTCTCTGCCCACATCTGGCCCTGCTCATTCACCCGTTTGGGATTCCTTCTCACCAGGGGCTACTACCCTGTTTCCCTGAAAATAAGACCTAATCCGAAAATAAGCCCTAGCATGATTTTAACAGTGCTCGTAATATAAGCCTTACCCCCAAAATAAGCCCCAGTTCAGTGAAACCTCGCCCTCCACCCTTGTGCAGCAACCGGAAGAAGATGACAGGACTGTATTTGAGTAAACGTAGATGGTTGTACATGAAGAAAAAAATTAAACATCCCCTGAAAATAAGCCATAATGCGTTTTTGGGAGCAAAAATTAATATAAGACCCTGTCTTTTTTTAGGGGGGGAAACACGGTACCGAGCTGCTGGAAAGGGGGGGGGGATCATCTAAAGGCCATTTTTGTGATTCCTCAGCGTGGTGCCTGTCCTATCCTGGTTGGGAAGGGGATTTCTCGAGTGCCATATTTCAAATAAGAGAAGAAGAACATGTTTTCTGCAACGGTGTGCTGGAATGGGGCACTCCAATCCAGGAGCAAGCATTCCTGTTTCCAGTTTATCTTTCCAACCAAGTGAGCATTCCATGGCCCATCAAGGATGATTCTTCGCCATGTTTTTTGGTCCCCATGAGTTTTTCTTTCCTCCTCTTACTTTGATCCACTCTCATCAAAAGGTTTTCAGAACGCTTTGGATGATCTTCAGAAATGCTGTCCATGAGACTTGAAGGCGGGAGGACGAGGCGGTCCAGCCTTTTGGACTTCCCCCTCCGGCATTCCTCCCCCGCCCCACCCCCATCTTTGTTCAGAGGTCGGTTGCCTCTGTTCAGTCTCCTTGTTTTAGGAGCCTGGAGCCTGGGCTCAGAGCTTCCCCGTTTCCCTTGAATAGCCATTCAGCTTTTCTCGGCAACAAAACTGACGCTCAATAAATCACTCGGCCCGCGGAGGACTCTGCCTCGCTCCCTGCTTTGTGTGTTGTTTTTGAACGTGAACTGGAGGTCTCCCAAGAATTGCTCAACTGCAATAAAATGGCTCTTCTGTTCTCCAAAATGTTGCACGCACCTCTCCTTGGCGCACCGTGACCTCAGGATCAAAGCACTTCTTCAGTGTGGCAGCTTGGAGTGTGCTTGGTAGTATAACCACTCTGGGCTTGTTCTCTGCTTGAGGGCAAGATGCTCATATTTTTTTAAAAAAGGAATTTTGACCTCTTGGAAAGGATTTTACCTTCTGTGTTTGGCGTACATCTGCATGGACTAGCGGTGCCCACTCTGGAGGGTTTTGTTCTAAATAAAGACACATTGCCGTGCTTCTGTTGTTGGATACGGAAAAGTCACCTCTGTTGCTCTTTGAAGGAATTGAAATAGAGATTTTTTTAATACTGTACCTTGGTTCAGTCATCAATCCAAATGGAGACGGCAGCCAAGAAACCAGAAGACTGAGATTTAGAAGGGCAGCAGTGAAAGAATTAGAAAAGATTGATCAAGTGTAAGGATGTGTCACTGGAGGCCAAAACCATCCATACTATCGTATTTCCAATTGTCAGGTCAGGGTGTGAAAGCAGGACAGTAAATAAGGCTGGCAGGAAAAATCCCGATGCATTTGAAATGTGGGGCTGGAGGAGAGCTCTGTGGATACCCTAGACTGCCAGAAAGACAAACCAGTGGGTCCTCGATCAAATGAAGCCCGAACTATCTGTGTGGGCAAAAACTGTTGAAACCCAGGCTGCCCTACGTCAGGGCATATCACGAGAAGGCAGGATTCTCTGGGAAAGACCCTCATGTTGGGAAAGGAGGAAAGGCAGCAGGAGAAGAGGAAGACCCAATAAATACAAGATGGACGGACTCCCACAAGGAAGCCACTGCCTTGAATCCACACAAGCTGAGCAGGGTGGCTGAGGCCAGGACCTCTTGAAGGTTGCTCATTCATATCATAGGGTTCCATACGTCGGAGGGGACATGACAGCACCCAACAACAAAACTCTTTGTGGCACTGGCATCTTCGTGAGCCATTTCTTTCTAATGTGTCGGGAGAGCTTGTCATGTGGCTGGGTGAGTAAATGTTTGGAGCATACCTCTCCGCAGAAGCATGTCTGGGCCACTCACACACATTCTAAAACAGAACAGACGGTGCTCGGGTTTCACCTTTTATGCCCAGTAGAGAGGAATCGTCATGGGGTTAAGACTGAAGTGGAAGGGTAGTCCTCGCTCGGTTCTGCCTTGAGCTTAGGAGGTGCCTCTCATCTGCTGACCCACATCTCGCCGGAGTCTTGTGCTCTGTGTCAGAATAGTGCCCTCTTGGGTCTTCTTCTGGGGTTGGTTTTCTAGCAGACAACCCTCAGTCCCCCCCCCCCCGTAATGATTGATCTTTGCATCTGTGCCATTTGACAAACAGGGGTTCTCCTCTCTTTTTAAAATCAGCCAGACCATTTGGCTCTCAAACTCAGTCGTTAGCACAGAAGCCAAAGGCAGATCCTAATTGCCAAAATGAAAGCCCAGTAATATTTTGCCAGTGTCAGTGTCATTTGGCGTGCTTAACATATCGAGTATGCACCAGAGTCCTACTCCCCCACTTTCTGCCCCACCCACCCGAGGAGGAGGGTGAATGGGTTTGGAGGTCTCCCCAGCAAAACTGAGCTCGGCCAGCTTCAACGAGGCCGATGCAAACCTTCCAGCAGTTCCTTTGAGAGGTGGTTGACTGATGTGATGGCTGTTCATGTTCTCTTGTGTTTTATGTCGCTACGTTGGTGTTGAAGATTTGGATCTCGGTTTTATAAGCTACGGCAGCAGTTTCATCCATGGATCCTTTTGTTTGTCTCTTGGAAAGATGGTTTCCAGGAGTCCAACCAGGACCAAACCAGCGTTTTTGGAGTCAAAAGTGACATTCAGAAGGGGTCATTGGATTACGTTGCTGGCAGGATTTGCACCTTATCCCCACTGTGAAGAGTGGGATTTTTGCGGGGTATGAGAGTAGGAGTGTTGGAAGAGGAACTATAATGAAGAGAGATGTTAACTTGAAGACGCAGTGCCCTATGGAGGCACCTGATGCTGAGAACAGGGCAGTGTCTGGGCGCCTGTTTTTGGCCACCCTAACAGGAAAGGGACATGGTGGAGCTGCGGGTTAACCCACCGAAGCCTCTGTGCTGCAGGGTCAGAAGACCAGCCATTGTAAGGTCGAATCCACGTGGCGGAGTGAGCTTCCATCGTTTGTCCCAGCTCCTGCCAACCTAGCAGTTCGAAAGCATGTAAAATGCGAGTAGATAAATAGGGACCACCTTGGTGGGAAGGTAATGGCGTTCCGTGTCTAGTTGCTCTGGCCACGTGATGACGGAAACAGTCGTCGGACAAACGCTGGCTCTATGGCTTGGAGACGGTGATGAGCACCGCACCCTTGAGTTGGATACGACTGGACTCAATGTCAAGGGGAACCTTTAACAGGAAAGCGAAGTCTTGCATGGCTGGCAAAGCCTGGAGCCCTCCAGAATCCCAGAGGCACACCTGCCACACAGCCGTTTCTACAGCAACAGGAGAGCATTGCTCTTGATGCTCATGTTTCCCTCACTGGATGCCTTCTTTGAGAGGTGGATGCAAACATGGCCTCACATTCTCGTGCATTTCATACTGCGTGCCGATGGATAGTCTACTCAGTGAATTACGGACTCCACAATTTGTTTCCCTGCTGCTCTCTCCTCCCCCCCCCTTCTTGAAATCATAAATGCTAGGTCAGATAGCTGGCATTTTCTTTTCTGCTTTTCTTTTTTAAGCAGTGTGGAAAAAAAATGCCAGAGAGTGCTGACAAGGGTAGGTGGGTAAATAGATGGAGAATAGGGAAATGTGGCTTCTCTGCTCTCTAGCCAGGCCCGCTGTCTCATAGATGGCATCGTGAGGAATGTTCCAAACGCATCCCTTAAAAAGAATATATATTCCTATGTTCTGTATTGTCGTGTTCTTCAAGACTGACTCATCTTCGCGACCACAGACATCCGGCTTGGGCACATGCTTCAGATTACCTCTCAAATTTCGACTTGGAAATTGCTCCAGCTTCCGTGAGTGCATGAAAGGCATAACACATATTTCCTCTGGTGGGGTGGGTGGGGAGAGATGCCCTTGATTGTCTGCATCTGGCGTGGCGTCCGCCAGCCTCTGTTGACATGAGGCGGAATGGACGGCCAGGATTTGGAGCCCTGCTTCGCTGTAAGATCCAGATGTGGCACTTCCTTCAAGGGGAGTACAAAGCCCACCTGGGATGTCTTCCCACGTGAGCTCTGCTGAAAGAAGCAGGAGCTGCCGGGCTCAGAAATCAGGGCATGCTCCAACTTTAGATGGTCAGCGCTGCTCCCAGCTGAGCGCGGGGCCCTTTGGTTCTGACAACCCTTGGCTCCGATCTTCTGGATCACCGTTGGAAGGGAGGTCTCAACAGCGACTTCCCCGGCAGGGCTGTCAATCCGATTGCTTGTCCCATCAGTCTGGATTCTTTGATTCGGGATCTTGTGCCTTCATGCCTGGCTTTTAGTTCTCCGAGACAGGGAGTTTACGTTCCCTGTCCCGCCCTCATTCAGGTAATTGTCCTCGGTGTCTCTTTTTCTTATTCTATGAATGTTTTAATTCTCGCATGTTTGCTGTTTTAGTGCTGTATAGTTTTATCTTGTGTCGTGAACTGCCCAAAGTATTGCTTTGCACAGACGGGGCAGTATATAAATAAATAATAATAATTTTTTAAAAGTAAGTTGCTTTGCCTCTAACCTCTGCTGTTAACGTCGCTGAGTAATGAGGTTGCAACCCGGGCAAGAGTGGATGAGAACATCTGTTTTAGAGGTGTCACTTACCTTTTCCTTTGGCACCTGTAGAAGGATCATGTGGCTTCCTCCCTCCCTCCCTCCCTTAAAGTTGAAATAGCGCCTGCATGGTCAGGTCTCTCAAGGAGAGATTAGAAATACCAGGGGCAGGGGAATTGGGGGGGGGGTTCTCGTTGGTTGTCAACTCTGATGGGTTATTGGGAACCCACCAGTGAACAGTGCATTTCTAGGTTCTAGCTTATATAAACCTGTTGTGAGTCAGCTTGATCTGTCGCTCCCAGCAAAGACGTCTTCTTGTTAGAATTTTTTTTTTAAATGAAGGAAGGAGAAGACCCACTCTCAGCAGGGGAAGCCTTGCCCAACCCAACAGCCTGGCAGCGCTCCCACTTGGGGAAGGGCTGCGCTGATGCTCGAGGCCCCGTGCCTGAAACAGACCCCATGCCCCCCTGGCTCTAGGGGGAGGGAGCAGCCCGGCTTGCGTGGTAGCAGCTGTGACTTCCCACTGACCTTGGCAGGCGGATCTGTGCGGGAGTTTATTGGAATGACCTAATCTGGATGGGCTGGAAAAGGGGAGGGTTTGCTGGTTGGAAGTCGGTCGGTCGTCTGTCCTGTTTCGGCTCTGATCTGCAGCGCTTCGGCCGCTACCTCTTTGCTCTGAATCAAGGGCAGCCGTGCTCTCCTTCCAGCGTCTTGCTCAGAAAAAACGCCTTCTGGACCATCCATGCTCTCTCATGCTGCTCATCATTTCCGGGCCGTCACCCCCAACCCCACCAGTGTTCTAATTTCTTTTCTCTCCCGTCATGCTTTTCTGCTTCTGCTGGTTGAATTTCCAACCACAAATTTGGCCTGCTCTGTGCCTTCTGGTTTCCCGGGTGCCCGGGCTACGATGCTTGGCAGTCCGAGGAAGAATTTGAGGGCCAACGCAATGGCTGCAGTCTCTGTATTTGGGATGTCTAGGCGTCCTATCATAAATGTCTGTTTCCCCCCTTTCCCCTGATTTGGCAAGGCTTTGGAATCGTTCCTTCTAGCCCAGCAGTTCTACGATTCTGTGATTTCATTGGTTCACCCACTTCAGCGCAAAGACCCACAGGAAACCCCTAGGTTGGAAAGGAGACCAGTTTTTTTTCTTTATGGAAATCAAAAAACCCAAACAAACAAGGTGTAGAATGGGCTTAAATGTTGGTACAGTGGTGCCTCGCATTACGACGTTAATTCGTTCCAGCAAAATCGCTGTAGAACGAAAACGTCGTAAAGTGAAATTAAAAAGCCCATAGAAACGCATTAAAACCCCTTTAATGCGTTCTGATGGGCTGGAAACTCACCGTCCAGCGAAGATCCTCCATAGGGTGGCCATTTTCGCTGCCTGTGCAGCGAGGAATCCGTCCCAGGAAACATCCATTTTTTTTTACCCGGCAGCCATTTTGAAACCACCGATCAGCTGTTGGAAAATCATCGTTTTGCGAAGAATCGGTTCCCGAAGCAGGGAACTGATCGTCGCAAAGCAAAATTCCCCCATAGGAAACATTGTTTTGTGATCGCAAAAAGTTCATCGTAATGCAGTTTCATCATTAAACGGGGCAATTGTAAAGCGAGGCATCACTATAGTAACCAATGACAAGTTTCAGTGGTCCATTTTCAAGTGACACTTGACTTGCATGCAGTGAGCTGTTTCCTTTTAGGTTATATTGCAGTTGGTAGAGTGTTTTCTCCAAGCTTGAACCACTGGAGGATGGAGCTCTTTGTTCGCATTCTCTGCTAGTTGACGGCACTTTTTTTCCAAGTGCCTGTACGTGCAAACTGCAGGCAGCCACAAGCGTCTTTATGTTGTCATCGCTTTGAGGGAAGTTAAAATCGAGGAATGCAGAGGGACCCACTTTGAACATCTTCCATTTTGCTCCATCTGTGTTTTTTGACTCGATGAGCTGATGAAGGTCTGCCTGTCCTTCGACAGTAAAGGGATGGTATTTTCAGAGCCCTTTTGCAGCCAGGGGCCAAAGGGAATCTCCGGGGCTACGTGCTCCCCGAAACGATCCTAGCTGCATTCTGTGTTTGTGCTTCAGCTGTCTCTCTTTATTTCTCATCATCAAAGGTAATCAGCTCAGCATGCAGTCCATAATCGATAAAGGGACAAAGGAGGCGGAGGAGGGAAGGGAGCCCCTCTTCCCGTTGGCGGCTTTTATCTTCTACCTTCCCTGTTGCGAGAAATCCCCAAGAAAAACCGGCCAGTGCTTTCATCGGATAATTTCTTCCTGGCTTCCCCTGTCCTTGATTTAAAATGGGGTGGCCATTTCCAGCAGCCTTTTTGGTCATTTGCTTGGTTTTCCAGCCCTTGGGATCTTTGACCCCTTCCTGCCAAGCTGGCTGTTCCCAGCTAATGCCTGCTGGGCTTTGATGTACTGCAGAGAAAAATCCCTGCTTCCTGCTCATCGTAGTGAGTTACGATAAATCGGCCTTGTGTGGGGGATGATGGGATGTGTAGTCGAAACACACCTGGAGAGTTCAGGGTTGGGCCAGGCTGGGCTAAAGGAAACAACCGGAGCTGGCCTGGACCGTTGGTTTTTCCAGAGTCGCATCCTGCACCATGCAGGCTGTTTGGTTGGATAAACGTCTGGGTGTTCCAAGGGGCATGTGGCCTTCCACCTTTTGAGCAATGGAAAGATGTTTGCACAGGGAAAGTAAAGTTAATGCGCACAGACAGGTTTCTTTGCACATACACTGTGGCACCTTGTTTATTGGTCTGCCAGCGTGCCAAGGCCAGAGGTGGAGGAGAGAGATGTAAAAGAGCCATAGAGTAATGTGCCAGCACGATGTCAAGAGAGGCCACTTATTCCTCTTGTCTTTAGCTGCCCTCTATGTTGTGCTCATGATCTGCAGGAGTTGGATGAGGCTGTGAAGTGGATCTTTCCCCTGTCACCACGTGCTTCCTCACTTCTTTGCCGGATAAGCAGAAGAGAGACCTTTAAGAATGTTACGTGGCCCGGAGAATAGTGACATGCTTTTGCTGTTGAGTTCATCTTGCGATGGTCCGCTAGACCAGCTGGTAGATTTATAAAAAGCCGCTTGTGCTGTGGGTTGGGGTTGGGTGGATCACACAGATCTCTCCCACAAAATCAATCTCATCCTTTGCATTAGGACTCTGCTGATTGTGCTGATCCTCAAATATGTGCAAGGTAGTCCTACGGTGGGGGTGCAGGATCTGTTCCCAATCATCTCAGAGTGCAGGACACGTAATAATGGGTCTGAAGTGACAGGAACCCAGATTTTGTCTGAAGATCAGGAAAACCTTCTTAACTGTTAGAGAAGTACGACGATGGAATCAATAACTTCAGGAAATGTTGAGGGCCCCAACACGGGAGGCATTTAAGAGAAAATTGGACAACGATCTGTCAGATCTGCTTTGGTTTGGATTCCTGCCTTGAGCAGGGTGTTGGGACATGAACCAATGGCCTTATGGGCCCCTTTCAACTCCATGATTCTACGATTTAAGAAGAATTCAGTCCCATGACTTATGTGATTTTGCTTGTGCATGTGTAAATCCCCCACAGGATTGTTAAAACACAATTTAAAATCAAACCAATAAGCAAAGAAGCAACACCTTTTTGGCCGATCTACTTTGGTTTGGATTTGTGCCTTGAAACAGGAGGTTGGATCTTGGGGTAAATATATAGGGCCTCTATAGGCAGTTTGCTGGCTGTTGGCAGACTGGAGCTACTTTATTCTGCTGTCACTGGTAATAATGATGAATAATTGATACGTTATTTATAGTGCACAATTGATGCCCATGGTGACAAAAGTTTGCACAAAGCCAAGTTAGTGAAAGAGGGACTGTTTTAACCAGTGAGTTTCCAAGAAAACCTCATTATCATTGCAGGTAAACAAAACCAAGGATTATATTACAGCTGCAGAAGAGGTTGATGCTAGTGGAGAAGTTGGTGTAGGCATTAGCTGTCATTCACCAGTCACACAGCTCTATTGTGTGAGACACTACATTTCTAGGCTGAAATTGATGGCAAGGGACTTGCACTGGTATATATTTTTTATTTGGACTCTAGCTGCTTTGTCTGTTACACAGAAAGTAAGTTGTGGTTAGATTTAACCTAACCAATGATGAGCAAGCTGGTGAACATTCTTCTGATTTTGGAATATCTATTGCATTGGAGTTGTTGTTAACATCCATCAAGTCAAGTCACTTGTAACTTATGGTGGCCCTATGAAATGTTCTGTCCTTAATAGCTTTGCTCAGCTCATGTAAATTCAAGATTGTAGCTTTTTATGGGGAGCCAGTCCATCTCATATTTGGTTTTCCTCTTTTCTTCCGTTTTCATTTTTCCCCAGAATTGTACGTGGTGAAAAATGCTGTTAGTCACTTGACCTTCATGAATATGTAGCTGTTGGTCGAGTAGGATCTTTTGAAGATGTCTCTGAGTGTGATAAGAATGTGTGGTTTGGAACCTCAAAAACAGCCTTACAAAGGGCGAAATGCCATATTCTGCCAATCGCTTTTAAGAATGAACTCTGTGCCCCCCTTTTTTTAACGAAACGAAGACATGTACTTAGCTTTGAAATGTGCGGGATGTTTATTCTATTTTTAGTCTGCCTCAAATATCTGCTCTTCAGGTTTGGAACATTAACATTAGAAAGTTGCTTTGAATTAATTCAATCCAATGGTTCATTTACCCCAGTATTATATACAGTACTCTGACTGATGCAGCCTGTCCCCGAGTCTCAGAAAGAACAGAGAGGAGCATCCTTTCACCAGCTGCTTGATTGGTTAATGGAGAGAAGTTTAAGATTGAGCCTGTGACCTTCTGTGCACAGTAGAGTGCTCTACCGGCTGTGTCACCAGGAAAGCTAGTTTGTTTCTGGAGTTGGTTGGCAACAATAGTAGTAGTAGTAGTAATATTTCGAAATAAAGAGTTTTCTGAATTGGAATTGCAAGAACTAGAAAAGCGGACAAAGGAAAAATCAGCACAGTAAGAGAATGAAGAAATGTCTGGGTAATTGACTTTGCAGTTCTAGGAGATGCCAGAGTTGAAGATAAAGAATTGGAAAAACTTAAAAATACAAAGACCTGGCTGTCGCAACATCTCGCTTGTGGATGAAACATGCCTCAGTGGTCCCCATCATCAGGGCTTTGGGAACAATTTATTTTATTTATTTATTTATTTATTTATTTAATTTATATGCCGCCCACTCTACCCAGAGGTCTCTGGGCGGCTTACAATAATTAAAATTCAATACAATAAGATGATTAAAATACAATTATAATACAATTAAAATACAATTAAAATTGCCATCATCAGGACCCACAGTTGTTATTTCAATTAAAAGCCTTCTGGAACAGGAAGGTTTTGACCTGGCGCCGAAATGTCATCAACGTCGGCGCCAGACGGATTTCAGTTGGGAGGGCGTTCCAAGAAATTTCATGCAGTATTATAAGCAGCTGCAGTTTTCAGAAATCACACCATCAGAGCTACAAAACCTGACAATATTAGGAACAGCATATATTCTACTTCAGTATTTAACAGGTACTTAAGAGTCCTAGAATGGGCTGGAATTTTTTAGCATGTGTACATTACTGAAACAGCGACGTCACGTTGGCTTGGGCATATCATGAGAATGGCTGATGGTCGGATTCCCAAAGATCTTTGTATGGAGAATTAGGGCAGGGAGATCGCCCCAGAGGGAGACCACAGCTGCAGTCCAAGGACATCTGTAAGCAGGATCTGAAGGCCTTAGGAATGGACCTCAACCGATGGAGCTGGACAGGGGACAGACTGTATTTGTCCTCAGCGTGGAAGGGACGGTCACTCTCGCATTGGCCTTCTCAGCCACACTAAACACTGTTCCAAGTCTTCCATTCAGAGCACGATACCTTAGTCTCTTGAGACTGAAGGATGCCTAATCTAATCTAAGAGTTTTGGATAAAACTGAATCTGTTATATAATACCAGTGTTTTTATAATTTTGATTGTGCCTGGTATTTTTGAATAATAATCTTAGAACTGCAGAGCCGGAAGGGACCCTATGGGTCATCCTGTCCAGCCCCTGTCAATGAAGACCCAGTGGGGAATCGTACTCCCAACCTCTGACACCCCAGCCAGATGCCTCCACCGCTGAGCTATCCAGCAGTTCCGTCATTTGCCATGGAGGTACTGAGAACATCATCAGAAAGAAAGCTGCTGCCCCAATGAGGTCCCAAGAAGGAAGATCCAAAACTTAGTGGGTGGAGCACATGCTTTGTGTGTATGAAGCCTAAGATCAAGTCTTAAGCCATTTCCTACCCTGTTTCCCTGAAAATAAGCCCTAGTATGATTTTTCAAGATGCTCGTCATAGAAGCCCTACCCCAAAAATAAGCCCCAGTTCAGTGAAACCCTGCCCTCCACCCTTGTGCAGCCACCAGAAGATGATGACATGAATGTGTTTGAATAAATATAGATGGTTGTACTGGGAAAAAATAAAACATCCTCTGAAAATAAGTCCTAATGCGTTTTTTCGACCAAAAATTAATATAAGACTCTGTCTTATTTTTGGGGAAACACAGTAGAAGAAGATTGAATTAAGAATCTTGGGGAAGAACCATCTCTGAGACTGAGATGGTTGACGCATTCATTCTTTGCATGGGACCTGACCTGATTCTTCCACCCAAGAATTCTCTGACAGTTGTTATGGGTTTTTCGGGCTCTTTGGCCGTGTTCTGAAGGTTGTTCTTCCTGATATTTCACCAATCTCTGTCGCCTCTGGCATCTGGAATATAACTCTCTCTCACACTTAACATTTTTCCAGAACCTGACATTACAGTTCTTGGTTAAGAAAAACAAAAAAATATATATTTAAAAACCCATTAAATGTGTCAAAAAAGAAAAAAAAAAGAACAGCAACGTGGTTCCTTATTTAGAATCTAGAAACAAGGGTAGATAATAACTTATTAGGACCAATAAAATCTATAAAAACAGACACTGGGAAGCTTTCAAGTCCATCGGGACTCTTTACCAGAGTTGAGAAGGGGGCAGAAAGCCAAATGGTCTAGAAGTTCCCCAAACGGCTGTGACCGGAGTGTCCGACTTAAAGTGAACGTCAACACGGATGTGGAAAATGAGGTCAAGGTTGCTTTGGGGGACTTTTTGGAAATGGCCCCTTTTTATGTCCTCTTGTCTTGATCGAGAGTCCTGTTGGATTCAAAAGAAAGTCAGGGTCTTTTGGTTTGTTCAGTTGTAGTGGTCTAATGAAAATGTAGGTGAATGTGATGAATGAATGGAAATGGGTTTATCTGCAAGAGAGAAGGAGGTGGGGACACAGCTTTTGGGGGTGCCTGTCCATTCCTGGTGTAAAAATTGGGTTGTAGTAGGTCGGTGCTGTTTCTTTTGAGAAATCTATGAATTAAAAGCCTGGAAACCAGGAAATTATGGGAGCCAGTCCTTTGTGAGTTTGAAAGGCTTCCGTAGCTTTTGACCGGGTAGGTGGGCAGGAGCTGCGGCGTTCCCATGTAGGTAGGGCCTCCTTCGGCTTGTGAGCCCCACAGAGAGAGGCTGTGACTGTGCCGAGATTTCTCTAAACAAGCCTCCCCCTTCTTTTACACCTGGAGCCTGTCTCCGTAGGGTATCAGAGTCCGATCTTTGTACAGCCGGCTGGTTTTGTTGCACAGCTGTGCCTGCGTGACAGCATCGTGCCGGAGCTGAAGCGGGACGTGATCGCTGCTCCCACCCACGAGTGCCAAGGGGGTGATTCGTGGTGTGGCTGGCAAGTGGCTATCAGGAAGGGGTGGAATCTCTCTTGCTTACGGGCTGGAGAAGGCTGGTGGGGGAGCTCCCACGTGCAAGGTGCAGGATGGGGACAGAGCAGAGGGGAGCTGGTGGCGAGCGCTTCTGGGAATTGCAGTCCGAGAACATCTGGGGACTTGAGGCTGGGAACCCCTGCTCTGGAGCCCTGATGTGTAGCTTGAGGCTAATAATTCTGTTGCACTTCATAGCTTGGGGATGTGCCCGTGTAAGGGAAGTTGGTGGCTGTTGCCCATTCCAGCTAGCAGGGTGGAGGCCAGAGGTGAAGTCGCCCAAGTCGGATCCCGCGACATCTCTTGCGCCGCGCCACCATCTGTGACTCTCAGAGGCTCGGCAAGCAATGCTCCTCACCAGGGCGCGGTCCAAATACATGGACTATAAGCCGCCAGTCTCTTTGGTGGGAGAGGCTTGTGCCAGGATTGGAGAAGCTCCTGGGAGGGAGGTGTGAACTCTGTGGGTGGGTGGGCAGCCGTGATGTCCCCCAAAGCCAAGACTGCACAATAGACACGGGCACCTCGGAGCGGTGGGTTGCACGGGGAGGTGGGGAAGAACCAGCTGGGAATTGGCATGCCCCTGCCAAAGAAGGACCCAACTCCCAAGAGCCCTCAAGGTTCGGGAAGAGGGGAACGCAGGCAGTGCTTTGACCCCCCACACACACCTCTAGTAAGGAGGCAAACAGAGGGGAGCCTGAGCAGGAGGTGGGCAGTTCTGCCTTTGCTTAACTGGTTTTGCCCCCCCAGTGACTCTGTACCGTCCCTTCTGGATGAAGGTGCACTTTTAGATGCATTCTGGTTACATGGCTGTTTCCCTTTGATGATGATGCTTTGCCTAGCATACCTTTTTATAGGAGTTACTTGGATGGTTTTCCTCTGCTGATGCAGTTCTGGGCAAGTGTCCCGGGACACTTGTGAAATCCTTGAAGAAGACACGACACGTCGCAAGTAATCAACTTCTCAATGTTTCTCTTTCCCGTCTTGTCTCTCCCTAGGTTGGAATGGGTGGAAATCATTGAGCCCCGCACGAGGGAGCGCATGTATGCCAACCTGATCACGGGGGAGTGCGTCTGGGACCCCCCCGCCGGCGTCCGCATCAAGCGCACCAACGAGAACCAGTGGTGGGAGCTCTTTGACCCCAACACCTCGCGCTTCTACTACTACAATGCCACCACCCAGCGGACGGTGTGGCACCGCCCCCAGAACTGCGACATCATCCCGCTGGCCAAGCTCCAGACCCTGAAGCAGAACACCGAGTCACCCCGGGCCTCCACCGAGAACAGCCCCGGGCGCAGCAGCAATGTCAGCCGGGAAGGCAGCACCAGCTCCTCCCTGGAGCAAGAACTGGAGGGCGGGGAGAAAGCCCCCGAGCAGAACCGACCCAACCGGCAACCGTCCCAGTTTGCCACAGTCAAGGAGGAAACGGAAAGGTAAGGCAGCTCCCAAGGGGTCATGCCAGGATTTTCCTTCTCTGCTTTTCGGGGTGTAGAGAGTGCGGTTGTTCCTAGTGGGCAGAACCACCCGAAGCATTATCTGTCCCATCCTGTGCTCGGAAATGGTCTCAACAACCGTTTGTGTTAGAGGGAACATAGGAGCCGTAGACCCTGAACGCGGCACCGGTGACTTTGGAATGACATTCATGAGCATTAAGCGCTCTGGCCCCTGAGCTCTTGTCTATGGTCTTCCTCTTCGGTTTGTCCGTGCATGTGTAGGTCTCCATTTTATTTTGGTTTTGTAGCTTCTTGATGGCTGCGTGTTTTGAGTCTTGCTTACCAAGAGCTCTTCGGTTTGCTTAGAGTATAAGCAAGCATAAGTAGCAACAGTCCTCTCGGGGAGCAGACGTGTGGCTTGATTTGGGGCTCATCTGTTGCCCATTGGCACCTCTACCTATGGCTCCTTGTTGAGAGCAGTGCCCATCCATGTGGTGGCCGCTGCAGGCCTCCTGCTGGTCCCAACCCCACCCCTGCTTGAGGGATCAGTCTGCTGCCAAAGGGCCTGGTTGCCATGTCCATCGCTCACGTGGCTACGAAGGTAGCCCCTGGCACAAGCCAGCCTGTGGCCCTGAGGCTGCCACTGCTGCCATCTTTGCCATGTGGTTTATTCTTCTGGCAGCTACCAAGAACGCTGGGTCCTTTTTCCTGCTCATCTCACCCTCTCTGTGGTGACCGCACCTCTGGAGGTCGTGGCTTCAGGCCAGTTTGTGTAGGAGAAAGCAGTCTTTCTGATGCCTTCATCCCAGAGCTTTAAGGCTCCCTGAGGAACAATGGACGACACCTTGAACCCCAGACCAAGGGGCAGTTTGGGGGCCTGTAGGGATTGGCAAAAGACTGGTGTCACATGACCTACCGAGAACACGACAGGAAACAATTTGATGGCAATCTTTGACTGCCATATTTGTATGGTGAGTGTTGTGTATATTTTAACTTTTTTTTGTAGTGGTGTTGTCCAGTTTTACCTTGGGGAAGAGCACCTCATTTCGTTGCACCCACTTGTGAGTGCAATGACAAATAAATTTCTTATGACAAATAAATTTCTTATGTCTTTCATTCACCCTGTTGCAGTTTTCCAAATTGGGCTAGGTGGGCTTTGAGGCAGGGTCCCTACCATCCTAGGATGCCATTCTAGCTGAAACTTGGCAGCTGGCACTTGGGGAGAGGGTGTGTGTGGCTGTGCTGGCCTGAGGAACGCCTGCAGGCGGCAAAGCTGAGCCTTGCCATCCAGAACGTGCGAGTCCCCAGTCCCAGCCGGACTTGACGGTTGACTAACAGAGCTGGATGAGAGATGGGCACGAACCGGTTTGCCCCGGTTCGTCAAGGTAGTGAGTGGCACAGGTGCTGCGGCTTCTCCTCTCCCCGCCTCCTCTGGCTCATCTCAGTCCCTCACCAGGCCCAGCGTGGGAGCTCCCGGCCCCTCCTCAACGGATCTTTCCGTCCTTGCCTTGCTGCTTCAGCTCCACTGGCAGCTGGGGAAAGAAAGGGAATGAAGCGAGGGCCCGGCTGCCCGGTTTGTTGGGCAGACTGTGAGGAACTGGAGTGGACCACGCAGCAGGCTCTGCAAACCTTTAGGGAGAAGCCACCGCCTGGCAGTGTCTCCTGCCTGCTGTGAGGGATCCAGAGAGCATCCTTTACATCTCTGAAAATGCAGAGGTGGGAGGTAGGAGGGGAGCCTCCCCTTATGCTGAAGAGCCCTCCGGACTTGTAGACCCTTCTGCGCTCGGCAAACTGGTGGCTGAGGCCCGATTTCATTTCGGTGGGCTTCTGCTGCCTGCCCTTCCTCCTTTCCGCAGGGACCTCCGATGGTCCTCTAAATTCCTTCCGAGTTGACCTGGCTGGTTCTCCCTGCCGCTTGTCTTTTCGGGAATCCCGATCCGGTCCCTCTAAGGGTCTGGGATTCAGCACCTGAGTGGCCTCAGCCGGCCAGCCACCACTGCCTTGGTTTAAACTGACATTTTAGCTCAGAAGCAGTGCAAAGAGTTTCCTTGGGGGGGGGGGGAGACACAAGACTTTCATCTGCTGTGTGGATGGCCCTGGCTTTTTAACTCATGGTTGCAGGCAGCAGCAGCTTCTGAAGTAGACAGACATAGAGAAGGAGACGACTGGGGTTTTTGTCTTCCCCTCGTGGCTTGTTATTCCCTCTCATTTGGAGGTTGCCTGCCGGGGCTGGTGGATCTCTCTCTGCTGGTGAGCCGGGGACTTAAGAACTCTCCTTTCTTCTGAGACCCACCTGGCTGGCAGACCGGCGCCGTGGTCCTCACGCTGGTTGTGGCAGGAGAGGAAATCTGGAGTGGATTTCCAGAGGTAACTTTCCCCCCTTGAGGGGCTGGTGAACCCTCCGTCGTTCTCAGCACGAATCACTGGTTACAAAGCTCCTTGCTTACCGCTGATTCGAGCCAGAGTTCAGCCTCTTAGCAGCACAATCCACTTGAGGCTGCAAACAAGGATCATTAATATAATTAATAATAGCAATTAGCAGATCCGTGTCAGTGGTAATTAAAGATCAGCTGAGAGGAGGCGACAGGTGGTTTTCTGCAGTTCGTTGGGGGTGGCGGGCGGGTTGGCTTTCCTTACGCCCAATGCTGTTGTAACCATTCTTTGAGTTGCCTTTGAAGAAGTGTGCGGTACGCCGTGGGCAACCGCCGGGTTTTATCTCACAGGGCAGGTGGTGCCAAGTTGTGAAAAGTGGAAGACACCCACTGGGCCAAGTCCCCAAACCCGACAAGCGACAGAGGAAGCCGGCTTTGCAGGAGGGCAGGGGGAGAGCCCCGTCCAAAGCAGGACGGCTCCGGCAGGGTTGCTTCTAACGGGATCTTCATGCCAAGGGTCTGTGGATCCCAAACTGCACATTTCTGGTCATGGGTGATCTTGAGAAGGGCAGGTTGCTGCAGAGGTCTGTTCATGACCCCCCTGGGCCCTTAGGAGCGATTCCGGGAGGTCTTGGTGCATTGTTAGGCTCTGCCTTTTTTAAGTTTGGCCACCAGATTGTTATGTTGCCAAAGCCGCTCTTGGGCAGACTGCAGCTCTAAACGTAGTATAGCCTGCAGCTGTCCTGGGTTTTGCTGTTGCTCTGTACTATATCACCTTGCTTCCAGCTAGAGTCACCTAAACAGGTGTTTGAGGGGTGTGCATTGTTTACTGAATGGTTTAGCACAGCTATAGTGAGATTTTTTTGCAACCTGCCCCACCACCGTTTCCCCGAAAATAAGACCTAATCTGAAAATAAGCCCTAGTATGATTTCTCAGGATGCTTATCATGTAACCCCTACCCTAAAAAGAAGCCCCAGTTCAGTGAAACCCTGCCCTCCACCCTTGTGCAGCAACCAGAAGATGATGACAAGATTGTATTTGAATAAATGTAGATTGTTGTACATGAAAAAAAAATCTCCTGAAAATAAGCCCTACTGCGTTTTTTGGAGCAAAAATTAATATAAGACCCTGTGTTATTTTGGGGGAAACATGGTATGTGTTCCTCTACATGGGCTCCTGATACTGCGTTCTGGGTGTCTGCGTCAAGTCAATTCTGAATTATGGCAACCTTTTTCAGGGTTTGCAGGTATACATATAATTGGTTTACCATTCCCTGGGACTGTGCATTTTGCCCAAGACCACGCAGGCTGGCTCTACTGTCAGGAGCCCCACTGGGGAATCGAACTCCCAACTTCTGGCTCCACAGCCAGGTACCTAAACCACTGAGCTGTCCAGGCGTGCTGTACTGCTTTAGCCCTGAAGAAAAGAACTCTAACATGAGCATATGTGCTTATGTGTGTGGCTGAGCTTTAGCGCTGAGCACAGCCTGCAGATGTATTTCTGATTCACCTCCTGAAATGCCAGACTGCGTAATGCATTTTACTTTGGGATTTATCCGAACTCTTCTTCTTGGCATTATGCAGCAGACCGGAAAAGAGAAATCTTCTTTTGCCCTGCTGGTGCCTCCAAACGGGGCCCGCCTGTCGGGTGTTTCTGCCGGCAACTCCTCTCATTCTTGTACCAGCCCCACTGAGCTTTGCTCCGTGACTGAAGCAGAAATCTCTCCCCTAATTGCCCTTTTCGCCAAGTTCAGAACTCAGGTCAGCGCCTCTCTGTGGCCTGGTTTGAAGCAAATTAAACCCAGGGGAAATTATCAGTTCTGTGTAGCAAAGGAAGAGCCAGTTCCGGCCTGTGCCTTTGGTTTGTGAGTGTCTCTGAAAGAGGCATAGAATCTAGCCGAACGTTTTCTCAGATTTCAGATTAGGATTAGGCATCCTTCAGTCTCAAGAGACTATGGTAGTGTGCTCTGAATGGAGGACTTGGAACAGCGCCTAGTGTGGCTGAGAAGGCCAATTTGAGAGTGACCATCCCTTCCACACTGAAGACAAATCCAGTCTGTCCCCTGTCCAGCTCCCTGGAGTTGCTGCTTTCGGGACTGCGTCTTTGCCTCAGCCTGCTGGGCAAGGGTCTCTTCAAATTGGGAGAGGCCGTGATACAATGCTTGCCTCCAGGCTGAACGCTCAGAGGTCAAGGTTTCCCATCTGTGGAGGTCCATTCCTAAGGCCTTCAGATCCCGCTTGCAGATCTCCTTGTATCGCAGCGGTGGTCTCCCTCTGCGGCGATTTCCCTGCACTCATTCTCCATACAGGAGCTCTTTGGGAATCCAACCATCAGCCATTCTCACGACATGCCCAAGCCAACGTAGACATCCTTGTTTCAGTAATGTGTACATGCTAAAAAATTCCAGCTCGTTCTAGGACTACTCTATTTGGAAGTTTGCCCTGCAGAAGGGGTCCAGGACTCACTGCAGTACAGGAGTGTGCTCAGGGCACAGGCTCTTTAGACCTAGAACTTGGTATATGCCGTTTTCTCAAATAATTCTATTTTCACTTTGCAATTATTAAAATGGTTGAACCCTCTGCAACCACACCCCTGCAGAGAGATCCAGCGGAGAGACGGAGGGTTGTCCTCAGCTTTCTTGGTGGCTGAGGGAGTGAGGAAGAGCGCTTGATCCAGGGAACGTCTACAGTGAAACCAGCTCTCTCTTTGAGCCTTGTTGCTCAGCACCTCAGTGAATTGGACTTTTCCTCTCCTGGCTGGTATTTATTCGAAGAACAATGTTTTTACAATTGGTGGTTGTGAAAAGCAATGTGCTCTGCACCCAAGTCATTGACAGGTTGCTGACACGTCCACAAATTAACTCATGAGTTGTCCTCCTTCCCTGGTAGCCATTCATCATCTCCCTCTCTATGAAGATGCCTAACCCCTTTTTCGAGCTCTGCAAGTTGGTGGCCACTGCCGCATCTTGCAACCGGGCGTTCCGCCGTTTGTCTGTGCTCTGGACGGCAAAGGGTTTCCTTCTCTCTGTCCTGAACGTCGCACCAGCCAGCTTCGATAAAGAACCTGGTATTCTGAGATTCTGAGAATGAGAGGAAAATCTTTTCTCTCGCCCTGCAGTCTCTGGCAGGCATGTGAGCGCGCATGTCTTCAGTTTTCTGGTTAGACTCCAGAAGACCCTTCAGATACTCCTCAGCCTCTGTACCCTTCATTCTCGACATGCCGTTCATCATCCATCAGCACGACACAACAATTTTCCTTCTCCTGTGGGAGCCGAGAAAGAGGCTGTTGCAGTCCTAGCACATCTTGACAGTAAATTGCTTCCATCCTGCCTTTCCTGCCAGCCTGCCCTCCCTCCCTCGCTCCAAACCCCCTCCATTCCGAAGGCAGATTTTGTCACTCCTTTTGACATGATGCAGGTATTTGATTTTTTTTCCAGGGTGCTTTTTCTCAACGCAGTTTTCCTCTTAGCTCCTGCCCGTTGCCTGCAGTCCGTGTGGCCGTTTGGGTTGCCTGCTTCTCTTGTTTGCCATGTGGCTTGAGTCACGAATGTGGGGAGGTTCACTGGGCACTCTTGGTTTTCTGGAACACTGAGGGTGTGTGTGCACACCACCCCTCTATCTTTGTCTGTGCCTGCCTGATCTTTGCGGATAGGCCTGTGGTTCTTGAGTCGACAGCCAGAAGGCGCTGCAGCCCCACTTGGGGGGCTCAGGTGGGGGACCAGCAGCAAGGTCAAAAAAGGGCTTGGAAAGATAAAGCAAGAGAAAGTGTTTCTTAGCAAGGTGATAGCAGAGCCCAGGGGTTTACAGAGGCATCTAATGGAGGTGGGAAGGAGGAACTGAGTGTCCCAACTTGCCTGCATGGGTAGCTGTTGGAGAGCTGTCCGGGAACATCAGAGAATCCGTTCTTGGGAGAAGCGACTTGTTGAATCTGCATCTCCCAGAATGCCCTAACGTCCGGGAATGATTGTCTCACAGCTTTCCTGAGTTTTTGAAAGAAACAGAAGGGAAATATATCTTATGCACTGCGGTCGCTAGGCTTACGGGCAGTGAGAGCAGTCCTTAGGGACTGTTCCTTTCTGCTTCCTTGGTTTTGCTTGACGTGGTGGGCAGTCTCTTTAGAATCAAAAGGGGGCCTGATAGATGCAGAAAGTCGATCTCGGTTTCCTGCAGGGGGTGTTCTCTGCAAGAATGGAAGGGTGAGGATTATATGCATATTTGGGACGTAGGCTTCCAACCTAAATGGACTTTGGTAAAGGGTTAATGTTTCTGCCGGTGGAGCTTCCTCTTTGCCATAGAGGTCAGGGGATCCTTTTTGGGATCTTTTTTGCTGTCCTGCTGAAGTACGCCTTTGGAACTGCAACAGAAGGTGTCTGTCTAGATCAGATGGAAAGCTCTTTAATCTCTCTAGACTGAGAGCGAAGACCAAAGTCCAACTGAAATGCATGCAGGACTTCCTCTTCGCAGATGATGCAGGCATCATTGCCCACTCTGCTGAAGACCTCCAACAACTCATGAATCATTTCAGCAAGGCCTGCCAAGACTTTGGACTAATAATCAGCCTGAAGAAAACACAAGTCATGGGCCAGGGCGTGGACTCACCTCCCTCTATTACCATCTCCATGCAAGAATTGGAGGTTGTTCATGAATTTGTGTACCTTGGCTCAGCAATCTCTGACACTCTCTCCCTAGATGTCGAGCTGGATAAACGCATTGGGAAAGCAGCCACCATGTTTTCTAGACTCACAAAGAGAGTATGGCTTAATAAGAAGCTGACAGCATACACCAAGATCCAGGTCTATAGAGCCTGTGTCCTGAGCACACTCCTGTACTGCAGTGAGTCCTGGACCCTTTCTTTCTGCGTAACAGGAGAGGAAGCAGAACACATTCCATATGCGTTGTTTCCGACATATTTTTGGTATCACCTGGCGGGACAAAGTTCCAAATAGAGTAGTCCTAGAATGAGCTGGAATTCTTAGCATGTATACATTACTGAAACAGCGATGTCTATGTTGGCTCGAGCATGTCGTGAGAATGGCTGATGATCAGATTCCAAAAGATCTCCTGTATGGAGAATTAGTGCAGGGAAAGCACCCCAGAGAGAGACCAGAGCTGCGATCCAAGGAGATCTGCAAGCGGGATCTGAAGGCCTTAGGAATGGACCTCAACAGATGGGAAACCTTGACCTCTGAGCGTTCAGCCTGGAGGCAGGCGGTTTATCATGGCCTCTCCCATTTTGAAGAGACTCTTGTCCAGTAGGCCGAGGCCAAGAGGCAGTCCCAAAACCAGCAAACCCAGGGAGCTGGACAGGGGACAGATGGTACTGGTCTTCCATGTGGAAGGGATGGTCACTCTCAAATTGGCCTTCTCAGCCACACTAGACGCTGTTCCAAGTCCTCCATACAGAGCACGCTACCATAGTCTCTTGAGACTGATGGATGCCTAATCTAAAAGAACAGTCAAGCAAAGCCTGTGTGAAATCTATATGAAAATGTTCCAGCGGATTGGCTAAGATTGAACACCTTCTTCTGAATCCTAGAATCATGGCGTCGGAAGGGGCCAATCTTGTGCTGAAGGCAAGAATCTAAATCCAGGCAGATCTGACCGAGGGTTGTCTAGTTTTCTCTTGAATCCCTCCAAGTAGAAGGCCTTTAGTAAGGCTTGCCTTTTGAAATCCCAGGAGAGTGGCTTCTGATGATGGGAAGGACCAGCACCCTGCCTCCTCCTCCCCCGTTATTCTCAGTGGCGGTGGTGGTGGGGAATCCTCTTGGTCCACCTGCTGCCGTGCCCTTTGGAGTGGTGCTGGTCCTAGATTGAGGACGAATCGTTCTGTGTGATCTGTCCAGATGTGGCTTTGATATATTTGACCATTCGGATAATGTTTCGGTAATTTTTCCAGATGTATATTTCAGTGGCCGAAATATTTCACCCGCTGCTTCCTGGTCCTTTTCATTGCTGACCTGGGAGGTCATTTCTAGGAGGAAGAGTCGTCTCGGGGCTGACTCATTGCAGCTTTTAAAGTTTACTCTAGAAAGGAAAGGAAATACAGGTAGTGGCGGATATGACAAAGGGATACTCAAGACAGGTATAATTGTTTGTGAAAGCTATGATTGGCTGCGGTTTGTAGCCAAATTTAGGTCTGTTCCTTAGAGTGCTTCCAGATGAGGCCGTTGCTATACAGTTTCTCTGTTTCATGCATAGAGGGGTTAGGTGAGGTCCAGAAATAGTTGTCTTCAGTTTCCAATCCTCCTGTTTTCTCCTCCTGCCCCTTGGGTCTCCTCATCAGAAAGATCCGTTTCGGTGGTAGGCTATACTTTGGCCAGAATCCTAGTGCCTTTTTAACTCTTTCATAAGGGACACTGACATTGACATTGAAGTTGTGTTCCCGGCCACATGCCCGAGGCACCCCCAAATCAAGGAGAATGGAGGAATTTAGCAAGCACCCTTTCTACTGTAGTCCATGTTTCTGAGAGTGGGAGTGTTAAGTCCCCAAAAACTCATGCTGTGTAATGCATAGGCACATCTTAGAAGGTGCTGGTTCTCCGATTTGCTCTGTCAAAAGACCAAAGGATAGTAAAACAGCAGGATTGTGGGAGCCCCGGTCTCTTACTGATCTTTTCTCCCTTCTCTCGTCTTGCTCTTCTGCCAACCACGAGGTCATGCGAAACCCTTTTGTAATAACAGGCAGGGAGGGACCACCCTCCGCCCTCTGTTTTGATCCCCTGATCTGCAAAAGCTCAATGGCTGGAAGAGATCAGAGGGGCTCGGATGAACCGGAGGGTGACGACGGGGGTCCTTTTACCTCTCCTGTCCTGCGAGGGTGGAAACCGTTTTACATCAAAGGGAGAGAAAACCCCTCTGACAGCTTGTCACGTAACTGAACGTGCTTCCACCGTTTCCGGGATGTGAGTTAACTCCCACTGCTGCTCTTGCAACACACACTGTCTGCGGATCCTCCAGGTGTGTTGGCATGTGCGATAGAGAGAAAGGGAGGAAGGAACCATTTCCTCGCGTGCTTGAGCGCGCAGGCTTTCTGGGGCTCCTGTTGAGAGCAGATGCTGTTTCTCCACTTTCCCAAGCTCTCTCTCTCTTTCCCTCCCGCCCCCCCGGCAGGCATGCTTTGTACCGCCTGCTCAAACATGTCAGGTGCTTTTCCTCCTCCCGGGCAGGCAGCCAAACAAGGTCTGGAAAAGCCAATTCATGAGTCTCTTTCCAGCAATGATCTTGGAGATCGGAAGGGATGAGGGGTGGGGTGGGGTGGGGTTGGGGAAGAAAGGAGAGGAGAAAGCGGCCCAGCTGATAAGATTCAGGGAAAACACGTCACTCCTCCTGGATTTGTCTGCCTGGAGCTGCGCAGCGCATGGAAGTGAGATGTCTCAGCCCTCTTTGAACAAAACGGGGCTGGGAGAAAATTTGAGACCGTACCGTGTTTCCTCAATGACTGTTTTTTAAAAAAATCAGATTCTGCTCTCTTGTGTTGCTAGCTGTAGCAATTCCACGTGGAAGAGACTCGGCCCGGGTGCATTCTCCTCCAGGTTTTGCTCTTCTTCGCCCCAAGGCGTAGGGCGTTCTGCAACCGGAAGCTGTTGTAGATTGGTGGAACAGAGTCACCGCAGTGGGGAAAACGGCGTCACGCAGGGGGGAGACTTCGGCAGGGTGTCACTTTCTCAGGCAGGAGGTGGTCTCAAGACCGGCCGCATCTACCTGTGAAACGGACCAGCCAGAGTCGAGAGCCATGTCCAAATAGGGGCCCACTGTGGCGCGTGTTCAAGCCTGCAGGAGAGACTTCCATTCCGTTGCCTTGACCTGCTGCAAAAACAACACCTCCCTGAACAGTGCAAATAATTCCCAATGAGCAATTCTGCATCTTGACGGAAAGAGGAGAGCTTTTCCTCCTCTTCTTATAAGCGCAAGTAACAGGTCCCCCACTGGACTGGGGTGATTTCCAGCCCTCCCCCCCCAGAAAGGAGAGGAGGGCAGATGGCCTCGAAGAAGGCCACACATCTGGATTTCCCCCCTGCAGGAGGGATTTGTGATTTGGCCGGATAGGAGACCAAAGAGGACAATTTGGGGCAGGGTGGGTAGGAAGGGGAGCATAGACAGGGAATTGGTGGAACGTTGCAGGCAAAAGCTCAAGCTTGCCTAAAGGTGGCACCCAATGGGGGGGCAGTGGCAGCTGGGAAAGGGAGTCCTTGGGGGTGGTGAGTGCCTTAGGCTGTAGCTCATCCCTTGCTTGTAGAGACGAAGTGGGTCCAGCCCGCAGCTGCTGCAGCAAAGAAGGAAGGATGCATGCATGCTGAGCATCATTAGGAAAGGGATTAGAAAGATAACTGCCCGTCTTCATCATTCTTTTGTGCCCATCAGCAGAGTAGCCCTGCTTGAAACGCTGTGCGGAGCATAAGGTCAAAGCCATCAGACTTAAGGAAAAAAAAAAGCCATTGCCGAGCTGGAAAGCTGTGCTGCTTCTCCAGAGTCTGTAGTGCGTCTCGCGCGGATCGCCACGTCCTTGAAGCCGTAGGAGAGGGCTCTGTCCTCTCATTGCCTACGGAGGCCCAGAAACAGACCTTTCTGCTTTTACCCCTCTGTACAACCTGCTCCCTAAGCAAGAACCTCAAGAAAAGAAAAGTTCTTTTCCGCTTCAGATTTCACAGGAGAGCTGCGCACAGTTCCATGACAACCTTGTCTAGAATAGATTCCTGTGATTACCTTCACAGGTTGCTTTGGCTCACCCTGGCCTCCGCTCTCCTGGCATGTAATTTAAGGTAACTCAACAAGGTAAAACAGAACTCCGCAGTCTGGTTGGTTAGAGTCAAGCCAGAGCTGGCTGGCCCTTAGAAGCTGGTCTATATCGTAGCATTGCCAAGTCAATGGATTCCCATTTCTTTATACAGTATTCTGTGGGCCCAGCCTGTGACCAGGAGGCGGGCCCTTGTGATGTCACGGAGGCAGGGGCAGGCATTGAGCTCGTATTACCTGGGGGGGGCAGCTGATTCTGGAAACGGATGTGATGGGAAGCCGGGGACCCAGTCCCAGAAGAGGGATCAAAACCAGCTAGCCAGACGGTATGGCAGCCCAGAGCCATGGGTGGAAAGTTTACGTTAGGGAGGCAGCCAAACGCTGTGGAGATGGGCAGGTCGGGAAATATCAGATTTTCTTCTCCAGAATCGCTTACACAGATTTTTTTTCCTCTTGGCTTGGAGATCTGGAGAAGCCTAGCCCTTGCCAAAGAGATCAGCTGGCAGCCTTAGGAAGAGCCTTGTTGTTAACTTGACACCGAAAAAAATGAGGCCAGTGTTGGCACACGTTAGACCTTTCTGGTGGAAGTATCTCTGCTTTCATAATGAGAATGAAAATCAACCCAAGTCTGGAAGAAACTTCTCTAAGCGGTGGAGTACAAGAAGGCTCGGGACAGAGTGCTGGCAGATATTTATACCCTGATTTTCTCCTGAAAAGAGCCCAAAGGCAGTGCTGAAAACAAACCGTCTTAAAAGCTAAGAACAACACATTGTTACAGTAGTAAACAAGAATTCAACAAACGTAATATTCAACTACAAGGTGGAAATATGCAAGATGTTATTATAGCTCCCCTTGCCGTGGGCATTCTGGTTGGTTGAAGCATCTCCTTGTGGGATAGCAGACGGCCTTCATAGAACTGTAGAAAAGTGACGTTGGAAGGGGGCCTACAAAAAGGCCATCCAGTCCAACCCCCCTGCTCAAGGCAGGAATATAATTAAAGCATATTGGCCAGATGGTTGTCTTAAGTTTCTCTTGAATGCCTCCTTGGAGCGCTCACCACCTCTTGAGGTCACGGGTTCCACTGTCATACTGCTCTAACAGTTAGGAAGTTTTTCCTGATGTTCAGACAAAGCTGCAGAGTTCCAGGAGGACTACAGCTGGATCGTGAGCACCAGGGCGGTGTGGTAGATAGAGTGACAGAGTAGGACATAGGAGACCCGGGTTTAAATCCTTGCACAATCAAGGCAACTCACTGGAAGGTGGCGCTGGTAAAGCCACCACTCCTGAGTGTCTCACGTTCCTTGAAATCCCTATTATAGTAGCCATAATTTGGATGCCTCTTGCTGGCACATAATTATCACAGCGCAAGAGTGCAGTGAGTCTATTGTGCAGCAGTGCAAATCAGCGATCTACCAGGCAATTCTAAAAATGGGGGCAGCCCAAGCCAAACATTATAGCTTTGAAACCATTCACATTTGCTGAGAAAGAGCCCAGAGAGTTGCTTTGTGTTTGGGTGAGAAGAGGTTAACGGATGAAAAAAAGGATTGGAGATTTCCCCCATTGTTCAGTGCCACTTTGTGGATGGCAGTGAGCACAAGAGGGGATCCCAACCTTTTCCCAACCGTGGACTGGCTGGGGTGTGTGTGGCGTGCCTGCAGGGGGGCAGCACTTGCTCCCGCTCACGCACATGTCTTGCACGCATGCGCACAGCACACTCACGGAGTGGAATGTGCTTGTGTGCATGCTTGTGACAGCGCTCGTGGGGGGGTTGCTCATGGGGGCAGTAGGAGATCTGTGTCCGCGGCCCTGTCCTGGATAGGCTGTGGATTGCTGCTGGGTTGCGGACCAGGGGTTGGAGACCTCTGCTGTAGACCATCGTGACTGCTGCCATGGGTGTTGTCAACAATCAGGCTGTCCTTTTCTGTGCAAAGCTTGACATCCTTGCTCCTGCCAGCAACGCGGGCACAATATTGTACATCGATACTGGGCCATTTCCTGCCATTTTGAATTGTGACTAGAGAAGCACAATATCCTTTATTCATAAAGAACTGAATATGCGAACACGGTGAAGGATACGGGAAGAGGTAGCAGTGGAACTCTGCTTCCCACCTGATTAACGGAACTCTAAGATGTCAGCCGGTGGCAGAGCATCTTGAGGTCCTTCATGTGAGAATACAGGCCGTATCGCCTTACAAGAAGTGCCGGCGGCTTTTTGCTGGCGGGATCAGTGGCTCTCAGCCCATGAGATCACTTTGGTGTTCTTACCGGTTTCTGGCTTTTCGGCTCCTGCCGGCCTTCCTTCCTGTCCAGACCTATTCAAGCTTGTTGGCTTCAGCCGCGCAAGACATGTCAGAGCTCAGCATTGAAGGTGACAAGCCCTGTTGCTGTGCGGTGTGTGTGTGGGTGCCTGGAGGGGAGAGAACGAGGCCACGGCTGAGCAGAGAGTCTCTAGGGAAGAGAGAGGTTTCTGTAATGCAGCATGACATGGCTGCCGTCTCCTGCGGGAAGCCCTTGAAAAGCAGTCGGTTGTCTTTATAAAATGAAATTTAAAGACGGGAATATGTTTGCGGAACTGCTTGGCTCTCTCTTTAAAACGGTGCGAGTTTTAAAATCCTGCAGTCCTCCTCTGCGGCGGAATGGTCAGGGGTCCAAGATGGAAATGTATCTTCAAACAGCACATGGGCTGCAGAATGGGGGATGTTGAACCCATATTACACTTGTGGGCTTCCCATGAACATCTGGTCGGTCCCGTTTCGAGATGGACACTGTGACGAACACGGGTTCGAAAACACACGTGTAAGCTTGGACAGAGAGCAATCAGGAGTTTGCACATGCTAAAATGAGCTGACGAGTCCAAATTCAGCCAGCCATGCTACAACACTCCTTCTCACAAGTCTGCCCACATAAGAACACCCTGGTACTCTCAGATATTATTGTGAAAAGGTCAAGTGGGCTTTGTAGTCCTTAGACTTAACTTGCACCACTGACAGGACTCTAAGTAAGCTAGGCCGAGGCAGCACTCTCAGATGACCCTATGGCAAGTGTACTGTTCAGGAAACCAAATGAGTTTTATAATCTTTATTTTATTAAAGAAAAAGCATGTTACTAAGCCAAATTAAACCAAAACAAATAATCTAGCATTGTGCTGTTTAGTTACACAGATGTAGTGAGGCAAAGAAAACATGAAAAATATAAAAGTATTCAAGAACCCAAAAAGCCATTAAAAAGAATAAAAACAGTTCCAGTCCAGGAAATCATTAGTAAACAAAATAATCCAAGTTGGTTATAACAAGGCTATAGTCCTCAGTGATACTATAGAATAAAAATCCCTAAACAAAAGTAAAAATCCATTATATGTCCCATAGTCCTTAGAAAAGAAAAATCCAGTAAATATACCATAGTCCTTACTAAATTACAAGAGCATAGTCCATATGGAGTATTCCAAGAAAAGAAGTCCATAAAGAATATTCCATAGAACAGTCCATAGAAAATAGTCCATGCACAGTCCTTAGGTAAAATCCCATAAGTCCAAAAGTAATCCAGCAAAGCATAGAAACCAGTCCATGTAGGTAGGCCACCAAACTCTCTCTCAAGACATCAGGGTAAGTCCCATATGGCTGAAATGTAGGTCACGAATCACTGAAAGGTCGGTCTTGGAAAGACAAAGTCCATAGGTAAAAAGTTCCTTTTTCAAGAGTAACTGGCAAGGGCCTAATGCACCTTCCCACGATGTCATCCAATCAGAGTTCGTTACTAGGCAAACAGTCCTGTTACATCACATGAATTCTTTCTCATACACAGCAGATGTTATTTGGGTTACGGTGGTTTCTCAAAGAGTCACAACATTTCCATCTATCTAATCACACAGAGTCCTTCTCAGGCCTTCAGAATAACATTCTCTCTGCTCGCCTAGAAAACAACTTGTCAGCATAGCACAGATACTATAGACAAAGAAACAAAATGGAACCTCTCTGGCTTATTTCTTAATTACAAAACCCATATGCCTTAAAAGATTTTAACTCAAAAACCCATCTCATCACAGACACAAACTAGAAAACCAGTGGTTCCCAAGGGTTGATTTCCTTGTAGGCCCCTTCCAACGTCACTTTTCTACGATTCTGTGTTGTTCTTGGGGAACCACGAACAGAGGCAACAGAAGACAGGAGGGCCTGACGTGCTCTGGTCCGTGGGGGTCACGAAGAGTCGGACACGACTAAATGACTAAACAACAACAACAACAAGCCATCTGATTATCTACGTTTTTCTTGAATGCTCCAGTGTTGGAGCACTCACCCACTCCCGAGGTCACTGGTTCCACTGTCGTATTGCTTTAAGAAACAATCATGACTCTCAAATCAGTTTGCAGTTTGTTTTTCAAGTTCATACGAGGGGGGGGGGGACTTGCCTGCCCTACCCACCCCTTTCCCACTGCCCCTGTAGCCTTACTACCAGGTCCTGCCACCGCCGCCTCTGCCGTTGTCAGAGAAAGTGGGCTGGCTGCTTTTTCAGGGAAGGGCCTCCTGCCTCTGTGCATGTAATGGATGCCAGCCACTGTCTCTGATGGTGGTGGTGGAGATGGCAGGACCCGACGGGGAGGCGACGGGGCAGGGGGAAAGGAATGGGTGGGTGGGCATCCATCCTGCCATTTACCTTCTCGTTGCCCCAAACAGAGTGTGCGCCAGAGCTGAAGCCAGCACTTGAACTGTGTGATATTCCTCCTCCACTATTTAATGACGGTGCACCTCCAGATCTGTAGAAGTAATGAAGATGTTGTAATTAATCGTGTCATGGCAGTGCCCCCTCCCGCTGGTGTTGGTGTAAGATTTGCATAAAACACCATGCTTAATGGATTAGGGCACCAGGGCATGTCTTCGTCCCGAGCCTTGTGATGATGGTGCAGCTGAGATGAGCCCCAGCCTCTTGCTAGTTAGCCACAATTAACTGCAGCAGGTTAAATGAACCTTATTCCGGCCCCCAGTAGGACTCCAGCCAGAGTAATCTAGTTGCCCTTGAGTTACTGGGGAAAGGTTCTCATTACAAGTAACCCATTACAGTAGTTGTAACTAGATTCTTCAAAACTCTGGAGGAGACCACCAGAGGCTAGATCAGGTATTTGTTGTTGTTTAGTCCTTTAGTAGTGTTCGACTCTTCGTGACCCTGTGGACCAAAGCACGCCAGGCCCTCCTGTCTTCTACTGCCTCCCGGAGTTGTGCCAAATTCATGTTGGTCCCTTCGGTGACCCTGTCCAACCATCTCATCCTCTGTCGTCCCCTTCTCCTCTTGCCTTCACACTTTCCCAACATCAGGGTCTTTTCCAAGGAGTCTTCTCTTCTCGTGAGATGGCCAAAGGATTGGAGCCTCAGCTTCAGGATCTGTCCTTCCAGTGAACATTCAGGGTTGATTTCCTTCAGAATGGATAGGTTTGTTCTCCTTGCAGTCCAGGGGACTCTCAAGAGCCTCCTCCAGCACCACAATTCAAAGGCATCAATTCTTCAGCGGTCAGCCTTCTTTATGGTCCTGCTCTCACTTCCATACATTGCTACTGGAAAAACCATAGCTTTGACTATTCGGACCTTTGTGGGCAAGGTGAGGTCTCTGTTTTTTAAGATGCTGTCGAGGTTTGTCATCACTTTCCTCCCAAGAAGCAGGCGTCTTTTGATTTTGTGACCATCTCCCTTGCCAGTTAGCCACAATTTACTGCAGCAGGTTAAACAAACCTTACTCCACCCCCAGTAGGACTCGAGTCGCCTCTGAGTTACTGGGGAAAGGTTCACATTACAAGTAACTCATTAGTTGTAGCTAGATTCTTCCAAACTCTGGAGGGGATCGCCAGAGGCTATAGATCAACCTTTGGGTCTATTCATTCCAGTCCAGCTCTTTCCTGTTTTCTTATCAGTTTCTGTGGAAGAAACATTAGGAGGCGCTTGCCAAAGTTTAGTGAAACAAAGGGGGCTTAGAAGGGCTTCTTTGATCTGGACGGAGCTTCTGCTGTTTTCTGCCAGGACATCAACGTTTATATATTGATTTTCAATATGAGCAAAGTATCCAGCCATCCCGAGGTCTCTTCGTCTGAGCTTTTTCCCCATTAGAACAAGTTTGGAATGGATGGAATGGGAGAAAAGGGCGTCAGAAGGATGGTGCGATGAACCGAACCCCCTGCAGGGTGTTTTTCTCTCGTGGGTAGAAGTGACACGAGTCTTGTGCCTTGCTTGGAGGCAGGATTCGTTTCAGATCCGTTTCCATGGAGGCTGTTATTCTTGTTGATGCTGGCCGATGAATGATGGTGTTGGGGGGGGGGGGGACATGCTAGAAACCATGCAGGGAGTTCATAAAGAATTGTCTTCAGAGCCCATTTCATTGGACGCGGATGAACAACCTTGCGTTTTTAAAGCACCCAGGAACCTAATAAAATGTCTGAACGGCTCAAGCTCTATACGTCCATTGGGATGTCTGTTGCAGACAGCTGCTTTTTTTTATTATAGCACCGCCGCTAAGGGGGACACTAGTTTATAGAGTTACCAAAAGGGAGTGGGGAGTGGCAAATCCCATCCACCCCCTGCCGCCGCAGTGCAAAATTTGAAAAAAAGAGAGAAGGTCCTTTAGCCCATGGAGAGTGCCGGACGGGGAGGAAGAGGTATCCAGCGGTTCCCAATTTGGGATCACTGCCACTCCCGGAAGCCCTTTTCCAGCACAGCTCATGGTGAAGGCTTCTGGGAGTGGAAAATCCAGGAGCCTCTGCGCACCATGGGCTGGTGAGAGAGAGAATGGTTTTGAGTTCAGGCATTCCTCCCCATCCCGCTGAGCAATCAAGGTGTGAAGCCCACGAAGGAAGGAGCAGAAGGCAGGAGAGACGGAGACCGGCCGAAAGGGAACGAAAGCTGGGTGTGTGTGTATATGTGGTTTTTGTTATGTGCCGTCAAGAAGCCCCCCCCCCCGACCTATGGGGCCCCTCTGAATGAGTGAGCTCCAAAATGCCTTGTCCTCAAAAGCTGCACTCACCTCTTGCACACTCAAAACTGTGGTTTCCTTGAGGGAGTCAATCCGTTTCGTATTGGGTCTTCCTCTTTTCCTGCTGCCTTCCGCCTTTCTCCAGCATTTATTGCTTTTCCAGAGAATCCGGCCTCCTGATGTGCCCAAAGTAGGACAGCCTTAATCACTTCTCAAGATACATCTGAAATATGCCAGCTTCAGTCTAGTTGTCTTTGCTTCCAGCTTTATAACTGCATTGTATTTGTCAGGATGCGTAGCTTCAGGTTTTTGTCTGTCAAAAATATGGCCTGCAGGCGCCCCTTTTTGCTATTTGTTCGGACCACCTTTAAAAACAAAAAACCTTCGATTTTCCCCTCCCGGTGTATTGAGATCTAGAGGTGATGCTGCATTCCTTCTGATCGCAAATGTCCAATTTAGCTTGAAATAAACGAAAATCCCAGGACATGGCACGTGTGCCTGGGCAGAGCAGGGTGGATTTCAAAGGCATTGGCTTTGCCTGCAGGAAACAGCCCCGTGTGCCTTTGCCATTCAAAAGCCCCTTGGCCTCCTCTGTCTTTTGTGATGGCTGGATTCAGCCTCCAACGGCAGCCCGGATGGGCCTCTGATCTGTGTCATTGGAAACTCACTGGCAATAGGAAGTGTTTGTCGACGACCTTAATCCAGCTTCTGACGGTGGAGAGGTTTGGATGGGCGCCTTGGCCTGCGGTCGGGCCCTGCTGGACCTTCTTCCGTTGTCTGAGTCCCTATCGAGGAGATGCGTTGGAAGGAGCATGCCGGGAGCAGCAGGTGCCTGGGAGGACTTGCCAGCCGGGCTGCTCAGAAGCAGAGGGAGCGTGCGCGCACTTGCGCTTATGGGAAAAAGAGTGGGATGGCACTTCGGGGGCAAAGGATGCTTGAGTGGCGGGAGAGTCCTACTCTTCCTGGAAGAGCCGTGGAGGAAGACAGCCGTCTCATGGACGCGGTCTCCCACCTACTGCGGCAGCCGGCCCCTTTGGTCTGCCCGTGTGATGAGAACCGGACCAGGCGTTTATTGTCTCTTGCGGATCTTGCCAGAGGTGGGAGGGAGGCAGCCCTTCCCATCCGATCTTCCTCTGTGGGGCCCTGCACCCAAACCCAGAAAGTCTGTTGCTGGTTGCTGAGCCTCGACTACGTGGCAGTAAGAAGACTGGCCAGGCCTGCCCTCCCAGTGTTCAAGAGGATGCCCAAGCTAAAGCTGTTCACACAAGCTTGAGCCAGGGCGAATGTATGTCACCCGTCCTGCCATCGTTTAGGCACAGCTTTTGGGCCTTATGTTAGATTTGTATTTGGAGATTGGTTTTGTTTGTACAGGGATGTGGTGGCACTTCGGGTTAAACTGCAGAAGCCTCTGTGCTGCAAGGTCAGAAGCCCAGCCGTCGTAAGATCGAATCCATGCGGCGGAGGGAGCTCCTGTCGCTTGTCCCAGCTCATACCAACCTAGCTGTTCAAAAACATGTAAAAAGGCGAGTAGATAAATAGGTACCACCACGGTGGGAAGGTCACGGTACTCCGTGTCTAGTTGCGCTGGCCACGTGACCACAGAAACTGTCTATGGACAAACGCTGGCTCTACGGCTTGGAGACGGGGATGAGCACCGCGCCCTAGAGTCGGACATGACTGGACTAAATGTCAAGGGAAACCTTCACCTTTGTTTGTAACTGATGATCTCTTTTTATCACATTAATTCATATTGTTTTTATTTACTTTTTCAACCGCCCCGAGAAGTGTCTTGCACTTATTGGATGGTATGCAAGTTTATGAAATACATACATACATACATACATTTATTTGAAGGTGGCAGCAGCTGTTGTTAGCCTATAACAGCAAATGCGGCAAAGAGTCAGCACCTTAGAGACTAACATAGTTTGGTGGGCTGTGCAGTGAACTCTAGTCCAATTCCAGGCACGAAAGGAAGGAGCTACAGTACATGGCATAACAAACCAAATAAGGTATATCCCAGTCTTTACGGTGGCACAGGACGCCTGGTTGTCAGGTTACCTGCAGCCCATTGCTGTCTTCAGGGCTCTGGATAGGACACCTTTAAGGAGCCCAAAGCACCCCATTACCTTTCCAAGCAGCCCAGAGTTACAGGTTGTGGAAGTACAGGGCTACATTTCAGAAGTAGCATAATGAGCGAGAACAACATTATGGAAAAGGACGGGCAGTGTTTTTTAGTCATAGTAGAAGTCCCATATCTGCTGAGGATTGCTTTTTTCTTGTAATATTTTTTAATATTTTTGGACTATGGATAACTGAATCAGTGGATACCGATCCCATGGATAAGGGAGTCTTGGTGTACTTATGCAGCAGAAGTGAAAAAGCATTTTGGGGATGTTTCGATCAGAATCTTTCTCATGGCATTTTATTATTAGAGTGAAGGTTCCTCCCTCCCAGGGAACAGAATAACACAAAGTAATGTAATGATTTAGGGGGGAAATGTTTATAGTATGAACAGGACCAAATCATTGAATACAGGCAGTTTATAATGAATTACATAAAAATGCCTTTTAAAAGTAACTTTCACAGCTCTGTGTGCTGTTTCCCATAATCTTGCTTTCTTCCTTCTGGAGGTGAGCTTGCCATTGACCCTTTCAGTTTGCTGACCCCCTTCCACAGCCCTCGGCAGATCGGCTTGGATTTGGATTCCTGCCTTGAGCAGGGGCTTGGACCAGATGGCCTTTGGGGGTCCCTTCTGACTCCATCGTTCTATGGTTTCTTGGTACATCTCACAAAGCAGACTCCATGTACTGGATGTTTTACTTTGGGACACTCCCATCCATTTGCGGTCTTTTTTGGCCAACAGGCTTCTGAAATTGGGGGTGGGGAGGCTTCAAGTATGGCAAGTTTTAGAGTAATCCTTGAGGAAACCCATCTTCATGCTTTGGGTCACAAGGAAAGTGGCCAGCGGGAGCTTGACCGCTCAGACAGCAAGTCTCCCTGCTAAGGATGCTGTGGCCGCCACATGGTATGGGAATCACTTGTGCACATGGGTGTAGAGATGATATGGAGGTCGAGCGATTGACTGCGCTCAGGAGAGAGCAAGGAAAAGGCTTAAGTGCTTCCAGGACAGCACCTCTGCCGGTTGTAATTCGACAGCTCCAAAGTCTCATTAAAATTAAGCTTCTGTCAAAGCTAATTTTTATTGTCACTTTGTTCTCTCTTTCTCTCCCCTCCCTGCTCTCTTTTTAATGAACATTTCCATCCCATTAGCACAACTTGTTCCTTTCTCTTTGTTCTGGAAGCATCCCTTAATCTCCCTCATTAACGTAAACACTTCCACTGGTGTTTCTTTCTTATTTTTAGATCGCAAGCCCTGTGTATTTTCAAGCTTTGTACTCTGTGTGTTCGTAATTTTCCGAGGCTCTAATCATGACACAGAGTAGCTGATTGGTGCTAACGAAGCAACCTCACCTGCGGTCAGGTGTCAACAGAAGCATACTCACACATTTCCCCCACCCCACAGATGTGATCTGCAGACATCAACACAACTTGGTGTAATTATATAATACACGACTTGGCATCGTTACCCTTATTCTACCAGTCCCCACTAGATTGGACATAACGTACAGGTGGCACCTGTGAATCCATTAATTGTGATTTTTTTTCCTGGTTAATCTAATCCACATCCATTGTTTGTGGGCACAACAGTTCATTCATTCATTCATTCATTCATTCATTCATTTCCAATAAAGAATAGCGCTCAAGGTGGCTTATAAATTTTTAAAAGAATGAAATCACGTCTGTGCTTTCTTTGATGTGAGTGAATGCTACAGTTGTTAATGAACAGTTGTTAATGAACAGTTGTTAATGAACACCTCTCCATGTTAAAGGCATCCATGGGATTCTCTTCAGTGTGTGAATTTGTAGAGGAGAAGAAAGGAGCGCTCTTCTACGCTCTGCTGGAAGCTCTTGTTGTATTCCATGTGTTCATGTGTTTTCTCCCCTGTCAGGCAACATCTAGCACTGAAGCTCTTTCCAGTTGCCACACTTCTATTGAAGACTGCTGTCCAGGGTAGTCCCTTGATATACACAATATGGATCTGCTTCTGAAAACCACTTATAAAATTCCACTGCTATAGAATCTTGGTTCCCAGCTGTCGACCAGGACTTTTTTTTGTTATTTTGTGCCATCAAGTTGAAGCTGACTTATAGCAACCCTGGCAGGACTTTCAAGGTAAATACAGTGGACCCTCGACTTACAGACGGCTCGACTTACAGACTTTTCGAGTTACAGACTCCTCTGGCTGCAAAATGTAGGTTCAACTTGCAACCGGAGAATCGACTTACAGACCAGAAAAAAACCAAAATGGAACAAAAACGGAACAAAAATGGCTGGTTACGGATTAATCAATTTTCAATGCATTGTAGGTCAATGGAGATTCAACCTACAGACTTTTCGACCTGCAGCCACCGTTAATTAATTAACGTAAGTAGAGGGTCCACTGTATGGTACTTTAGGAGTATTTTTTTTCCATTTCTGCTCTTCTGGTGAGTTTCCAAGGCTGAACGGGGAATCAAACCCTGTTCTCCAGAGTCCTAGTCCATCATTCGATTCACTACATCACACTGGGTAACTGGACTGGTAAGGAGGGATTAGGTAAAGGTAAAGGTTCCCCTTGACATTTAGTCCATTCGTGTCAGACTCTAGAGCGTGGTACTCATCCCCATTTCCAAGCCATAGAGCCATCGTTTTGTCTGCAGACTGTTTCCGTAGTCATGTGGCCAGCATGACTATACACAGAACGTTGTGATCTTCCCACCGTGGTGGTACCTATTTATTGACTCACTTTTTTACATGCTTTCGAACGGCTAGGTTGGCAGGAGCTGGGACAAGGGACGGGGCCTCACTCCGTCACGTGGATTTAATCTTACGATTTGCTGGTCTTCTGACCTTGCAGCACAGAGGCTTCTGTGGTTTAACCTGCAGCGCCACCACGTCCTTCAGGAGGGGTTAGGGTTTCTGAATTTAAACCTGTTTTTGTATTTTCCCCCCTCTCTCTGCTTCTACCAGTTTTCTAAAAAAAAATTTACTCAATCACATCTGATCCGTCACATGTCTCGGTCTCCTTGGGTGGCCCTATTCCCGAAAGAGAGATTCACGCATGTACAATAAGTGTTGGTCGAAGCAGCCAGGTCCTTGAAAGACACAGCTTAGAGGAGGCTGTTTTGATAAACATGAAATCTATGTTGCACTTCTGAAGAGTTCTGTGTGACCTCCAACCTCGTTGGCTTTAACAGCTTCGTTTTTCTTGGCCCCCTTTCACAGCTCCTCGCCTCCTGGCGTTTTCGAGAAGGAATATGAGATCTACCGAGATTATGGCTCCGACGGGCAGCGTCTCCACTACAGGTGAGTCTGCACGCCTTTCCTACGGGAGAGGATGCATATTGCGAGCCCGTAGAGGGCGATTTTTACGGCTTACCGTGTTTGGTGCAGGGTTCAGGAAACCCAGAGTGGGACGGAGTGCGGGAAGAGGGTGTACCATCTGGGGGAAAGAAGACTGGGCGCCTGGAACATCTGGCCTAGTAGCCTCTTCATGGTGCAGCCTCCCTCCCATCCCCAGGAAAATGCTTTTCCCGCACGTCCCGCCTGTCCTCTCTGAAGGAGTCGGGACGGGAGTAGAAGAAGTGGCAAGCTGTCGGCTGCCTGTGGAGCCCAGGGCTTGGCTCTCCGGGATGACTGTGGACGTCCCTCCATGCTGGCTGCCTCCCGCCGTGGAGCAGGAAGAAGAAACTATAATTATTCCAAGCTTGTTTCAGAGGTTATAAAAGATGAGTTTTATACCGAAGGCTGCCTGGCTGCTGAAATCGCCTCAGCACTATAATCTTGTCGCTTGAATTGCACCCAGCTGTTTGCTCAGAAGGCCGCATGTCATAAGCTGTCAATATTTGCTTTCCTTTCTCCTGAAAAGCTATCTTCAGTCCTTAAAAGAAAGCAACGAGGAATACGGAGGGTGCTGGCATCTGTATCTCGTACACCTTGGGCCATGCTTCTAACCACAGAGCCGTGGCACCTCTCTCGGATGGCCCCCAGTGTGTGTGTTTGTGTGTGTGTGTGTGTGGTCTCCCATCCAGCTGCGAACCGCACCCACCTCTGCTTAGCTCCAGAAAAGAGGGAGAGATTGGCAGGCACGCCACGGCATGGTGGATTTAGCGTCCGCCAAGGCTGCGGAGCCGATGTGCTGGGCATACATAATTAGATATAAGCATCTCCTTCTGAGAGTCTCTCTTTCAAGCCCTGTAATTTCATTTCAGCCGCACTGCCCGCTCCCCCCCCCCGCCCCCCTGCAAGATGCATTCATTCATTTATGTTGGCTGCCTGGCCTGTCCAATTTAATCTGCCATTTGGACAGAAGGATGGGAAAGTAAAGCCTCTCCTTCAAAGCAAGAGCGGTGGCTTTGCCTTTCAGAGGGCCTGGCATCTTTTGGACTCAGCTGCACTTAACAACCCGAAAGTTTCCTGGCATCAACAGGTTGTACGTATCCTTTTAAAATACGCACACATGGTCCTGCGGCCACCATGTTGTTGAGGATAAGTGAAGGTGATTGGCGTCTTTCCCTACAAAGCGCACCTTTCGTTTACCCTCTCTCTCTCTCTCTCTCTCTCTCTCTCTCTCTCTCTCTCTCTCTCTCTCTCTCTCTCTCTCTCTCTCTCTCTCTCACACACACACACACACACACACACACACACACACACACACACACACACACACACACACACACACACACACACACACACACACACACACACACACACACACACACACACACGTTTCTGGATTATTGGGTTTCCAAAGAGCCCACGACACACACACAGCCTTTTTTTTATTGGCCTGGGTGGGGGAGGAGAAATGATATGGAGCTGCTTTTTATCAGGTTGCAATTTTGGCTTACCTAGCCTGGGGTTATCTACTCTTACTGGCTCTTGTGTCTTTCCCCAGGGAAAACCGGAAATTGGGGGGGGGGATTGAAAAAAAATGGAGAAAAGGAGCAACAATAGAAAGGGTGGATTTGTTCTACTGATTTCCCCTTCCTCCATTGACAACATTAGGTCTGAATGAAAACACAGACTTTGCTGGTTAAATCCAGCTCAGACGGCTTGGAAAAAGCCACCTGCCATAATCTCCGATGAAAAAGCCATCTCTCCCCTCCCAGTGAGGAGGGGAGAGATGAGGAGGAATTAAAGAACCTTGTAATGAGGGTGAAAGAAGAGAGTGCAAAAAATGGTCTGAAACTCAACATCAAGAAAACTAAGATCATGGCCACTGGTCCCATCACCTCCTGGGAAATAGAAGGGGAAGATATGGAGGCAGTGACAGATTTTATTTTCCTGGGCTCCATGATCACTGCAGATGGAGACAGCAGTCCCGAAATTAAAAGACGCCACCACGACTAGATAGGCGGGATATAAATTAAATAAATAATAATAATAATAATAATTCTTGGGAGGAAAGCGATGACAAATCTTGACAGCATGTTAAAAAGCAGAGATATCACCTTGCCAACAATAGTCCGAATAGTCAAAGCTATGGTTTTTCCTGTCGTGATGTATGGAAGTGAGAGCTGGACCATAAAGAAAGCAGACCGCCAACGAATTGATGCCTTTGAATTGTGGTGCTGGAGGAGACTCTTGAGAATCCCCTGGACTGCAAGGAGAACAAACCTATCAATTCTACAGGAAATCAACCCTGAATGTTCACTGGAAGGACAGATCCTGAAGCTGAGGCTCCAGTACTTTGGCCATCTCATGAGAAGAAAAGATTCCCTGGAAAAGGCCCTGATGTTGGGAAAGTGTGAAGGCAGGAGGAGAAGGGGACGACCGAGGATGAGATGGTTGGACAGTGTCATCAAAGCTACCAACATGAATCTGACCCAACTCCGGGAGGCAGTGGAAGACAGGAGGGCCTGGCGTGCTCTGGTCCATGGGGTCACGAAGAGTCGGACACGACTAAACGACGAAATGAACGAACGAAACCCCTCCCAGTGGCTGTCGCCCCTGCGCCAGCCAGCCAGCCGGCTGACCGCAAGATGGTTCCTGGAGTGGTCTTGGACACCGAGATGGAGGAGTCTCCCTTCCTGGTTGGTTCTGTTGACCCGTCAGGCTTTTGCTGAGGTGCCACAGCATCTGGGCTGCACCAGCGATTCCGGCTGGAGAGGTATGAATGCTGGACAGGGAGATATGGCAGAATCCTGACAAGTCCCCCCCCCCCCGGGTTTGCCCCTGGGAAGGATTCCGTGCCATTGCAAATGTATTTACTGTATATCCCTGCGTGTGTGAGAAAGAGAAGGACTGAGATGTCTCTTAAGCTTCTAGAGAGCACTCTTTGTCAAATGTGTTGTAGATCTGTATGTCGCAAGGCTCATTCCTACCCTATTGTTGGCCCAGCGGATGACCCACCTCCTCACTATAAACTGGGGTGTGTTATGCCGGCAATACATAGGCAATATTGCAGGCAGCAATACAGAGACTTGATTCTCCACTAGAAAGGAGCCACAAACAGTTTGAAGGGGAGGTGACCCTGATTCTGCCCTTCAGTTCATTCCAAGCCAACTGGAGAGTTGCTGTGTAAAGTGTGTGTGTGTGTGTGTGTGTGTGTGTGTAAACCCCGTGAGTCATGGCTGTAAAACAGCCCTTCTCCTGGCCTGTGGGGAGATGCACCGTTGCTTTCAATCCACCAGATCCTTGTGGTAATGCAAGCTTTCTCTCCAAAAGTGCCCCACCAGTACACAATACCAGTAACACAATAGTTTGGCCCTTTTTGAGTTTTGCTCAGCAAGTCCTACACAACTCAGTAGGGACCATGGTAAGAGATTGTAGGAATGTTAGATGGAAACATCTGGAGGAGGAAGGGTTCCCCAACAGCGTTCTACACACTGCATGATGGTTTAAGAGACCACAATGTGTGTCCAAAGCCCTAGGCTCCGTTTTTCACCTGAGCTGCTTTTCTGTAGTGTTGTGATAATGCTGGCCTGGGCAACGTTGTTGGAAGGGTTGCTGAACAACAACAACAACAACAAACATCATCATCAACAACAAACATCAACAACAACAACAATGTACAGATACTTAGGAGAAAGTGGTGATGCCAAATTCTAGCCACTGCAGTGGTTCTTCGACTGCTGAGCTGCCTTCTCTGGGTTTGTCGCATGTTCTAGTCCAGAGATCAATGATGCTGTAGGGAGGATATAGGAAAGCCACAGCGGGGTTCTCTGTTTTTGTACCAACTACCTGGTTGCTCAGACCGTAGGCCTTTTTTCTAGAAGTGTTGCTTACTTTGATTATTTAAAGATCGCCTGCATTTATAACTTTAATGAGTGCTAGAATGCCCAATCGATTTCTTAAAATCTCTGTTTCTCTTGCTCTCTTATTTTCTGCATGGTATTAAGAAATAGTCAGCTGTACATTGAGGAGGTCTAAAGAGTCTGAAGCAATACAGAAGAGATAACCAGGAGTCGTCCTAGGGAGACGTATCCAGAAGCACTAGGAAAGAAGTGCATTAAATAACTGTGAGAGGCTTTTGGGGTGGGTTGGAAATAAAATGGCAGTTGTCACCATGTCACTGTACAAATGTTGGCTGCGGTGACCTTTGGAATGTCATTTATGGTCCTTTGCTGATTTCAAGAGAGAATATTATAGAACCGGGAATGGTACAGAAAAGGGCAGCTGAGAAAACAGACACAGAGTCCTTTTTCCCCAGGAAACCTGGCTTGAGAGCTTAGGTTTTCGTCGGTGGCTAAAGAGGATAGTTGTAAACTGAGGATTATAAATCATGAGCAGCTTAGAGCAGTGGTTCCCAACCTTGGGTCCCCGCCCCAGAGGTTCTTGGACTGCAATTCACAGAAATCCTGGCCCGCACAGTGAGTGGGGAAGGCTTCTGGGAGTTGCAGCCCAAGAACATCTGGGGAAACAAGGGTTGGGAACCCCTGGCATAGAGGGTGTGACTGGAAATTCATCTTCCCTTTCTCCCAAGACACAGCCACATGGGATCATTGAGTGAAGCTGATTTTGCAGTGTGTTCAAGTGAGAGCTTTTCATCACACAGCAGCATGTAATTGGGCTGGAGTATTAATTGACTTAAGCTTTGGATGCCTCTGAAAATGGGCTGAACAAATTTGCAGAATCGTAGAATGCTATGATTCAGTTGGAAGGGCCCTCCCTATAAGGCGAACGAGTCCCAACTCCCTGCTCAAAGCAGAAATCCAAACATATACTTCAGTATTTAAAATACTTAGTTTATTTGTTTTAATTAAAATTTTTACCCCGCCTTTCTCCTTGAAAAGGACCCAAGGCAGCTTACAACAGTGGAAGATAATATTTGAAGCTGAAAATCAGAACGAGTTTAAAACAGTGGTGAACCTCATTAAAAGACAACATTTAAAGCTAAGAACAAAGAGCAAAGAGGCATCTTACATCATTAAAAGGCAATATTAAAGCTAAGAACAATTATACAATTTTTTAAAAATGCCATTCTGAGAAATGGTAAACGCAAAAAAAATAGAAGACACCAGTACTACTAAAAATCTGCAACTTGTTCAAAGCGCTTGCGCCCACGTGCACCCAGACTGGCACAGCTTGACTGGCTGATTGTTTTTAAAAAGTGTGCCACCAAACCCTCCTAGGCTTCTCATCCTTAAAAGTCCAGGCAACCAAGTGGTGGTCCTGGTGATTCTGTGCACGGGTGCGCATTGCTGTGCATTATCTACAGGGTTTGGCTTAATTTTTGAAACATCCTGCTGTTGGTCTCTTCGTGGGAGTGCCCAAGCCTCATGGGGCAAAGGACTTTAACTCTGTGGCATCTTGTTCTCCTACACGAGGACGAAACACACAAGATCCCTCGGTCCACAGCACATCCTTGGCATTCACAGGGAGACAGACAAGGCCACTTGTTGACTCTGCCGTTCCCTGGATTGCTCCCGGCTGCAAGCAGAGGGCAGTTATGGGCGCAAACGTTGAGCCCCAGGAGACACAAAGCAGCTGAGCCAGACTGGGTGCCCGCAGAGAAAGCCTGGGCTCCTCAAGGCTAGTGTTAGGGGAGCAACAGGACCAAGCATGCGGCATACGGTTATAGGACATGCATGTCATATAGGGGAAGGGTGGGGGAGAGTGGAAATTACATGGTGGTCAAGAAATCTGTAGGATTGTAGTCCTCATGCACAATGTATGATGGCTTGTATTGAGGGCTGGAGCTGATTAAATATGGTCACTAGACCCTATGGCCTACGGACCTCAAGGGACCCTATTCGGTCCACTTTAAAAATGTATTAAGTATGTTTATTACAAGTTAGGCATCTGTATTAGGTACATGTATACCTAATACACATAAATAATACACTTATTTTAAAGGCCCAGTGGAGAGCCTGCCTGCATATACCCAATACACATCTCAAAACACTTATTTCATGAGTCCTGAAGGGCTGGTTGGGAAACTGCCTGCAACTGAATCCATGGCGGTGGATTCAGCTACAGGCAGCTTCCCAACCATTTCTTTAAGACAAGGGAAATAAAAAAAAACGTAATACAATTTTTTTATAAGTGATGCAGTGCATTTTTGCTGCTCTAAAGGATTCTGATTCCCCCTCCTCACTTCCTCTGCTCCACTACAGAGGAGCAGAGGAAGTGTCTAGTTAGCCCATATCCTGAAGTGGCTGTCTTATTAAGCCGCTTTGTGATAATGGCAAAAGGTGAAGGCGTTCGGTTTGTTCCTATCCCACACTGGGAACAAACCAAAACAGAGTGATCCTACCTGCACCAAACAACCAGATGTCCCTGGCAGGTACCCAGAAAGCTGTGGGGCAGGAACATTCTGGGGGGTGGGCCGATTTCTTCTCCCTTGCGGTGAACCAAATTGCCTGCTAAGTGCCCATGAAGTTGGCCCTGTAGGGTTTTTTTTTTTTTAAATTCAGGACTGAAAGCAATGCGGTGCGGCAGAATCCTGTTCACCACTTAATCCTCCTGGCAGGAAATAATTCCTGCTAAAGTGACCACACCCCTAAAATTAGAGATTGTTTTTTCAAAAATCAAAAGAGATATGCCAGTAATATAGACAATGTACTGCTTGATGCACATCTGTGTTTGGCAACAGCTGCCCAAGCTTTGCCCTCATGTCATGTTGATCCTCTCTCAGCAAATGAGCAATTAAGAGATTAGATTTCACGATGGTGTGCTCCGCAAGCCCTGGATGCTTTAGCACATACTTTGCATCCCGCACATAAATCCATGCACTTCCACTTGGGTTTTATGGGCAGCAAAACAGAATGGTTAGCCTTTCTTTTCCGTGGTTCAGCCAGGGCATCTAATGAAGGCCCCTTTTCTGGGAGAAGATTGCAATGAGAATCGAGTGAATTACAGCCTTCAAAATCAGATTTTGGGAAGGGGTGAGGCAGGGAGAAATAGGCGTTGTGCGTTGTAGGAGAACTTGGTTTCTTGAGTCTCGTTTAATAAAAGAACAAGATGCAGGGTCTTGGAGGGGCAGCTTTCCTCGGTGGAGAACTTTGTCTGCTTTCCTTTTGTGCAAGACTATATTTCACACAGAAAGACAACATAGTTGGAAGAGGTGACAGCTAGAGATGTAACATTTCTGAAGATTTCATTTCTTTTTTTTTTCTGGAAAAGAATGAAACATTTCTATTTTTTTCCCTTGGAGGAAAAAGTCCACCTCCTTTTTTTCCTGGGGGGGATGGATTTTTTAAAAAAAAACAGGGAACAATGTTTTATCTGGGAAAAAATGGAATTTTTTTTTTGAAATGTCACATCTCTACAAGGCCCCTAGAAAAGAGTTATTTTAGGAAAAGACCCAATGATACTTGGTCTGTGGTTATTTGAAATTAAAAGGGCTTTCCATGCATCCTGTGAAACAGTTTACATGGATATTTGTAAAGTAAGGAATTTAAGGGAAGGGTATTAAATCTGAGAGCTTGATCATTACTGTTCTTTCGTTGTGGTTTTCTGTGCTCAAGTATTTCCTAAAATCAAACTTTCTGTTTATTGCATCCTGTTTTTTTTTGTGTTGTTTTTTTAAATAATCTATGTTTTTGTCTGGAACTTGTTCAAGCTTTTGTTAATACCGTTTTTGATATTAATACAAATCTGTCGGCTGTCTAGAGGTACGTTAGGCAGGCAGGCATGGAAATTTGCTTCCACTTTCCTCTGGAACCAGGAGGGGAAGGTAGCTTGTGACCGTGAGGATGGAGTCAACCAGTTCAGGCCTCTTGGTTGGCCCTCCAGATGTTATTGGACTCCACACCCCATCAGCCCTAGCTGGCAGAGGTCCTTGTGCAGGATGCTGGGTGTTGCCGTCCGCTCTCTGGAGAGCCACCCTTCGGCGACCCTTGCAGCAAAGCGAAGGCTGGGAATGGCCGTGGGAGACGTCTCCTTGGCAAAGCGGACTTTTTCATGTCTCCTTCATACATGAAGGTCTTCCTGTTAAGGACTTGTGCAGGACTTCTCCCGTGCCAAAACACTTTGAAGTCCTTTGTCCTGTGAGATGGGCTCTCCACGGAGCTCTTAGGTCAGAGTCAGAGCTTCTGAGGCCTTCCAGAGGTCATCGGAGTGCAGCTCTGCTCCGGCCGGACCATTGAACCTGCTGGCCAGTGTAGAGCTGCAAGCTATATAAAGCCCTAAAGAGACAATTTCAATGAGAGCTTCTCCCTTTGTGAGCCTGCTCCGGTGTTCAGATCATCCGGGGAGGCCTTTCTCTCGGTCCCGCCACCATCACAGCTGCACCCGGTGGGGACACGGAAGAAGGCCTTCTCTGTGGCTGCTTCCAGAGACTTTGGAACTCCCTCCCACTGGAAGGCAGGCTGCCCCCCCTATTGGTTGTCCTTCTGCAAGCAGGCCAAGATCTTTCTCTTTAGACAAGCTTCCTCTCAATGACTGGCTACCTGAGAGGGTTTTTCAAATGGGACGGTTGTGCCTTAATCCCCTTCTCCCCAACCTCTTCTATCCCTTTCTGTTGGAGAGCTGGGGAGGAGGAAGCATTGGTTGGCTTGTCCCTGGATGCTTTTCCGTGACGGCTCTGTTCCGCCCGGGTTTCATGCTTCTTGCTTGACACTAGCTTATCACCCCAGACGCTTCCCCGCCACGGCTTGGTGTCAGCTGCAGGACTCCAGAGGCCCCTTCACGCTCGGCAGGGCGGCTGTCGAAATGCTTTTCCTTCTCGCTTCTGCCTGCTTTCAGCGGGTGTGAGGACTTGACTTCAGAATATGTGTGTGTGTGTGTGTGTGTGTGTGTGTGCGCGCACATGCCAACGAGGGGAGAAGGTGGGAGTCCGCTGACATCCCCCCCTGCCCTTTGTCCTGTTGCTCCCGGAGAAGTGTCCTTGCATATGGAACGAAGTGTGAACTGGCCACGTGATGGGAGGGCTCCATGGGCACATCTCCTTTCGATGGCAAGAAAACAAGGAGCAGATTTTTCCCAGGGTGTGGGAGACCTGCACAGGAGTGACCCAGAGAAGATAAGAGATGCGAGAGCTGTGGGGTTGATGATATTTATGCTGGCAGGTTCGGTCGGTTTAGTGCAGAGCTTGTTTCTTTGGAAAGAAGGGGATCGCTCTGGCAACAGGGAATTTTATTTTATTCATCACGTTTATGCCCCGCCTTTCCACGATTAAAAAAAAAAAGAAGGACTCAAGGCAGCTAACGGCTTATTCCAGGTAAAACAGGTTGAAATCAAATTATGAGCACGTGAGAACGGATGGAAAGCTGGCCAACAGCAAACACCCGTTGCAATCGCCATAATCAAGGCAGGCTCTGTGCCGCTGGACATGGAGACAAGCTGTAAACAAATTAATATGGATGAGCTGGAGGGGGGCGGAGGTGCTCCTCTGGAATTCGGCTTGGGTCCTGTCTACAGGGCGGCCAAATGGAGCAGAGTGTGTAGAGTGTGGGTCCTAGCCGTGGCAGGTAAGCCCTGGACCTTGGACCAGGGGAGGCAGCTTTGAGCTCGCCACTGCCGCTGTTAGGAAGATCCAACACAGATCATTTAAAAGCGGCTCGTTGTGATAACAGCAATCCCAACCACCGCCCTACGCGTCTCCCCAATTCACGCAGGAAATCCTGAAAGTAGGTCAGTTCATTTTCCTTAATGGCGTTTGCTTAGGCCATGTTGCTCAGTGCATATTAAACAAAAGATGTTTCAAAGACTCCATATTCTGTAAGCAGCAGGTAGAGCAAAGGCGGGGGGGGGGGGCGCGCTGCTCTCTCAACCCCTTCTTTCTCGTGGACTTGTCTGGGGTTGGACTTGGCCAGCCGATTTCCCCATATGTGCTGCATCAGGGGCAAACCCTGTCTGCCACCATTTTTGCTTCTCCAGAAAGGCTTAGAAGCAAGACACTCTTTCATTATCTCATTTCTTTTGCACTCTAGGATGATGGTAATGATTCAAAAATACCAGGCACAGTTACTGAAAGTTATAAAAACATTCCCTGGTTTTATATAACAGATCCAAATTTTAACCAAAAACCTATCTGTTAAATATAGGCATATTTGTTAATATTGTTGTTGTTGTTATTGTTTGTGGTTGTTGTTGTTTCTTTAGTAAAGAAGCAACGAAGACCCTGTGCTGGTGATGTGTAAAATGAGTAGGATGAAACTCTTTGAACTGGGCCTGTCATGGATGTAGTAAAGGCTTGGATCAGATGACCTTTGAGGTCCTTTCCAACATTTCCATTTTCCTTCTGTAGTATCCATCGACAGCTGGACACTTGCAACCTGATATGGCTGCTTCACAGGCAAAGAGTCCTCAAATCTGTTTGAAGGGACGGATAAACCTGAAATTTCCGCTCTGCCACAAACGATCCTGCTTAGGCGAAAACTGGAATTGACCACCACTGGAGGGAATGTTTCTCTTTTGGAATACAGTGGTTCCTCGCTTGACGACGTTAATTCGTTCCAACAAAATCGCTGTAGAGCGAAAACGTTGTCAAGCGAAATTTTAAAAACCCATTGAAACGCATTGAAAACCATTCAATGCGTTCCAATGGCCTGAATACCTGCTCGTCCAGTGAAGATCCTCCATACGGCGGCCATTTTATGGTGCCTGTTATGCAAAAAAACCAGCCTGAAAACAGCGTGGGGGCATTTTCTTCAGCCGGCGGCCATTTTGAAACCCAACGATCAGCTGTTTGCTGATCGTCATAAAGCGAAAATCGGTTCCCAAAGTAGGGAACCGATCATCGTGAAACAGAAAAACCCCATTTAAACATCATTTTGCGATCGCAAAAACTTCAACGTGAAGCGGATTCGTTGTTAAACGGGGTGATCGTCCAGCGGGGCACGACTGTACAACTCCCAGATTCACACAGACTGCCTCTTTCCCATCTCTGTGACCAGTTCTATAATATACTGCAACATTCCCATCACATCTGTTCAGTGTGTGGTTTTAACAGCCGTGATTTCACTACAACTTGGGTCCTAACATAACAGTCCCACCCCAAACACAACATGTGCAACTGAAAGATTTTATTATTTGAACAAAAGTATTGTCCAGATAATAATTTTTTTCATGGACCAGCATGACTTGCATGGTTTTTATATTCAAGGAAAGGATTTTTAGAAAGAAACGAAGATATACTCTTAACACAGTGGTTCCCAACCATGGGTCCCCCAGAACTCCCAGAAGCCTTCACCACTAGCTCTTCTGGCCAGGAATTCTGGGAGTTGTAGTCCACGTACATCTGGGGACTCAAGGTTGGGAACCACTGGTGTAACACATTGGCCAAAAACATGTTGCACAGCTATGCGAAGGCTATAATTTTTAGGGGTGAATGGCTCCAACTTAAGCTCCATAGACATTTTTTGTTGCACAACAAGTTGCTTGACTTGGCTTGCAATAGATAATGTCTTTGGAGACTTCTTAACAGGATGGATAAAAGTCTAATTTTTTTAAAGACCAAATTGATTTAAATTGCGATTTAAATTCAATTTTTTATCAATTTCAGTCATCCAGATATTTGATTTTCTTATGTAAATCGTGACACCCTGCTTCTTAACTGATGCCAATGCAACCCTGATCATTATGCCCTGAAGAGAAGGCCCAGTGGAACATCTGGATAGACTGGTTGATATTTCTGGGGTTCGCTTATACCGGTTATCTGAAAGCTAGACGTGTTCGGCTGAAATCTTAGGCAGAGCCTGCTTCTAGGCTGTGGAAAAGGCATTGGCAAAACTTAAAATGTTTCGTCTCTCAAGCCAAGCTGAGTCCTGCTTTCTCCGAGTGCAAATTATTGACTGTCCTCAAAGGCCCGGCAGCTGTAGCAAAGAGGACATACAACTCTGGTTATCGAATAACAGCTCTGTCACGATGTCTCGAGCTGTTCATCTAGTGCTTGTTAAGAAAAGGTTGGATAAAAACATTTTTCCCCGTGGGTCAGGATATAGTGGAAGATTCCTAGGTTTGTCTGTTCTCGTTACATCCAGGCACAGACATCCGCTGTGGCCACAGGGTGCCTCCATGTGGGATGAGTGGATGACATGTTCTGTTCAGACCCTCTGCAACCGTACCAAAGTCACTGTCTGGTTATTGTATTCCCAGGAAAGATCTTCATTATAGTTAGCTTTCTGCTGCATGGGGAATTAATAACTGCACCGTCTTTTTTGGGGAATCCAAAATAGGCACCTTCGGAGTCCGACAATGGTTTGTAGGGCAAAATATGCTTCAGTGGTTAAAGGATTCTCCGGGCCCTAGCATCTGGTTCTTGGTTGTTCCAATCAGCACAGTTTAGAAAGGTTCATACGTCTCTTCTGTTTTGTTTAATCTGAACCAGTATCTCTGATAATAACAGGATGGCCCTGGCAGCTGTGAACGGAGATCCATGGACAGCTCTTAGAATCATAGAATAATGGAGTTGGAAGGGGTCTCTAAGGCCATTGAGTCCAACCCCCTGCTCCATTCAGGAAAACAAATCAAAGGACATCTGCCAGATAGTTGTCTTAAGTTTCTCTTGAATGCCCTCCAGTTTTGAAGCACTCACCAACTCCCAAGGCAACCGGTTCCATTGTCGTACTGCTCTAATAGGTAGGAAGTTTTTCCTGATATTCAACCAAAATCTGGCTTCCTTTAACTTGAGCCCATTGTTGCGTGTCCTGCACTCTGGGATGATAATCGAGAACAGATCCTGTGCCTCCTCTGTAGGACATCCTTCCAAATATTGGAAAAGTGCTATCATATCACCGCTCGGTCTTCTGTTCTCAAGACTAACCATGCCCGGTTCTTCCAGTCTTTCCTCATAAGGCTTGGTTTCCAGCCCCTCTGATCCTCCTTGTCGCCCTCCTCTGACCTTGTTGCAGTTTGTTAGCATCCTTCTTGAAGTGCGGTGTCCAGAACTATTTTTGCTTTTCTCTTCTCTCCTCCTTGTAGTTCATTTTTTGTTTTTCCCATCTTGATGTTTTTTAATATTGATTGTAATAATTCTTTTTTTATTGCTGCTGTTATTATTCTATTATTGTATTATGATGTTGTGAGCCGCCTAGAGTGGTCATGTTACCAGATAGGCGGGATATAAATACAGTAGATAGATAGATAGATAGATAGATAGATAGATAGATAGATAGATAGAGAGAGAGAGAGAGAGAGAGAGAGAGAGAGAGAGAGAGAGAGACAGACAGACAGACAGACAGAGACAGACAGATAGACAGATAGACAGATAGATAGATAGATAGATAGATAGATAGATAGATAGATAGATAGATAGATAGATAGATAGATAGATAGATAGATAGATGAAGCCTAACCTATTGGTAGATGTACAGCAGATGGTACCCGTAGGAGCATCCTTAAAAACATTTGGGGTATTTCCAGATCTGCTTTTACTGGGTGACTCCATTAGCCCCATGTTGTGGAAAGAGTCTGTAATGATTCGCAGGTGGAAGTGGGTGGAGGTGGAAACCTCCAAAAAGGAAGAGAGAACCGTCTGCCTCCTATGGCTTAAATCAATTTTCTAAGTTGGCGTAGACTCATACCAGTTGATGGATTAATAGCCATTATGTGAATTTCCTAGAATGATCCTTCATCCCGAGTAAGTACTGTGACAAACCCAGACCTACTGGGATCTGCCACACGTTAACTAAGCTGCCACCAACCATTCCCTATAAGAAGTCACACAGACCAGGGATGGATTTTCAACAAATAAAAGAATAAGGTTTATTTAAATACAACACACAGGGAAAATAAAATGATCAGGTGAACAAGATATAGTAACGTGGCTTAGTTTCACTCATACATACACACAGGTTGGTTCACACAGAACCCTTAACTTGAAGCACAGACCCTGAACCTATCAGTTCTGGCTAACCAACAGACACCTGAACCTATCAGGTTGGTACTGACACACAGTAGTACCCTGTCTGACACACAGACTCCCACACCAGCTTCTTCTTCCCAGCTGCTGCTTCTTCACATCCCAGCGTCTCCTCACACGCTTCACATATATATACAGTACAGCCCCTCCTCCTGATGTCCCGCCTTCCACTCCCCATAGGATGGAACTTTCCCTCCAAACCCATGACAGACAGGTAACATCAGTGCTGTATGTAACACCTCCCCTCTTTATAAGTTGTTTTGTAGGGGGAAAGCTAAGGTGCTTTTTCCCAAAAAACAACCTGGATAAAACACACAACAACAGTTATACATACCATATCATACTTACTTATACTTACATTCTAAGTTAACCATAGCAATTAGGCATTTAAATATTTACCATATACATTACATCAATTTACCTTTATTCATACAAACCAAATTCAAAAAAACCCAGGTACATTTAACCTTTTGTCATTAATATATATACATAGTCCATGTTTCTTTCGCCGTCTTCATTCTTCAGGTCTTCTTGACAAGGCGTCAGCAACACAGTTCACTGACCCTCTGACCACCTTCACTTCAAAGTCATAGTCCTGTAGGTTTAAAGCCCACCTCATAAGTTTGCTATTGTGGGTTTTCATTGTCTTTAACCATTGCAGTGGTGAATGGTCAGTGCACAGAACAAAATGTCTTCCCCAGATGTAAGGCTTGGCCTTCTGGGTCGCGTAGACTATGGCCAAACACTCCTTCTCCACGGTTGCCAAATGTCTCTCACCTTTTTGAAGTTTCCTACTCAGGTAGGACACTGGATGCTGGTCACCATTCTCATCCTCCTGGCACAGAACTGCTCCTACCCCGCTGTTAGACGCATCGGTGTAGACGATGAACTCCCGGTCGAAGTCTGGAGCACGCAGCACTGGATGCTGGACGAGCGCCTCCTTCAACCTCTGGAACGCCGCCTCACAGTCGCTGGTCCACGGGATGCGGTCATCAGCCTTCTTCCTCGTCAGATCGGTCAGCGGAGCCGCCATCTCGCTAAACCTCGGGATGAACTTTCTGTAGTAGCCCACCAACCCAAGAAATGATTTGACTTTTCTCTTGGTGTTGGGTCTAGGCCAATCACGAACTGCTTCTATTTTGGCCTCTAGGGGTTTTATCACTCCTCCCCCTACCATGTGACCCAAATATTTTGTTTCTGGGATACCCAGCTGCAGTTTGTTCTCTTTACAAGGCCTAGGCCAAAGCACTTCCTCCCCTGGGTTAAAGTGCCTCTCCCTGCCTTCCTGGTCATCCCAAGCTTTCTTTCTGACCTTTTGAGCTTGCAGGGTCTCTGTTGCTAGCTCTAGGTTTCTCTTTAGGTCTTTCCTTAAAGAGTCTATGTATGTCACAACGTCTTGTGGGTCATCCTGGGTGATCTGCTCCCAATTTTGTTTGATCAAATCAAGGGGCCCTTTCACCCTTCTCCCAAATAAAAGTTCAGATGGACTGAACCCGGTACTGGCTTGTGGCACTGATCGATACGCAAACAAAAGGGATTGCAGCTTCTGGTCCCAATTGTTTGGATTTTCTGCCAAGTAAGCCCTAATCATACGCATTAGAGTCCCATTGAACTTCTCAGTTAACCCCTTACTTTCAGGATGATAAGCAGTGGTTTCCTTGTGCTTAATTCCACAGATTTGCCATAAGCGTTTCATGAGCTTTGATGTGAACGATGCGCCCAAATCTGTGATTATTTCTGAGGCAAATCCCATCCTGGACATATACCCCACCAAGGCATCTGCCACTGTGTTAGTTTCAATGTTAGTCAAGGGTATGGCTTCAGGGTACCTCGTGGCATGGTCCACAATGGTGAGAATGAACCTGTTCCCCCTCTTTGTGGCCTTGGGCAAAGGTCCCACAATATCCACCCCTATGCATTTGAACGGAGTGTCAATCACAGGCAAAGGGCACAACTTTGCTTTGGTCCTGTCGCGGTTATTCCCCTGCCTTTGACACACATCACATTGTTTACAGAACTCCCTGATCTGCTTCCCTATGTCAGGCCAGTAAAAATTCTGTGTGATTCTCTGCTGTGTTTTGTTCACCCCTAAGTGCGCAGCAAACATGTCAGAGTGCCCCCTTTGTAAGATCATGGGGCGATACTTTTCAGGTACCACTAGCTGACTTCTGATCCCATCTCCCCCTTTTGAGATATTCCTCAGGGTCTCTCTATACAAAATCCCCTTTTTCTCTAGAAATCTCACTGGGGTTTCAGGTGTTAGCTGGGCGTCAGTCACCTGTTCAAAACACTTTTGGAGAGTGGCGTCTGCCTTTTGCTCTTGTCCAAATCTGCTGTCTGTGGTTAAGGTTTCCACCACAGCTTCTGAACTCCCCTCTGCTTCCGTCTCGGGCTCATCATTACCCCCCTGAACTGTCCCCGTGGTGGCTTGTGAACGTGTAATCACTAGCACCCGTTTCACATGTTCAGCCAGGTCATTTCCCACGAGCACGGCTGCTGGCAGAGTCGATGAAATTGCTAGCCGCCAAACTCCCCTCCAGCCTTGAAAGTTGACAGGTACCTCCGCGACTGGCAGTGAGATCACCTGCCCCTCAATCCCTGCCACCTTCATGCTCTCATTTGGGATTACATATTCCCTAGGAATAATATCTGGATGGCACAGGGTCACCTGAGAACAAGTGTCCCGCAGCCCCCGATACTGATGGCCAAGTATTCCTACGTCCACCCCTGCTGTCTCAAACAACTGAGAATCTGTTCTCACCAGTAGGCAGTGCCTGACCTCTACAAGAGGACCATTTTCCTCAGCCTGATCAGCAGATGTAGCTGTTCCAGATTGAGTAGCCATGGCAACAGGCTCCCTCAGTGACAATGAGCCTTGCTCTTTCTGGACACAGAACACAGCTTTTGGCTTGGTCCCACTCGAATCCTGAGGCACAATTCCTTTTAGCTGCTTTAATTTCTCACACTCTGAGATTAGATGGCCCTTTCCCTGACAGAAATAACATTTTCTGGTGTATTTTGAGTCTTTCTCATCTTGTTTTGGTTTTCCCTCCAAAATCTGAGGTCTTAGTTTCATGTCTGAGGGCTTCCCTTCACCATGGGCCCCTCCCCCTTGCTGGCTTTTCCCTGGTCCCTGAGAGTACTTGCTGTAGGTTTCTTTGGGTTTCCCCATCGCTTTCCCCTCACCCAAGGGCTTTCTTATTTGGGAAATAAAATCTGAGATCTCGGCTGCTTCTGCCACAGATTTTGGTTTCCTTTCCCTCACCTGGAATTTCAGTTCCCCATGCAGGACTGAATAGAACTGTTCCAGCGCTATCAAGTCTTTGAGCTGCTGAAAGGTCTCTGTCCCCTCCTGAGATAGCCATTTCTCTAGCAGCCTCACCAATTGGGCCCCCACTTGGGTAAAAGTCTGCTCTGGTTTCTTTGTGAGGGACCTGAATCTTTGCCTCAGCTGTTCCGCATTTATCCCATGTCTTGCAAACACCAGTTTTTTAAACTCTGCAAAATCTTTCATCAGTTCCTCAGGCATCTCGGCATAGACTTCAGCCAGGCTACCACTGATTAAAGATCGCATGATGGTCATCTTCTCAGTTTCCCTCACTGAGAAGTCCACAAACGCTCTTTCCACTAAGGAAAAGAACACCTCAGGACAATCTCCCTTGTGGTACACAGGGAATTTCTTCAGGTCAGCCTTAGACAATTGGCCTCCCTCAGAATCCCTATTGTTATTATTGTTCTGGTTCATCATTTCCAATTTTCTTAATTCAAAAGCCATTTTCTCTCTCTCTCCAATCTTTCTGCTCTTTCCATTCTCTCTATTTCAAATTGCCTTTGTTTCTCTCTTTCCCTTTCCTCCATTTCCCTCACCCTCAGTTCATGCTGTTGGGCTAGGAGTATCTTTCTGAGTTCTGGGTTCTGCTCTCCTGTGCTGTCACCCTGCACTGAGCCAAATTCATCCTCAGAACCTTGGTCAACCTGGGGGTCTTTCACTTCACCCATTTCTGCCATTTGGCTTCGAGTCAAGGGCATACTCCCCCCCCCCCAGAACAGGCTGCTTTTAAAAAGTCAAGCCTCAAAATAAAACGGCCACTTTTTTTTTCTCTTTTGCCTCAGAACCAGCTTTCCCTATAGATTGCTGCTGTCCTTCAGCACTACTTGCAACAGTTGCAAGCTAGAGTCTACCCCACTCTGCTGGGCCTCTCAGCAGGCAGGCTAAATCACTGTTACTATACAGTTTTGCCTCAGCTTTTTTCCCGCCAAAAACAGGCTGCCTCAGAGCACCCTAATCTAGTCTCCCCAGTTGGCACGTTCTTCTACTAGCGCACCTCCCCGTGAGGTACACCTAGAAGATTACCTACGCGCCTCAGATTGTCCCTGACTAGACCCCCCTTGCTCTGGGCACACTTGCCAAGGCTTTGCTGGACCCCTGGACAACTGGACCAGTCGTATCCCACACGCTGGACACCAATCAATGTGACAAACCCAGACCTACTGGGATCTGCCACACGTTAACTAAGCTGCCACCAACCATTCCCTATAAGAAGTCACACAGACCAGGGATGGATTTTCAACAAATAAAAGAATAAGGTTTATTTAAATACAACACACAGGGAAAATAAAATGATCAGGTGAACAAGATATAGTAACGTGGCTTAGTTTCACTCATACATACACACAGGTTGGTTCACACAGAACCCTTAACTTGAAGCACAGACCCTGAACCTATCAGTTCTGGCTAACCAACAGACACCTGAACCTATCAGGTTGGTACTGACACACAGTAGTACCCTGTCTGACACACAGATTCCCACACCAGCTTCTTCTTCCCAGCTGCTGCTTCTTCACATCCCAGCGTCTCCTCACACGCTTCACATATATATACAGTACAGCCCCTCCTCCTGATGTCCCGCCTTCCACTCCCCATAGGATGGAACTTTCCCTCCAAACCCATGACAGACAGGTAACATCAGTGCTGTATGTAACAAGTACAAGATGCCTAAAAGATTGTCATTATGCGTCCGTCTTTCACCATCAAGTTGCCATTTTGCTTCCTTGAAATGTTGTTTGCCTAAGAACGTTATTTCAAGCAAAGCATAACTCATGAGTCAGCTCCTCCTTCTTACAAAGAGAGCCCAGAGGAAGCGGTATTCCTAAAAGCCTGGCTTATTAAAGGATATCATTGTAATCGGTATGCATTGTTCAGATTAAACAGATTTCTAGATATCTGCTTACAGTATTTTGTATAACTCTGCCGGTCAAAGGCAGGGACATTGGCGTAGTATGCAAGCCATATCCTCCAAAGACTGAGAAGGCTGCTCAGCCCATCATCAGCCTCTGGAAGAATAAACATCTGGAAACTTGCTTCCCTGCCCCTGCGCATGGAAGCCTCTAAATGCGCATGACCTCTTCCCTAAAATACCAGGTCTTGCCAAGCCATTTAAACAGCACGGGGCCAATTTCAGGCAGAAAACTTCCAGGTCAGGGTACTTCTGGCTTCCGCGACTATAATCTACACAACCGTCTGGAACTTCCTTTCCTTTCCTGGACACTTTGGGGAGGAGATGTCTGGCCAGGGGGCAAAGTCTTCATTGTTGTTTAGTCCTTAAGTCGTGTCTGACTCTTCGTGACCCCATGGACCAGAGCACGCCAGGCCCTCCTGTCTTCCACGGCCTCCCGGAGTTGGGTCAAATTCATGTTGGTCGCTTCAGTGACACTGTCCAACTGTCTCCTCCTCTGTTGTCCCCTTCTTCTCTTGCCTTCATACTTTCCCAACATCAGGGCCTTTTCCAGGGAGTCTTCTCTCTTCATGAGATGGCCAGAGTCTTGGAGCCTCACATTCAGGATCTGTCGTTCCAGTTAGCATTCTGGGTTGATTTCCTTCAGAACGAAGAGGTTTTAGATAGAGTCTTCTAGTGGGGTGAAAAAGCCGGTGGAGAAGGGAGTCCTGCCCCCCCTTCTCCATATAAAGTTGGTTGCTTTTGCAACTGCACCAGTACAGCTCATGTCTAGGGCCAAGAGTGTTCAGAAGCGACGTCTTTAGCTATAAATTAGCTACAGTGGTGCCTCGCTTAACGAGCGCCCCGTACAGCGATGAATTCACATAGCGATCCCTTTTCCGGGATCGCTAATGCGAAGGCATCGCGTCGGCCCCAATGGGCGAAATTCGCATAGCGAAGATCGGTAAGCGTTTCACTTACCGACCTTCGCTTTGCGACCTGCGGATGAGCTGTTCAGCGGGTCCAAAATGGCCGCCAGAACACCTGAAATGGCCGCGGGCAGCGTTTTCGCGCCCTTGGTAAGTGAGGGGAGGGTGCGAAAACGCTGTGCGCGGCCATTTTGGACCCGCCGAACAGCTGATCCGCGGTCTCGCTGCGGCCGAAATGGCCGCGCACAGCGTTTTTGCGCCCTCCCCTCGCTTACTGAGGGCGCGAGAATGGCTGCCGGACCCGGAAAACATCGCTGTACAGTGACTTTTCTGACAATTTGGAACGCATTAAACTATGTTTAATCCGTTCCAGTGGCTTTTTTTATCCGTACAGCGATGTTTTCGCATAGCGAAGGTTAATCCGGAACAGATTAACCTCGCTATGCGAGGCACCACTGTATAGGGTTTTTTTTCTTTTTGGTTGGATCTCCCAAGGGTTCATGTAGCTGGCTGTAGAGCCAGAGGTTGGGAGTTCAATTCCTGACTGGCCAACGGTGCCTGTTCCTGGAGAGGGCCAAGTTGGCCATGGCAACCCATGCCATACTTACACCTTGTCAGGATGACTGTGACACACTCTATGTGTGGGGCTGCATCTGGAGAGGACTTAAAAACTTCAGTGGGTCCAAAACCCAGCAGCCAGATTGCTAACTGGGGTCACCGAAGCCTCTTCTTCCTGCAGCTCTGCTGGATGCTGATCTCTTTCTGGGCTGAATTCAAAGGGAGGGGTTTAATAAAGCCCTAAATGGCCGGGGTGCATTTGGTGGGGGACACAGAACTTTCTCCGTGGCTGCTCCCAGAGACTGTGGAACTCCCTCCCACTGGAGGCCAGCCTGGCCCCATCTTGGCTGTCCTTCCGCAAGCAGGCAAAGACCTTTCTCTTCAGATAAGGTTTCCAAGAGCGAACGGCCACCTGAGTGAGGTTTGCTAAGTGGATGGTTGTGCCTTACTGCTTTGAATTATGGGTTGGTACTGCATTGGTTCTTTTTTTGGATTGTATTCATCACTCCTTTTAGTGTCGTATACTCATTGTAACTAACTTAAATACCGTCTTATAATTGCTGTTAGCCACCTTGAGTCCTTTTAAAGGAGAAGGCAGGTTAACAATATTTCAGATAAACAAACAAACAAACTGCACAGTCCCAGGGCACACGCCCCCCCCCCCGAAGAAGGGGATGATAAACAGCTTCTGAGTCTTCTCTACCTAGGAAACCCCGAAAAGGGTTGCCCATCAGTCAGAAAATTGACTTGACAGCAGACAATTTTTTTAATAATAAGAATTTTAGACCAGAGATGGAGGTGGCTGCCTGTACTGAGGACAGGATCTGATTTTTCTCTACCTCTTGTATTTCATTCTGTTGCCCATCTCTCTTTTAAAAAAAAAAAAACAGTTACAATTACAAAAGGATGCCTGTTTTTGTGTTTTTTGTTTTTTGTCAGCATTCCCAGGCCGGTAACGTTTGACAGGGATCTGTTTTCATTTAGACTTGAGAGGCACCCGGACCCTTGGGGGTAGGGGGGGTGTTCTGTGACTTGCAGGAACTCAGGATCAGAGGCCGGTGCTTTCTCCCATGACAGAGAGCTTCCCTGAGCTCAGCTTTAATTGTGTTTGCACAGCATCAGACGAAAGCGAGCTGCTTTATATTCCACTGCAGCTGCCAGAGGGTCCAATTCGAGCTACCTGGCGCGGTGCCTTTTGCAGAGGAACGGCTACGGTCCATAAAGCATAGATGATGGGATCTTGCCCCTTGGCAGTTCTTGGGGGAGGCCTGGGAAGGATCAAAATCATTTTATGCAGGATCAGATCCAGCCAAAACCTCTGAGAGCCAGGAATGAGTAAGAAGAGAACTTGGTTGGAGTTAATCACAGAAAACTGGATCCTGCAGGTGTTGGGTGCTTAAAACAATCCTATTCTAGTCTCTAAATTAGGTTGGCCAGCGATCTCTCATGAGTTACTCAGGAGGTGCAAATCAATTAGCATCTGGTCCATGTCCGTATGCGGTTGTAAATCGATTTTTCCCAGTTCCTACATCTTTTTGCAGTATGTATTTCTAAATGCTCACACCAAAAAATTGCATTTATTTTCATCTATACCTATTGCTAACATCTGCAGCGTGTACATGTTGTCGGTACCCTTCTGTGACCTATGCGCTCTTGTACACCAGCATCCCACATATACACATTTATGTGTATAAAGGTTTTAGACTGAGAATCGTGTTGCAAAGCTTAAATAAACCTGAAGAATTACCGAGCTACAAGCACGTTTGAGCCTGGAAAAATGTGAATTAACTCTAGCCCAGGCAGCTGCGATATTTTAGTACTCCAAAGTCAAATTTTTGTTGTAAAATTCATGCAGCCCTGGACCTACAAGGTAGGCGTGTTACTCTCATTGTCATTTGGAGAACGTGAATAAGCTTCCCAAATTGCAGTTCAAAAAAAAAAACCCCAAAACCACTTGGACCAAAGTTATCCTAATAAATCCTATTGCATGTTGCTTTGTGTTTCATTTGTCCCAAACAGTGTGTTTGGCCATAGCACATCCTGAACTGCTGTAGATGAAAGAAGGCAGGTCAAGATGCTCCTGGAATTCATTTCACTGCTTCCTTCCTCCTGCCAGGAATGTTATATGATTCTGCAATTTCAGCTCCTGGCCATCATCCCCATTGGCACACAGGCCTTCCATTGTCTCATTGACAGAGACACTTGCTTCTCTGCCTTCCCCTTCTGGGAACAGAAAGGGCCACAGGGAGCCATGGAGTTGTGTGGTCTGGCGGTTCTTTGCCTTTCAAAGGGCTACCTTGACATGTGAGTGTTTTTAAGAATAGGAAATGGAAAACAGGGAGAAGTGAAGGCAGGAAGGGGGACATGTGTTTTTTTCCTTCCCCTGCTTCTTCCTGATCTGTAATGTCGTGTGCACCCCTAACTGCTTGGGTTTTTTTAAATACAGTGGTGCCTTGCTTAACGATTTTAATTGGTTCCAATTGGAAAACATCGCTAAGCGAAACACTGTTTCCCATAGAGATGCATTGAAAACCGGATAATCCGTTCCAACGGAATGGGCTACTGTAATAATTAATGGGTCTTTCCTTGAGGGCAGATTTCCCTCTGCCCTCAAGGATACACTCATTAGGCCCATAAGAAAGAAACCTAGTTTGGCGGCGGACGAAATTGGCAATTATAGGCCTGTCGCCAATGTTTTTTTCTTAAGCAAGGTAGTCGAGAGTGTGGTGGCCGATCAGCTTCAGGCGTTCCTGGATGACACAGATGCCCTGGATCCATTCCAATCGGGCTTCAGGCCGCGCCATGGAACAGAGATGGCATTGGTTGCCCTGTGTGATGACCTGTTGAGCGAGGCCGACAGAGGCAAAATGTCTCTGCTGGTCCTCCTCGATATCTCAGCGGCCTTCGATACCATTGACCACAGTATCCTCCTGGGGAGGCTCACCGAGTTGGGAATAGGTGGCCGGGCATTTGCCTGGCTCCGTTCCTTCTTGGAGGACCGTCCCCAGAGAGTACAGCTTGGGGAGAATGTCTCGGCCCCGTGGAGCCTCAATTATGGGGTTCCACAGGGGTCGATCATCTCCCCAATGCTATTTAACATCTACATGAGGCCGCTGGGTGGGGTCATCAGGGGGTGTGGAGCTCGGTGTCATCAGTACGCTGATGATACGCAGCTCTACATCTCCTTTCCACCTTCTGCAGGAGATGCCGTTCTGTCCCTTCAGCGCTGCCTGGGGACCGTACTGAAATGGATGCAGGAGAACGGGCTGAGGCTGAACCCGGACAAGACGGAGGTACTTAGGGTGGGCGCCCCCACAGTTGGGGATTTGGGAAACTCCCTCATTTTTGGGGGAGTGACCCTGCCTGCCAGGGATGGGGTTCGCAGCTTGGGGATTCATCTGGACCCGGCGCTCACTATGGAAACCCATCTTCGGCGGATAGCCCAGCTGCGACCCTACCTTGATGTGGGGGCTCTCAACACTTTGGTACATGCGCTTGTAATCTCAAGATTAGACCACTGCAATGCGCTCTACGTGGGGCTTCCTTTGAGGCTGCTGCGGAAACTACAGGTGGTGCAGAATGCTGCGGCCAGATTACTCAGTGGAGTGAGAAGATAGCAACATATCTCGCCCACTCTGGCCGCATTGCATTGGCTGCCCATCCGATTCCGCATCGACTTCAAAGTGTTGATGCTTACTTACAAAGCCCTAAACGGTTTAGGACCTCAATATTTGGTGGAACGCCTTCTCCCACCTAGATCTACCCATGTCACCCGTGCGAGCCAGGAGGTGAGGCTGAGGAGCCTGACGCCGAGAGAGGCCCGGAAGGAAAAGACCAGAAATCGGGCCTTCTCGGCGGTGGCTCCTCGCCTCTGGAACAACTTACCTCCTGAGATTCGCGCGGCTCCCTCGCTGGGCATTTTTAAGAAACAATTGAAAACACTGATGTATAGGCAGGCTTTCCCAACAGATAATCCCTGACGATTTTTCTTTTATATTCTTTGATTTCCATTTTTGTCTATTTGTAATGTTTTTAATAATTTTATTGTTGCTCCAATTGTAAGCCGCCTAGAATGGTCTAGTATGACCAGATAGGCGGGATAGAAATAAAATAAAATAAATAAATAAATAAATAAATAAAATTAAGCGAAAATCGCCATAGGAAACATCAGAACGAAGCCAAATTTGGTTAACAAAGGGTTTATTAAGTGCACTGATTTCAAGCACTCTAAACCCTTTTTAAACAATTTAACACCTTTTAAAAATAGCGAAAACGGAGCTGTCAAAAACATTGCTAAGTGAAATGGGAACCTAAACTGTCATCGCTAAGCGAAGCAAGGTCCCAAACATCGCTATGCGAAATTCCCCCATTGGAAATAGCGCTAAACGGAGCACAAGATTGCTCCTAAAACCTTATCGCTAAGCGAATACATTGTTAAGCGAGGCAATCGCTAAGCGAGGCACCACTGTATCTGGTCATTATTGCTGCATACCTAGCATTTTTGCAGCTTATTCTACCAGCAAATAAATGCTTTCTTTGTTGAGTATGCATTCCGCCTAGCCCAAGTGCTGCCAACATGGGATGTTTCTGTTTGTTTGTATTGCCACAGTGATGGTCTGACCCACATCAAGCCGTTCTCGAATCATCTGCTGGTTGCGTTAGGGACAGTTCCCATAGCTGAAAGCGGTGATGGGGTTACTTCACTTGTGGGCAGCTCTGGACTTTTTGAGTTTCCCCCGCTGGATGAAGACAGGCGGACCCTTCTGCTGACTCCAGAGTTCCAGCAGGCTCTCCTGAGAGGAACACCTCTCTATATGAGAACGTTGGTGCCCGCACGGGGGACCCTCCAGGTCTGATTTACTGTAACACTCTCTACGAGGGGCTTCCCTTGGGTTTGACCCGTAGACTGCAGTCGGTTGAGAGTCTGGTTTGTGGCACGTGTGAGCGAATTGGATGGTGCCTCCCCAGTTTTCGCCTGCCTGCACTGGCTACCAGTGACGTCCTCTTCAGTGATGGCGAACGTATGGCACGCGTGCCACACCTGGCACACAGAGCCCTCTCTGTGGGCACACGAGCCATAAGTTGCCATAGAGGATTACTAACCTGTTCTCTGATTCCAGATTTTGGCACTCCCCTCTCCTGGTGCAGTGGTCCAGCAGAGGGGTGCAATGGCAACCATTACCGGTCTAGCCCAATGGGGATTGGAAGACCAGGAAATATTTCTTTGTTAATATCGCCCATGGGGGGAGGGGAAACAAGCATTTAACCCTTGCAGTGCAGGAGCAGTTGTTTTTTCTAAACTAACCTCAGCATTTGGGTTTTAATTGCAGTATCGGCACTTCAAAATAAATAAGTTGATTTTGTGTTGCAGTTTGGGCACTCGGGCTCGAAAAGGTTCACCATCACTCTAGTTCAAGATTTTTGGTGCTCACCTATAAAGCCTTGCATGGTTTTGTTGTTTAGTCGTGAAGTCATGTCCGACTCTTCGTGACCCCACGGACCAGAGCACGCCAGGCCCTCCTATCTTCCACCGCCTCCCGGAGTTGGGTCAAATTCATGTTGGTCACTTCGGTGACCCTGTCCATCCATCTCGTCCTCTGTTGTCCCCTTTTCCTCTTGCCTTTACACTTTCCCAACATCAGGGTCTTTTCCAGAGAGTCTTCTCTTCTCATGAGATGGCCAAAGGATTGGAGCCTCAGCTTCAGGATCTGTCCTTCCAGGGAGCACTCAGGGTTGATTTCCTTCTGAACGGATAGGTTTGTTCTCTTTGCAGTCCAGGGGACTCTCAACAGAAGGATTCTCAACATACGTACATACATACATGAAGATTTTTTTTAAAAAAAAAATCCTCAAAAACAGAGAGTGTATTCTTTTTAACAATAGGGGAGGCCCTCTGGCTAGTTAGACGACCCCCAACGAAGGCAGCAGAATTGCAGAGAAATAGTTGTTTACATGATGTAACCATTAGGCGGGACTCTCTTTCTTTCCTGCCGTGGAGCATTGGTGGAAGCCTCACTGGAGCCCGACGCAACGCTCGGTCGCACTCCGGTGGCCAAACTGGTGGAGAAAAGCAAACGCCGGTTGAGGTTGCATGGCCACCGTCTTTGCAACTTCCCCATAAATTCTGGGGCTCCGTGTCCAAAAAAAGGAACTTTTCCTAGCTCTTGTTGTCATCACAACAGATTGGGCCGTGGGGAACTGGCCCAAGTTTCCACCACTAGCCCTTAAAATGTGACCCTACGAGCTGTTTTCTTCCTTTCCTTAAAAGGCTGGAGATTCATTTTGACTTCCTGCGTCTCCCACCTGCCCATCAAGATGGGGAGGTTTGTGAGTTCCTTTCAGCCACATCCAAGCACTCGTGTTTCCCTCCATCGATGTGACCTTCCTTCATCTGCAAGGGGAGAGTTGCTTTGTGCCCCTCTTTTTTCCTTCCCTTTCCTCCTCCCCACCTTCAGCATCCCCCCTTCCTTCCTCCATACAGACCCGGTGTGCCAGCTGTGCCCGCAGCTTCCTTCCTGGCAACCATCACGGAGGAAAGTGGAGGGACTGCCACTCTGGGAATTGCTCTGCTCCGGCCTTTTTCTGGATCGTGCAGAAAATCTCTGAGCAGGAAGTAAAATCTGCAGGGACAGTTGAGTGTTGCCAGGACAGAACGAGCCTGTGCAGGGCCTTCCAAATACTGCCGGCTTCCTCCGGGTGACCTTGACGCTCCTTGCCTTAGAAATAGCAGAAGAAATCCCGTGTGACTTTCTCCAGGTCTTCTCCACCTGTCTTCATTCCGGTTTCCTTATCTGTCGGTGTTCTGCTCACTAGTATCTCTTGCACACCACCGTTCATTGGTTTCTGAGTCCGAAGAGGGGAATCGTCAGACGTCTGACAATGCACCAGACAGTGGTTTGAATCTCCAAGCATCAAATAGGCTTCAGCTCAGAGCTGCCTGCCTGTCTCCGTTTTCACTCTGCTCAGAACACCCCCCAGAAGAAAGGAATGACAAACCATTTCTGTGTATTCTTTATCTAGAAAACCCTGAAAAGGGTCACCCTAAGTCATAATTGATTTGATGGTGTGTGCATGCCCAGAATGGCCTCGACTAAATGGGCAGGATAAAAATGAATGAATGAATGAATGAATGAATGAATGAATGAATGAATGAATGAATGAATGAATGAATGAATGAATGAATGAATGAATGAATGAATGAATGAATGAATGGCTTAAGAAGAGCCATTTTGCTAGGTCAGTCCAAAGTCCTTCTCCAGCCCAGTGTTTTGTTCCCACTGGGACCACCCGGGTACCCTTGGGTGGCCCCCAGGTAGGACATTGAATCATTGAGTTGGACGGGCTCCCCTAAAGCCATCAAGTCCAAATTCCTGCTCAAGGCAGGAACACAAATCAAACCAGACCTGGCAGAAGGTTGTGAAGGGGATCAGCCTGCAGGCAGTAGACATCCTCTGCTCTTATACAGTAGTGCAGTGATTCCCAGCTGTTGGTCCCCAGATGTTATTCAGCTAAAACTCCCAGAAGCCTTCACCACTAGTTGTGTGCTAGCCAGGATTTCTGGGAATTGTCGTCCAAGAACATCTGGGGACCCAAGGTTAGGAACCCCTGCTGCAGGGGCTACATGGATTCAGATTTGCACCCTGCCTTGCACCTCACTGAGTGGCCTTAAGTATCTCATAGAACCAGAGAAGAATTGAGTTGGAAAGGGCCTATAAAGGCCATCGAGTCTCCCCTCCTGCTCAGTGCAGGAATACAAATCAAAGCAGATCTGATCAATGGTTGTCCCATTTCCTCTTGAATGCCTCCAGCGTTGGAGCCCTGCTCACCACCTCACAAGGGCTTGGGCTCCGCTGTCTTACTGCTCTACCAGTGAAGACATTTTCCCCCATATTCAGCTGAAATCTGGCTTCCTGTAGCTTGATATCCTCATGATGTGTCCTGCACCCGGAGATGAGCGAAAACAGATCCTGCCTCTCCTCTGTAGGACTACCTTCTAGGTATTTGAAAAGTGTTATCCTATCACCCCTCTTGTCTTCTTTTCTCAAGGCTAAACATGCCCGGTTCTTCCAGTCTTTCCTTACAGGCAAGTGTGTGTGTATTGAGGCAGTTGTGTAAAGGGGGGGGGGGGCTTCCTGACTGGCATCTCTTGCGTTGCTGTGGGTGTTACCAGATATGCAATGGTCTATGTGACGGTTGAGTGAAGAGGTAGATGTGCTCACCCATTTTGTCTTAAGAGATAGTGTAAAGATGCTGGTCACAGTTTCTTAGTTTGATCTACTTCCCAGGATTGTTGTGTGGTTAATCTGGGTGGGGGGAGAGAGCTATGGGTCATCCATCTTCATCATATTGCAGGGATGTCAGGGCATAAATGTAACGGATAAGGCTACGTGACCTCAGCGCTAGCAGCTATTGATAGCCTTGACCTTCCTGAATTTGAACAACAACAACAACAACAACAACAATAACAACAACAACAACAACAACAACAACAACAACCACAACAACAACAACAACAACAATGGGTGTGTCATCAAATCAATTCTGACTTACATCGACCCTTTTCAGGGTATTCCAGGTAAAGAGTACTCAGAAGTGGTTTTCCATTCCCTTCTCCTTGAGGGCATCCTGGGACTGTGCAGCTTGCCCAAGGCTACCTAGGCTGGCTCTTCTAGGATGCACAGTGGGGAAGGGAACTCCCCGTCTCTAGCTCTGCAACTAGAAAGCTAGCTCACAGCTACCCAGCTAGCCTGGATTTGCACAATCCCCTTTTAAAGCTGTTAGGGTTGGCAGCCCTCACTCCCTTACGATGAAGAATGCCGTATTCCACTGAGCTTCAGCGGTGAACCAGGGTGCATTGCTAGGCTCAGTGGCTGCTCATGCCACCACCGTGGTTTGTCAAGTTGAAAATCACACCAAACCATGTTTAGCTCAACCCAGTTTGTAAGCCCATTTAAACAAGGGGTTCTAATATGGTCGCCACCGTGCCATGCTGTAGATGTTATAGCTGAACTTCCTTAACCAAGACAGAGATGGGCATGGTGTCTCTACAGGATCTAGGCATTTTGGAAAGAGAGGCCGGGGAGAAAAGGAAAGGAAGAATCATGGACTGCTTGAGACTGAGTGCAGACAATAAACAAGGTGACGGGGAAGGTATCTGGAATACGTTTCTCAGCTCACTGGATGGTTTGTGAGCTGCCTTGGGTCCCGTGATTGGAAAAAAGGCTGCACAGAAAAGAAAGGAAAGGAAAGAAGTAAGGACACCTTAAAAAGTGCCAAGGAACAGCATTTGCCTTGCCAGTGAGATCCCAGTTTACAGTTTTTACATTTGATGTCATCCAGGTGGAATCAACTTTTAAAAGGGCACCTATTTAGTCACAATGGCTTTCCATTTATAACTCAGCATGACATTCAGTGTCGCAGAAAGAGTGCTGGGAGACCTCAAATGCAAATATCCCACTGCCATTTTCAGTTCTCAAAGGTTAAGAAAAAAACAAACAAACTCATTTCCACCAGAACAACAGCCGGGCATGCTAACCGGTTTGTTCTGAGCATAGGAGACACCTGGGAAACTTTTAACAGGATAAAGGAGGAGGAGTTTTCTGGCTCCCGAAAGACTCCACAAAGGCGGCGTGGTTGATTGTAGCCCTGCTTCATTTTGCTGTGATCCATGAAATACTTGCCCCAATTCATCAATTAGTCTTTAAGGGGCTGCAGGACTCCTTACTGGTTTTTGTGGTGACAGGGCAAACGGGGCTGTCCTCCTGGAAGTTGTTCCTAACTGGAGAGAGTTCTAGAAAAGGAGTCTTTGAGCCACCATTTTAACAGTTGGCTTTATCGGAGTCCAATGGGCACATTTATTTTCTTTTTTAAAAAAAATACAGTGGTGCCTCATTTAGCGACATTAATCCGTGCAGGAAAAAACATCGCTAAATGATTTAATCGCTAAGCGATTTTCAAAAGCCCATAGGAACACATTAAAATGTGTTTAATGCGTTCCTGTGGGCTAAAAACTTACCTGTAAGCGAAAATCCTCCATAGTGGCGGCCATTTTGGGTGCCTCTAAAGCGAGGCAAAACAGCGGTCGCCATTTTGTTTTTCCGGTGGCCATTTTGGAACTGCCAATCAGCTGTTAAAATGGGCGCTTTGTCATGATCGCGTCCCTGCGATCATCGCAAAGCGATTTTTACCCATAGGGACCATCGCTAAGCGATCGCTCTGGCGATGGCAAAAAGTCCATCGCTAAGTGATTTCACCGTAAAACGGAGCGATCGCTAAGCGAGGCACCACTGTACAAGCAAACATGTTTGTAAAGGCACGATTAAACCCTATGTGAATGTCTGGAACACATTTTGTGTATATTGGTAGTAGCTTGTCCTTTTGCGTGGAAGGGCGGTGTCTTTTCCTGGGTGAGCAGAAGCACTCTGACCCGCTTCATAAAGAAGATCTTTTCTGACACCCTGGGCAGGCACTGATGGTCCTGGTCGGCAGTTCTGAGCTGGGCAGTTCCTGGATATAACCCGGTGTTCCCGTGTCCCTCCCTAGCCCCTTAGTTTCCTCTGCCATGATTTGTCCATCGTGGCCTCTGCTTGGCACTCATTGTGGGCCCACTCCTTTGTCAAGGGAGTGTGGCCCACTTGGGAGGCAGGTCTCTCTAGTTTTCCAGCCGTGCCGGAGGAGTCTCTCTTTGCCATTTCCCGGATTCCAAGGGGGCTGTTGGGTACACGGGTGCAGCGAACCATCAGCCGCACCATTACCTTTGCTTCTGGGGTGGACTTGAATGGAGGTGGCTTCTACCATCCAAGGAGGGTGAGGTTTGGTAGAGACCGTAGCCTCCTGCTAGGACGCGTTTCTTTTGACATGGGATGGTCCAGGTTGGCTCCTTGCCGATATGCCTCCTTGTGACTTACTCATCTATACCGAGCTGTTAACATGATCGTGTGTTATTCCGCTTCCTGAAGAGAGGCCCAGAGCTCACGAATCAGTTGCTTGTGAGGGAGGTTGTCTAGCCGCCTAGAGTGGTCCTGAGTTGACTAGATAGGCGGGATATAAATAAAATAAAATAAAATAAATAAATAAATTATTGGAGGAGAAATAGGAGGATTCGCCTAGGCTAGGGGATAGGGTATCTTTGTTGTTTTTCTAAAGCACTGCGGGCAGGTGCGGTACCTGCCCAGACTGTTAGCTTGCATCCCCAGCAGTTTGTTGTTGTTTAGTCGTTCAGTCGTGTCCGACTCTTCGTGACCCCCATGGACCAGAGCATGCCAGGCCCTCCTGTCTTCCACTGCCTCCCGGAGTTGGGTCAAATTCATGCTGGTAGCTTCGATGACACTGTCCAACCATCTCGTCCTCTGTCGTCCCCTTCTCCTCTTGCCTTCACACTTTCCCAACATTAGGGTCTTTTCCAGGGAGTCTTCTCTTCTGGTTGTTGTGGGTTTTTCGGGCTCTTTGGCTGTGTTCTGAAGTTTGTTCTTCCTAACGTTTCGCCGGTCTCTGTGGCCGGCATCTTCAGAGGACAGCACTCTGTTTTCTGGTGTAGTTGGCTTGGGAGTGGAGTATTTATGGCTGTGAGATGGGCTTTTGTCTTTTTCTGTAGATGGGTGATTAGTGTGTCTTGTTGTGGGTGTATTGTTGTGATAAGAATGAGAGATTATCTGTCACTGTGGTTGATGGGTGTCATTAGCTGGTCTTTTGTGTGTAGTGATCCCCGGTCCTTGTGTCTGGGTAGAGTTCGTTGACCTTTTGCACGCTGTATTTTTCAGAGCTGGGAGCCAAGTTTTGTTGAGTTTCAAACTTTCCCTTTTTTTGTTGAAGTTCTGCTGGTGCTTGTGGATTTCAATGGCTTCCCTGTGCAATCTGATGTAATGATTGCTGGTATTGTCCAGTATTTCAATATTTTGAAATAGAATTTCATGTCCAATTTGTTTTAGGGCATGTTCAGCTACTGCTGATTTTTCTGGTTGTTTTAGTCTGCAGTGTCTCTCATGTTCTTTGATTCTGGTGTGGATGCTTCGTTTTGTGGTTCCAATATATACCTGGCCACAACTGCAAGGTATCCGGTATACTCCTGCAGTGGTGAGGGGGTCCCTTCGATGGCCAAAGTATTGGAGCCTCAACTTCAGGATCTGTCCTTCCAGTGAGCACTCAGGGTTGATTTATTTCAAAATGGATAGGTCTCCTTGCAGTCCAGGGGACTCTCAAGAGTCTCCTCCAGCACCACAATTCAAAAGCGGCAATTTTTCAGCGATCAGCCTTCTTTATGGACCAGCTCTCACTTCCATACATTTCTACTGGAAAAACTATAGCTTTGACTGCGCAGACCTTTGTTGGCATGGTGATGTCTCTGCTTTTTAAGATGCTGTCGAGGTTTGTCATTGCTTTCCTCCCAAGAAGCAGGCGTCTTTTAATTTCGTGGTTGCTGTCACCATCTGCAGTGAGCATGGAGCCCCAGCAGTTATAATAGCTTTAATGCTGTTCCCTGTTCCATGATCCCCCCATCCCCACGGGTGCCTGGTCCCTTCGCACCCTGCTCCTTCTCACATCTCCATGAGTCCAGTCTCCTGACAGCCCCTAGCCACCCTTTCTTTTCTCTGGGTGTCCGCAATGCAGTGTTGTGTGAAGAGCGAGGGTAGATGAATATATACAGCCGCTGAGAATCTGGGAATAGCTCTTTGGCAATTATTAGCTGTTCACTTGGGGATTATCCATAGTCATCCTAGGCGAGGGGTGAATTGGTCAGCTGCTTTAGAACAAGGCACGGTAGACAAGACAGTCTGTTATATGATGCATTTATAACAAACTGATCCTTTAATCTGAGTGAGCTTTCTTGCTGGGTAATTAATCTGGATTTCATAGTAAAGCTCTGTGCACGCTTGTGATTACAAACTGAATTAGGAAAGGCGTGGGAGTCGCGGATGGGGGCAGAGAAGGGCATAACATTGCTTTTGTGTTGAGTTTCTGCGGAGTAAGTCTGTTGTAAAAGGCCGTGACTAAAGAATTATTTCTGCTGATGAAACCTTGACTCCGATCCATGGGCCAGCCCCAGCGCCCCTCCCTCTCTCAAAGGCACGACAGGAGCTTAACCTCTTGCCAAATTAAAACAGGATCGTGACTGCCGATTTCTCCCCCACGCGTGTGTGCTCGTTTTTGATGTGGTTGGAGGTGGTTGGAGTCATTAATCCAGCACATGGGCTGCAGGGAGGAACCAGCGGGGGGGGGGCAGCTCCGAATAATCCCAGGACTCTGTGGAGCACAGAGGGGTCCCTGGGGGGGGGGAACGGGATGGGGACGGGACCTTTAGAGGCAGCTGATCGAAAGGGACGTGGTTTCTCCAAGCAAGGAAGTTAAACGTGGGTCTCCTACCAGTTTGCTAGTCCAGTGCAAGGAGTGGGTGGAGGCTGTGATTATTTCTGTCCATGAAATATTTATCGGAGTGGAGAAGGAAGGCCTCTGGCTTCATGTCTAATTCCAATTAAAAATCAAAAGTGCCTCACTTGAGGATATGCCACAAGAATGATAATGGTGGGAGGTAATAGCATCCACAGGGCTGGACATCAAGTCTGACTTTCTCTATCGTTATTCCAGAACACTTTTTTTTTGTGAACGTCACTGTGCATTAGCAGGGAGTGTAGCTCTGCCTTTAATGCAAAGGTCAGGCCCCTTTCTATGATGTGCAGCCCTCAGTGGGTTGGGTGGCGGAGGGGAGGACACCCTTCCCACTTTCCGGGGTCCACGCTTGGCTGAAAACCCAAGTGCAGCTGGTATAATGGTCTCTCTGGCCTCTTCTGCATGCTGTGTGCCCCGTCGGCCATTGATTTTAAAGAGCCAGGCATGTGTTTTGTGTGTGTGTTTGTTCTGGCTGGGTTGGGAGCCTGCCTTAAAGAGCAACATCTGGGCCTGAAGGTAACTTTGGGTGAGTCACATTTGGCCCCCAGCGGAAAAAGGGCAGCTGTGTGGCAGGAGCGCAAGGCCCACCCCCAAGGGCCAGGAATTGCCCGTTGCTGAGTTCCCTGGACCATTGTGGCGTGATGCTTTCACAGGCGGAGGCCTAGCCTTCACCTTCTACTCCCGAGGAGCTCCAGAACACATGCTTTCCATCAGGAAGGGCGGTCCCTGATGCCTTCTCCGGTAGCAGGGCTGGAGAAGGTTCTTTTCCACCCGAGACCCTTGGGAGGAGCAGACGGTCTCAGGCCTCAAACGGGCACATTGACCTGACTCAGGACGAGGCTGCGGGACGTGTCCTGTTTATTCAAAAACGGCGCGAAGGCTCGTGTTTAGTGGACGGATCAAGAGCTTGCCTATGGCCGCCTTGCTGGGTTGTTGGCTGCTGTTGGGAAAGGAGATGATGGCACTTGTGTTTGATCCAGGAGTGCTCGCCGAGCCGTTTTGGCCTTTTTCCTGCCTGCCTGGTGAATAGCCTCCAGGCTCAGACTCAGGTGGACCTCTTGAACTTGGTATTTGAGAGATCCAAGAAAAGTGTGCTGCTTCTATACCGCCCCATAGTCCTCTCCAGGCAGTTTACAGTTTAATTATGCAGGGGACACATTCCCCCTTCCCACTTTACTAACCTCAGGAGGAATGGAAGGCTGAGTCAGCCTTGAGCCGGCTACCTGAGACTCAATTCGAACTCAGGCCGTGAGCGGAACCTTCACTGCAATACTGCAATTTAACTCCCGTGCCAGGAGGCTTCTCAGAACAGACCCTTGCTCTGAAGTTGGGTTCAGCTACTTGTGGCTCCAGAAACTCCATGAGAAGGGAAAGAAAGAGGATCTGGAAAGACGTTTCGTGTTCCCCGGTGTTCTCAAAGGTTAGTTGCTTTGGAGGAGCCTAGCGCTAAGTATCCAGAGAGATGGAATGTAATCCTCATTAAAATTAGTTGCCGACAGTTCCCACTGAAATCACCGAGATGCCAACCCCAACCAACTTAACTCGACAGTTACGATGGGACTGGAGCCGTCGCATTCGCTGGCATCCAGGCGGCTAGGCCAAGGGGTAAGCGCAGAAGCTTGGCTTTGGAACGGCAGAGAGGCCAGAGCCAAGCAGCCGGACGCCTACGGAGGATCGCCAGTAGAGACCTATAGACGGTGTGTGTGCGGGGAGAATAAAGAGAAGGGGGGTGGTTGGACTCAGGCATGGTGCAATCAAGCGAGGAGATGCCTTGGAGAGACTGTGCCAGCTGGCACTAGTTACTAACGGCTCCCCTGGGTCTGCTGGAGATTTCTGTCCTGTTAGCAAATCTGCACTAACTTGAAATTGTTATGCAAAGACTGAGCAGAAGGGGTTGGGGGCTTGCTAGCTTTTTATTAGTTTGTCTCATCTCACAAAGATTGTTGTCTCTCTCTTATTCCTTTCTAATTTTCTCCTTTTTGTCTCAAGTGAACAGGCTGGTGCTTTAATACTCTCTCTTTACTGTAGGACAGGGGTCCCCAACCCCCGGCCCGTGGCCTGGTGCCGGTCCGTGGGCGTCCCAAGACTGGGCCGCGGAGATGGATCTCCAACCCCTGCATGCACGCACGGTGGGCGTGTTGTGCTCGCATGGTTGTGTGTTGTGCTCACAGGGGCAGGGCGTGTCACGCTCCATGCCCCCTCCCCCTCGCGCATGGAGCCCGCCCCCCACTGGTCCATGGTTCCAAAAAGGTTGGGTACCACTGCCATAGAACATGCAGAAACACTCTCCTCCTTTGATCCGTGACTTCATGTCCTTGATGCTTTTTGTAGACACTGTATTTGACCTGTGAAGGCGGTGTCTCTTTTTCCTTGGAGATCAGCAGATGGCGAGCTGATATACTAGTTTTTTGGTTCTCTTGGATTTTTGGCTCTTCCAGATGTGACAGGGAGCCCCAAGTCATGTGCTCAAACCAGCAAGTGTTATTTCCCCCTCCCCGGTGGTTTTGGTGTGATTTGAATCTTATAAACACTTTCTGCCTGTATGTGCAGTTCCAGCCCCTCCTACGGATGCTGAAAAACACAGATTATAGCAAACACTATTTCAATAGCGAACGCTATACATAGTGTGTACTCCTGCTCCCTCTAGTGGCCAGTTCTGATAACTTCATCTTTAGAAATATATATATATTTCTAGGATTTTGCTTTTAATATTTTCAATATTTCCATCCCATGAATAAGGGAAGAAGTAGATACGGATCCTATAGAGAAGGCGGTCCTAATGTACTGGAATATCCCGATGAACTTCGTAAGCTCTTCCGAACTGGGCTTTTGTTCCTTCCGTGTTGCATACTTGCCATAATTTGTGCCCGAGCCGTGTAGCGTAACAAGGATATTTCCCCCCAGAAGGCTTCTCCGGTGCCCTTCCTCTTTCTGGCTGCCTCACTGTGTCTCCTTTCTTTCTCTCTTCTGCTCAGGGCGTCGTCTCTCAGGTGGAACACGGGGACAAAAGAGCGAATGCTTATCAAGGTGACAGACCGTGAACCCAGCTTCCTCGTGCACCAGGGCAATGGCTACACCTTGGACAACCAGCAGGGCACGCGATCCCGCCGGCCGTCGGGGGGCCAGCCGTCCCCCAACCTCCAGACATTCACCCCGGACTCGGACAACTCGGTCTTCTTCCCCGAACGGAAGCAGTCCCCCTTCCTGAAGCGGGCGGACCACTCGGGCAGCTGCTCCCCGCTGATGGGCCGAGGCGAGTCCTTCTGCTCCCCGCTCCAGGCCCAGCACCGGAAGCACTCCAGCGAGTCCCAGCCGTCCTCCCCGCGCTACGCCTACGAGCCCCCCCTCTACGAGGAGCCGCCCATGGAGTACCAGGCCCCCATCTACGACGAGCCGCCGGTGGACATGCAGTTTGAGGCCAGCGGGAGCTATAAAGCCGGCTCGCCCCAGAAGTCCCCCATCCGGAAGCCCCACCCGTTCCTGCAGTCCCCCAAGCAAGGCTCCAACTCCCCCTACCAGCAGCTGGTCCTGACCAAGCAGAAGGGGCCCGACCGCTACATGAGCTTGGAGTACAGCCCCGCCGGCAAGGAGTACGTCCGGCAGCTGGTCTACGTCGAGCAGTCGGGCTCCAGCCCAAAGATGAAGGCTGGCCTCCGGCATAAATACTCTCCCAACCCCATCGGGGGATCCTACTCCCTTCAGCACAGCCCCTGCCTGGTCAGGGACCAGCGCCTGGAGGTCAAATCGGGGGATTACAGCAGCATGGAAGGGACCGATTTCCGGCACAGCCCGCCCGCCGGCCCGGCCTCGCAGGGGGAAGACTCCATGTCGTGGTCCAGCCAGCAGAACACCCTGTCCTCCACCGGCTACTCCCCCGGCACCCGCAAGCGGAAGAGCAGGAAGCCCTCGCTTTCCTACGACCCCAACACGTCCTCCACCGACGGCTCCGGAGAGCGGGAGGAAGGGCCTCCCGAGGAGAGGCCCCCGTCCAGTTGCGGCCGGCCCCAGATGAGCCGCATGGAGAGCCGGTCCGTGGAGGCGGAGTGCACGAGGGGCTTCCCGGAGCCTTTCTTGGCCCAGGCTCGGCTGGCGTGGGAAGCCCAGCAGGCTCACTACCACATGAAGCAGCGCAGCAGCTGGGACTCCCAGAAGGACGGCTCGGGCTACGAGAGCGACGGGGCGGTGCCTCTCCCCATGCCGGGCCCCGTGGTGCGCGCCTTCAGCGAGGACGAAGCTCTGGCCCAGCAGGAGAACAAGCACTGGAAGCGCAACACCTTCGAGAAGCTGGGCTTTCCGCAGATCCTGTTGGAGAAGAGCGTCTCCGTGCAAACCAACTTGGCTTCTCCGGAGCCCTACCTGCATCCGTCCCAGGTAAGAGGTGCAAAGCAGGGTGCGCCCGTTGGAGGTGTCGTTTTCCACCATGTTCAATTGCGAGAGAAAACCATTTCGCCCTTAGCAAGGCAGCGCTGGGGACATGCATATTGAGCGTCTTTTGATTTCAGTACAGATTAAGGCCGCGTCAAGAACAAGTTTTCTCTGGGTTTGTCTTTAAAGGCGGTCAAGCAAAGCGAGCTGCTTCTAAACCGCCCCTTAGCGCTTAAAAAAGTCCTCTCTGGGCAGTTTACAATGTAATTATGCAAGCTACACATCCCCCCCCCCCCATGTGAGCTGGGTACTCAGTTTACTGACCCTGGAAGGATGGAAGGCGGAATGAACCTTGAGCCGGCTGCCTGGGATTGAAGCTGCGCCGTGAGGAGAGCTTTGGCTGCAGTACTGCAGGTGCATGGGGTAACGAAGAGTCGGACACGACTTAACGACTAAACCACAACAACTGCAGGTGAACCACACGCCACAGTGTACAGCTGAACTAATTACAAAAAAGAAAGATATGCTGGTTATTTTAATGTTCTTCCGTGTCTCTTTACTCCTCTAGCAGCTGAACCTTCTTGGCATCACCAATTATTTTCTTTGCCTCCACTGACCCTCAGCTTCATTAGTCTGCAGGGCTGCTTTATTTATTCATTCATCTTATTTAGTCTATCAGCCAGGACGTGCTATTGAAATTGACCAATTTTGTCACTGGTGCCCATTAACAAAACAGCATGCCTTTCTACCTATCATCTGGTTAAGTGACAATTGATGAAACCGTGTGTTTTTTGGTAACCTCCTCTTCATGTATTGCTTTTCAAGCAACCAGCACAAAGGTTCTGATAAGTGTCTTTTAAAAAGTCACCTGACCTAAGGAAACAACTGGAAATAGTTGTTACATACAGCACTGATGTTACCTGTCTGTCATGGGTTTGGAGGGAAAGTTCCATCCTATGGGGAGTGGAAGGCGGGACATCAGGAGGAGGGGCTGTACTGTATAAATATGTGATGCGTGTGTGGAGAAGCTAAGCAGACGAAGCAGCAGCTGGGAAGAAGGAGTTGGTGTGGAGTCTGTGTGTCAGACAGGGTACTACTGTGTGTCAGAGTACCAACCTGATAGGTTCAGGTGTCTGTTGGTTAGCCAGAACTGATAGGTTCAGGGTCTGGGCTTTAAGTTAAGGTTCTGGGTGAACCAAACTGTATGCTTGTATGAGTGAGAATAAGCCACGTTACTTTATATTATTCACCTGATTGTTTATTTTTCCCTGTGTGTATTTAAAATAAACCTTATTCTTTTATTGTTTAAAAATCCATCCCTGGTCTGTGTGACTTCTTAAGGGGAATGGTTGGTGGCAGCTTAGTGTAACTGTGTGACATATCCCAGTAGGTCTGGGTTTGTCACATTGATTGGTGTCCAGCGTGTGGGATACGACTGGTCCAGTTGTCCAGCGGTCCAGCAAAGCCTTGGCAAGTGTGCCCAGAGCAAGGGGGGTCTAGTCAGGGACAGTCTGAGGCGCGTAGGTAATCTTCTAGGTGTACCTCACGGGGAGGTGCGCTAGTAGAAGAACGTGCCAACTGGGGAGACTTAGATTAAGGTGCTCTGAGGCAGCCTAGTTTTGGCGGGAAAAAGCTGAGGCAAAACTGCGTAGTAACAGCGAGCTAGCTTGCCAGCTGAGAGGCCCAGCAGAGGGGGGTAGGCTCTGACTCGATACTGTTGCAAGTTAGTGCTGAAGAACAGCAGCAATCTCTAGGGAGAGCTGGTTCTGAGGCAAAAAGGAAAAAAGTGGTCGTTTTATTTTGAGGCTTGACTTTTTAAAGCAGCCTGTTCTGAGGGGGGATTATGCCCTTGACTCGAAGCCAGATGGCCGAAATGAGTGAAGTGAAAGACCCCCAGATTGACCAAGGTTCTGAGGATGAATTTGGCTCAGTGCAAGGTGACAGCACAGGAGAGCAGAACCCAGAACTTAGAAAATTGCTCATAGCCCAACAGCATGAACTGAGGATGAGGCAATTTGAAGTGGAGGAAAGGGAAAGGGAAAGAGAAGAAAGGGAAAGAGAGAAACAGCGGCAATTTGAAATGGAGGAAAGGGAAAGAGAGAGACAGAGACAATTTGAATTGGCATTGGAGAGAGAGAAAATGGCGTTTGAATTAAAAAAACTGGAACTGATGAATCAGAACAATAATAATAATAGGGATTCTGAGGGAGGCCAACTGTCTAAAGCTGACCTGAAGAAATTCCCTGTGTACCACAAGGGAGATTGTCCTGAGGTGTTCTTTTCCTTAGTGGAGAGAGCGTTTGTGGACTTCTCAGTGAGGGAAACTGAGAAGATGACCATCATGCGATCTTTAATCAGTGGTAGCCTGGCTGAGGTCTATGCCGAGATGCCTGAGGAACTGATGAAAGATTTTGCAGAGTTTAAAAAACTGGTGTTTGCCAGACATGGGATAAATGCAGAGCAGCTGAGACAAAGATTCAGGTCCCTCACAAAAAAACCAGAACAGACTTTTACCCAAGTGGGGGCCCAATTGGTGAGGCTGCTTGAGAAATGGCTATCGCAGGAAGGGACAGAGACCTATGAGCAGCTTAAAGATTTGATAGCGCTGGAACAGTTCTATTCAGTCCTGCATGGGGAATTGAAATTCCAGGTGAGGGAAAGGAAACCGAAATCTGTGGCAGCAGCCGCAGAGATCGCAGATTTTATTTCCCAAATAAGAAAGCCCTTGGGTGAGGGGAAATCTGTAGGTAAACCCAAAGAAACCTACAGCAAGTACTCTCAGGGACCAGGGAAAAGCCAGCAAGGGGGAGGGGCCCATGGTGAAGGGAAGCCCTCAGACATGAAACTAAGACCTCAGATTTTGGAGGGAAAACCAAAACAAGATGAGAGAGAATCAAAATACACCAGAAAATGTTATTTCTGTCAGGGAAAGGGTCATCTAATCTCAGAGTGTGAGAAATTAAAGCAGCTAAAAGGAATGGTGCCTCAGAATGCTAGTGGGACCAAGCCAAAAGCTGTGTTCTGTGTCCAGAAAGAGCAAGGCTCATTGTCACTGAGGGAGCCGGTTGCCATGACTACTCAGTCTGGAACAGCTACCTCTGCTGATCAGGCTGAGGAAAATGGTCCTCTTGTGGAGGTAAAGCGCTGCTTGCTGGTGAAAACAGATTCTCCGTTGTTTGAGACAGCTGGGGTGGACGTAGGAATACTTGACCGTCAGTATAGGGGGCTGCGGGACACTTGTTCCCAGGTAACCCTGTGCCATCCAGATATTGTTCCTAGGGAGTTTATAATCCCAAATGAGAGCATAAAGGTGGCAGGGATTGAGGGGCAGGTAATCTCTCTGCCAGTAGCAGAGGTACCTGTCAACTTTCAAGGCTGGAGGGGAGCTTGGCGGCTAGCGATTTCATCGACTCTGCCAGCAGCCGTGCTCGTGGGAAATGACCTGGTTGAACATGTGAAAAGGGTGCTAGTGATTACACGCTCACAAGCCACCACAGGGACAGTTCAGGGGGGTAATGATGAGCCAGAGACGGTAGCAGAGGGAAGTTCAGAAGCTGTGGTGGAAACCTTAACCACAGACAGCAGATTTGGACAGGAGCAAAAGGCAGACGCCACTCTCCAAAAGTGTTTTGAACAGGTGACTGACGCCCAGCTAACACCTGAAACCCCAGTGAGATTTCTGGAGAAAAAGGGGATTTTATATAGAGAGATCCTGAGGAATATCTCAAAAGTTGGAGATGGGATCAGAAGTCAGCTGGTGGTACCTGAAAAGTATCGCCCCATGATCTTACAAAGGGGGCACTCTGACATGGTTGCTGCACACTTAGGGGTGAAAGGGCCCCTTGATTTGATCAAACAAGATTGGGAGCAGATCACCCAGGATGACCCACAAGATGTTGTGACATACATAGACACCTTGATGAATGACCTAAGGAGAAATCTAGAGCTGGCAGCAGAAAACCTGCAAGCTCAGAAGGTCAGACAGAAAACATGGTATGACCACAAAGCTAGAGAGAGGCACTTTGACCCAGGGGAGGAAGTGCTTTGGCTTAGGCCCTGCAGAGAGAATAAACTGCAGCTCAAATGGGCAGGACCATATAGGGTCATTTCCAAGATGTCAGACCTGAACTACCTAATAGAGCAGGAGAAGAACCAAGCAAGGAGGGTGGTTCATGTGAATGCCCTAAAACCCTACTACAGAGGGGAACAGAGGGTTTTATTCGCGATAAAATCAGCTGAGAGTGAGGAAGCTGAATTACCCTTCTGGGAGGGTAGAGGGGAAGTAAAATACAACCCAGAGGAAGTAAAGATCAGTCCTGCACTCACCCAAGACCAGCAGCAAGAACTAAAAATGCTGCTTAGTAAATATCAGCAGGTGTTTTCCAACAAGCCGGGGATAGTGAAGGGAGTGATGCATCGGATCCACACAGGGGATGCACCCCCGCAGGCAGTATCCCCATACCGAGTAACGGGACCCTATAGGGACAAGGTGCGGAAGGAGCTGGACGAGATGCTTAGGGAGAACATAATCGTCCCCTCTTCTAGTCCTTGGTCCTCTCCGATAGTCCTTGTGGACAAGCCTGATGGGAGCATTAGGTTTTGTGTTGATTACAGGAAATTAAACCGTGTAACCACTCCTGATGCCTACCCAATGCCCAGGCTAGACAACCTGATTGAAACCATAGGGGGTTGTCGGTTCATCTCATCATTGGACCTGGTAAAGGGATATTGGCAATTAAGAATTGATCCCAGGGATCAAGAAAAGACTGCCTTTTGCAGCCCTTTTGGTCTCTATGAGTTTCGAGTCCTGAGCTTTGGTCTCAGAAATGCACCAGCCACATTCCAAAGGCTGATGGACCAGACCTTGGCAGGGCTCAGTGACTTTACAGTGGCCTACATTGACGACATAGGGATCTTCAGTAATACCTGGGAAGATCACCTGATACACCTGGAGTTAGTGCTGCAGAGGTTAAGTGCAGCAGGGCTAACAGTAAAGGCCAGCAAGTGTCAGCTGGGTAGCCCAGAAATAAAATACTTGGGTCACATGGTAGGGGGAGGAGTGATAAAACCCCTGGAGGCCAAAATAGAAGCTGTTCGTGATTGGCCTAGACCCAACACCAAGAAAAAGGTCAAATCATTTCTTGGGTTGGTGGGCTACTACAGAAAGTTCATCCCGAGGTTTAGCGAGATTGCGGCTCCGCTGACCGATCTGACGAGGAAGAAGGCTGATGACCGCATCCCGTGGACCAGCGACTGTGAGGCGGCGTTCCAGAGGTTGAAGGAGGCGTTAATCAACTATCCAGTCCTGCGTGCTCCAGACTTCGACCGGGAGTTCATCATCTACACCGATGCGTCTAACAGCGGGGTAGGAGCAGTTCTGTGCCAGGAGGATGAGAATGGTGACCAGCATCCAGTGTCCTACCTGAGTAGGAAACTTCAAAAAGGTGAGAGACATTTGGCAACCGTGGAGAAGGAGTGTTTGGCCATAGTCTACGCGATCCAGAAGGCCAAGCCTTACATCTGGGGAAGACATTTTATTCTGTGTACTGACCATTCACCATTGCAATGGTTAAAGACAATGAAAACCCACAATAGCAAACTTATGAGGTGGGCTTTAAACCTACAGGACTATGACTTTGAAGTGAAGGTGGTCAGAGGGTCAGTGAACTGTGTTGCTGACGCCTTATCAAGAAGACCTGAAGAATGAAGACGGCGAAAGAACATGGACTATGTGTATATAATGCTGATAAAAAGTAAAATGTACCTGGTTTTGAATTTGGTTTGTATTAATAAAGGTAAATTGATGTACTGTATATGGTAAATGTTTAAATGCATATTTGCTATGGTTTAACTTAGAATGTAAGTATGAGTAAGTATAATATGGTATGTATAACTGTTGTTGTGTATTTTATACAGGTTGTTTTTTGGTGAAAAGCACCTTAGCTTTCCCCCTACAAAACAACTTATAAAGAGGGGAGGTGTTACATACAGCACTGATGTTACCTGTCTGTCATGGGTTTGGAGGGAAAGTTCCATCCTATGGGGAGTGGAAGGCGGGACATCAGGAGGAGGGGCTGTACTGTATAAATATGTGATGCGTGTGTGGAGAAGCTAAGCAGACGAAGCAGCAGCTGGGAAGAAGGAGTTGGTGTGGAGTCTGTGTGTCAGACAGGGTACTACTGTGTGTCAGAGTACCAACCTGATAGGTTCAGGTGTCTGTTGGTTAGCCAGAACTGATAGGTTCAGGGTCTGGGCTTTAAGTTAAGGTTCTGGGTGAACCAAACTGTATGCTTGTATGAGTGAGAATAAGCCACGTTACTTTATATTATTCACCTGATTGTTTATTTTTCCCTGTGTGTATTTAAAATAAACCTTATTCTTTTATTGTTTAAAAATCCATCCCTGGTCTGTGTGACTTCTTAAGGGGAATGGTTGGTGGCAGCTTAGTGTAACTGTGTGACATATCCCAGTAGGTCTGGGTTTGTCACAATAGTAAATAAAGAGAGAAGAGAAATCCTAGGTCTTTACCGAAGACATGGATCCCGTAACAAATAATCACACACGGCCTCGGCACAGATGGATGTTGGCATATGTGATCAGCCGAGTCATCCATCATCTATAATTGTCATGCATCAGAAAATAGAGAACCCCTACTTAAGTATTATTAGAGTGTGTGAATGAGGGTTGTGTACATGAATTACGAATTGGAGAAACACGCTCATACATGCTTTTTCTTTATGTCTGCCTAGCTCCCTCGCTTTTGATCATTCAGTTTCTCCATACAAAATGAGTCTCAGACAGAGACTGGGGTATTCGTATACGAATATCCCTGCACAGGTGGCATTAATGAGGGTCCAGCCCCATGGGGCCGGATGGTCCACTCACTGATCCGACATGGACGTGGACGGCATGATTCTACCAGTGGCTCCGCAGCATGCAATCCGCTTGCCACTCTTCAACCCTAGCAGCGAGGCTTGTCCTCCCGCCTCCTGCCAGGAAGGGCAAGCGGATCGCGCAGGGCAGAGCCATGGGTAGAACCGCGCCGTCCGCGCCCACGTCGGATCAGTGAGTGGTCTGTCCGGCTCCATGGGGCTGGACCCTCGTTAACGCCACCTGTTCAGGGATATTGGTATACGAATACCCCCATTTCTAATCTCAGACTTCGGTGAATCACTGAATTTCATAATGACCCTGGGGGGGTCACCCTCTTTATTTATTTATTATTTATTTATTATTTATTTATTTTATACCCCGCCTATCTGGTCCAAATGGACCACTCTAGGCGGCTAACAACCATAAAAATAATATAACACAACGAAAACAGACAATTCTAAAAGAAGAAGGCACTACATTAAATCATATAATACACAAAACAAAAAACAAAAACAAAAAAAAGGGGGGTCAAGAGGAGTATGATGGAAAGGCCTGCCGGAACAACCATGTCTTCAATTGCTTCTTGAAGACACCCAGCGAGGGAGACCTGCGGATCACAGGAGGTAAGTTGTTCCAGAGGCGAGGAGCCACCGCCAAGAAGGCCCTATTTCTTGTCTTCTCCTTCCGGGCCTCCCTCGGCGTTAGGCTCCTCAACCTTACCTCCTGGCTCGCGCGGGTGACACGGGTAGATCTTGGTGGTAGAAGGTGTTCCGCCAGATATCGAGGCCCTAAACCGTTTAGGGCTTTATACGTGAGCATCAACACTTTGAAGTCGATGCGGAAACGGATGGGCAGCCAATGCAAGGCAGCCAGAGTGGGTGAAATATGTTGGTATTTTTTCACACCGCTGATTAATCTGGCCGCCGCATTCTGCACCACCTGTAGTTTCCGCAGCAACCCCAAAGGTAGCCCCACGTAGAGCGCATTACAGAAGAAAGATAGTTTTTACTGTTGCTGACAAGCAAATAGCAGGATCTAGGCAGGTGAATTCATTAATAAAACTGCCGCTGGATTGTCTGAAAATTCCATTGATTATCTTCCAAACCTTGATGCCAGAAGTCACTCATTCGCATCGTTCTGCTGCGAATAAACTCAACCTTGCGGATCAGTTCCAGCCTTTTGAAAGCTCTGCCTGAGCCCTTCCACAGAACACTGGCATGTTTGCCAACAGTGCTTTCCATATTTAGACAAACCTGTTCAAAAGAGCCTTTCCATCAATCACACTTCCCTTTATCTGTTTCCCAGTGTTTTAAATGGACTGTTGTGCCACCTTTCAGAGGCCAGATTTGATTCACACCCGAGACAGTGTTTCAAACGAATGCGTGCTAATGCAAAGTAGAGTTTCCGAAGGAAGGGACCCCTCTGTTAATTTGTTGTGCAGTAGGGTCCTTCTGGGCAGGAAAAAGTTGGAACTGCGGCTCTGGAAGGCATGAGATGACAAATCCTTCAGTTTTGGTAGTTATACCCTTTTTGAAACAGCGCCGTCTACGTTGGCTTGGGCACGTCGCGAGAATGGCTGATGGTTGGATTCCAAAAGATCTCCTGTATGGAGAATTAGTGCAGGGAAGCCGCCCCCAAGGGAGACCACAGCTGTGTTACAAGGACATCTGCAAGTGGGATCTGAAGGACTTAGGAATGGACCTCAACAGATGGGAAACCCTGACCTCTGAGCGTTCAGCCTGGAGGCAGGCGGTGCATCATGGCCTTTCCCAATTTGAAGAGACACTTGTCCAGCAGGCCGAAACAAAGAGGCAGTCCCGAAACAAGCAAAACCAGGGAGCTGGACAGGGGACAGACTGTATTTGTCTGCAGTGTGGAAGGGACGGTCACTCTCGAATTGGCCTTCTCAGCCACACAAGGCACTGTTCCAAGACCTTCGTACAGAGCACGTTACCATAGTCTCTCAAGACTGAAGGATGCCTACACACCCTTTTTAGCGAAAAAGATCCTTCCCCCCTCCACCTCATGCATCTCCTACTTGACCGGTATCTCTTGTTTGTCCATTCCTTCAACTACTTCTGCTTCCCCAAAATCAAGGTTCTTCCAAAATGGGGATTCATTTTGGAACCGCTGTGGCTCATTCACTCCCATCTTACAAAGGGTCTCCTTGGAACCATCCGCTTATCCCTCTCCTTTGTTTTTCTGATCCTCGTTAATCTCTTTGCATGCATGAAAAGGTTCAGTGTTTTGGAGGAAGAAGAATATGGTAGCTGCCTACACGCACCGACTAAAAACCGATTCAAGTTAAGCACATCTTCGAAATAACCTTTGCTGTGGGCTCTGTTTTTTTTTTTTGTCAACTATTTAATTTTCCTGTTTTTCAAGTTACATAGGTATATTCAAAATTTCACTTGCAAAGGTGCTGTACTGCATCACAGCATCTTAACCAGTAGGGCTTTGTATCATTCTTTCATTTAACTGACATTTTACATCTATTCATATTATTTTGTAAAAACAGGACAGCTGCAAAAATCTCAAAAGATTGATTAAAATTGCACAAGCAGATGGTTTTTAAAAAATAATCTTTGCTGCAAAAAGTGTAATGGAAGAGTCCTGAGGCCATCAAAGCTTCGGTGGCCTTATCGTTCACAAAGATTGTCACTGGAAACAAAAAGTCAAAATCATCCATACTCTGCAAAAGACAGATAGTAAAGAAGGACAGGGATTAAAAGCAACTCATTTGAAGTGTGCTGTTGGAGGAGAGTCCTACAGATACCACAGACAACTGGAAAGGCAGAAAAGTGGGTGCTTGATCAAGTCCAACCCAAACTCTCTCTCGAGCAAAAGTGAGTCAACTGAGGCTACCCTACGTGTACCATGCACATATAATGCACATACGGAATTGAGCAGAAAATGTTGTTGGAAAAAGTGGCAGGAGGGCATTAGGAAAAGAGGAAGACCTAACATGAGACAGATTGTCTCAATAAAGGAAGCCACAGAGACAAATTGTCTCAATAAAGGAACAGCATTTGGTTTGCAAGACCTGAGCAGAAAAGACAGTATTGCTAGGAAAGGAGGCAGAGCAGGAAGAGAGAGATTGACTTAATGTGAGACTCCATAAAGAAGACATTTTAAGGTCATTAGTTCATATAATCACCATGCATCAGAAGTGACTTGACAGATGGCACATAACATTTTTAGAGTTGTTGCTTTTTTATTTTTATTTTGGGTGGATATGTTGTAACTTTCACATTTGATGCTGGTCTGAAGCCCAGTTTAATTAAAAGTTATAATGTTTTGTTTGACCTCCCTCTATTTTTAGAACTGCCTTATAGAATGTTGATTTGCTCTGCCAGCGCAAGATCAGTGTTGCACTCCCATGCAGCAATATTGCCACCCCCACCCCTCAAAACCCCCCTTCATAAAAAATACTAGCCTGAAACCATTTGATTCTGGATAATGAAAGACGGTGTGAGAATAACGTGTGAAAAAACAAGCTTTCAGAAAACTGGGATGAGTCATACTTCAAACGTGCTGATCTGCAGCATAGTGTGAATGAATCCGTCTCAGTCTCTCCCTCCCTCTCCCCTTCTATCCGATTCATAAATGCATGCTAGAAGGGGCTTCTAAGGAGGATTTTGGTAACTATTTATTCATGACCTTTGAATCTGCTTTTTCTAAAGAAAGAGCACTCTTCATTTTCTCTGTGCGTTGCGTTTCCTTACAGGAAAGGATTTCAGTCCCGGAAAAATGGTTCTCAACTCAGCCTTCTGGCGAGGGTGGAAAATGGAGATTCTGCTGGGGAAAAAAAAATCAATCTGGGAAGTCTGATCATTAGTTTGTTTTGAACATTTATATTCCACCCTAGATCGCAAGAACTTGACAGGATACAGCAAGAGCAATCTAAAACAATTTAAATAGTTTAAAAGGTTATAAGGGTTTGTTGTTGTTGCGCTTGCTATAGCATCTGTGTCATCTTCAGGGGAAGACCAATTTAGAGTATGCTGCAGTAGTCTAGTCAGGAAGTTACAAGTGTGTGAGATGCTATCTCTAGATGGTTGCTGCCAGAAATGATCATACCTACCAAAGATGTCCATGGATGCTCTGAGCTGTGAGTTCTGTTGGGCCTTTGGTGGTAGAGGGGGATCCAGAAGTACCCTCAGGCTGCATTTCAAGGGGAGTGCACCCCAGTTCCCAGATATGGAAGCCACTGAACCACAGAGCCCCCGTAGTGTTAGGATTCAGCTGCAGTTCCTGGGCCCCTGTCCACCCCATTAAAGCTCTGAGACAAGAGTCCACCACTTGCAGAGCCCTGAGTAATATCCCTCCTGACCTTTCTGTCCCACCTTTCGTCCAGTGATCCACCTGGCAGCCTGCCTGGCTCTCTTCCTCCCCACTTTGTCCTCACAAGAAGGGGGACAGGATGGGAGCAAGTGACTGGCCTAAGATGACCGAGAGAGTTTCATGGCTCGGTGGGGATTTGAACCCCCGTCTCTCAGCGGGAACACTCTTAACAGCACTTACCTGTGCCTGCGTGACACACACAGAGAGAGAATCAGGGTGAGCAGGACAGAAGGAGAAAAGCATCCTTCATCAGAGGTGCTCTGATGAAGGACAGAATCTTTGAAGTTGAAGAATTTGGAAGAATCAGGCAGGGAAGCCAGGCCTGTAAATGGCTTTGGAAACCAGCGAAGTCCTTCTGATGGGTCCCTGAATTGGCCAACTTTGGGTTGCAGGCAGGAGCTGGTTGTAGCAATAGCCTCATCGGCTCCATGCCAGTACTTGTTCCACCATCTTGGCTGTGAGTGTTGTTTTTTTCCCCCTTGACAGTGTGGCAAATCACTTTCAACTCCAGTGCCCTTTTTTCTTTGCACACACTGGGAGCGAGAAAGCAAGACTCTTGTGGACGGATATGGCTTATTGGGTTACCTGCTCCTCTGCTTCTCCCTTGACCCCAGACCACTCTAGGGCTCTCCATCTTGCCCAGAAGGCAAGGCCCGTCCCTGGCCAACGTATGTTGTCCAGGGCAGAGCCTCTTTCTTCTTCCCATTTCTTGAAGCGTCTGGGCTTCCCAAGGCCCTTCGTGATAATGTGGCTTGTTCCCAGAGCTGCTTCCAACTTGCCGAACTCCAGACCGATCCCAGCACACCTTAACAGAATGTTTGTGGTTTATTATAAGCTTTATCCTAGATCTGTTTTAACCTCCTGTTTAGAGTCTACGGTGGTTCGACTGGTGGGTGGGAAAGGGTGGGTGGATTTGCTCCAAGGGCCCATTAAGATTCGTCAGTGTTCGACGTGGATCTAGTGTCACTTGGTTTTGACCTTGTGACCTGCCTGGAGAGTGGGGCAGACAGCTTGAGCCGGCATGTTGATGATGATTTTAAAAACCCTAAGGGCTCCCATCAGGATGTGGGTAATTGGAAACATCCCTGGGTAAAGGTTTGATCGTAATGAGAAGAAACCAGAAATCGTGTCTTTCCTTCACTTGTTTCCTGGGATCTAGACAAGAAGAAGAAGAAGGAGGAATTCCCTGGGCCTGGAGTAACACTTGAATGATCAGTCAATGGCTTGAAATAGAACCTGGGCGGAGGTGGGCTGGGAGTTTTTGGATGTGATCACTTGGCTGACCTCTTGCAGAGATTACCTTGAATATAGGCGACCCTCGTTTCGAAAGGGGTCAGGCGCAAGAGTTGAACATTCTGTGTTGCTAACTGTGTTCTTGAGTTTTTCAACGTTGCAATGCATCCTTTTTTTAAAAAAAACAAGTTATAATTCCATAACCTCTCTGGCCTTGCTGAAAAGCGGACACTGTTTGATGTGTGAGTAAAGAAAGGGGTGTGATAATTTATCAGGAATGGGACCGAGCTTAATGGGTAGAGGACTCACTTAGTAGGTGCAGAACAGAGTTGAGCTGAGCTGAAAATGACCTTGCCTAAGCAGGGAGGACCCTGGGATTGTACAGGGTAGCACTCCATCAGTCAATCAGTCAGAAAAGGACAAGGGGGTCACCAAAGTCTTATTTGATATCAGGCAGCCTTACATGGTTGAAAGTGTCATTATGGGATGGATTTAGGTTAGCTGAGAGGGGGAAAAAGTGGTGAAGCAGTTTCCAAATTTTGAATGTCCTTGCAAACAGTCTGAAAAAATGTTAATTCCCTGTCATCTCAGTTTTACTACATAGTGTTATACAAAGTCCCCAAATGCTGGAATCTGTTTAAAATATATTAACAGAGTGTAAAAAGCTGGTAAAATTCTTCATTTGGTCTATTCTGTCACACTTTAAAATAGAGCTCAAAAATGAGCATTCAGATCAAAGCCTAATAGTTAATAGGGCAGAATTTCAGATTCTTCCTTTTAATGCCAATGTTTTACATTTTTAATATGTATTTGAGACAGATCATTGCAGCATTAAAGTAGGAATAATACACCAACTTAATACGTCATTAATATCACACACCATAGGTGTGTTTATTGAGAAGTGTACTGAGAAGTAAAACAATACTGATATTTAGGCATTAAATGATTATAAAATACTGTATTAAATGGAAGGAGCTGTCCTTGACAGGCTTCGTCTTATAGCCCCCAAAACTGCTAAAGCTGACAGGCAGAAGTTCTTCAGGGCATGAAGGAGATCAGCTCTCTCAGCCATGTTAACCAACTCGAGATTCAGCCTGGGACATTCCCCATCAGGCTTAAACACACATAGCTTCCAACTCCCCTTTCGTTGACACCTGCAGTATAAGAATAATGAGTCACATCCTAGAAGCTTCTGGTTGTCATGACTGCTGATGCTATTTCTAGTTCATGTTGGGATTAGGTATTTGTGATCTGAAGAAGACTTTAAAAAAAATACACAGAAGTGACTCCAGCTGCTTCTGTGGGTGCAATTTGTTGTTTCTCTGTGGATCTTTTTCCAGCTCGGGAAGAGTATCAGAATGGCTTCTGGTTCCTCGGAAGTGTTCAACACCCAAAGATGCTCTTTCCCTCAAAGAATTAGGTAGTCATTGTTACCTCTGCCTACGGAGCTGGGCCCAAGGGACATGCGGAGTGGAAGCGGAAGGGTTGCCCGTTGCTTCTAGGACTTGCCACATCACAGGCAGAATTCTTAGGAAAGTGACACACTTAGTAGAACATGGAGGAAACACAGCTTTGGACGAGCGTTGGTGGTTGTAACTTCCAGCCCAACCAGCAGAGCATGGAGAAGGGAAACTGGCTGGTGGGGTTTTCCATTTCCTTGTTGGTAGAATTCTATCCTAGGAAGCAGGGAGGGGGAAATCACCCTGTTTTCTTTTTGCTTGTTTTTCTATAGTCGGAGGATCTTGGCGCCTGCGCGCAATTCGAGAGCAGCAGGCAAAACCGGAACATGATGCCTAGCACCAGCTGTGTCTTCCCTACCTTCAACCTGCGGAAGCCTTCCTCGGAGACGGACATTGAGAACTGGGCCTCCAAGCACTTCAACAAACACACCCAGGGCCTCTTCCGGCGGAAAGTCTCCATCGCCAACATGTTGGCTTGGAGCAGCGAGTCCATCAAGAAGCCCATGATCATGACCACCGACCGCAACGTCAAGAAGGAAGCCTGCGAGATCTTCAAGCTCATCCAGATGTACATGGGGGACCGGCGGGCCAAGACGGATCAACTCAACGTGGCTCTGGAGATCGCCACCAAAGGGTGGAGCATGCAGGGCCTGCGGGACGAACTGTACATCCAGCTGTGCCGACAGACCACGGAGAACTTCCGCTATGAGAGCCTGGCTCGAGGCTGGGAGCTCATGTCCATCTGCCTGGCCTTCTTCCCCCCCACCCCCAAGTTTCATTCCTACCTAGAAGGATACATTTACAGGCACATGGATCCAGTCAACGACACCAAAGGTAAGAGCAAGAGCGGGAGACCCTTTGCCCCTTTTCCAAACCAGTTCAATCCTTCCTGATTCGGCAGCGGATCTGCAAAGCCACCACGTCCTAAGTAAGGCAAAGTGGAGACGGCTTTGGGTTGTCCTTTCCTGATGTGCTTGAAAATCCAGCATGAGATCTGATGTGAAACAGGGTGTGTGTTTTTTTGGTCTCTGAGCTAGACTTTTAGCCCCGTGCTTCCCCACCCACCTACCCTCTTCTTCCTCTGTGGCCCGTTTTTCTCCTTTTTTTCTTCTTCTTCTGCCTTTCATACATTCCATCCCTGTTCGTGTCAAGGCACTTCTGAAATCCCATCCCTCAACCTCTGCTGTTGTCCTCCCACCATTGTATTTGATGAAGGGGGTGCCTTTTCCAGGGGCTCAGCTACAACTTCCATTAACCCTTCACTATGGACTGTGCTGGCTAGAGCTGTTGGGAGTTGTAAACCAGTTCTGGAGTGCCACCTCCGCTTTAAGTAAAGAAAAATCATTCAAAAACCATGGTTTGTTGCTTCCTCATGATAAGCCATAAACCATGGTTTACTTTCTTCCCCTCTCGCCGTAGTCTTTAGACTGTAGCCATTTCTTGGAAGGGTGTGTCTGTTTTTTTGACTCTCCATAAATGCTTAATACATAGTAGTATGGCTTGTCAGCAGGTTTTAGGTAGAGATCACTCCAGAGTAGTTTACCCTTCCCTTCTTGTGTTGGCGCCTTGGGATCAGTGTGCAGCTTGCGCAAGGCCACACAGGCTGGCTTTATGCACAGGAGGCCCAGTGGGGAATCGAACTCCCCGTGTCTAGTTCCGCAGCCTGAAACGCAAACTTAACTGAGCTATCCATCAATGGTTTATTAACAGTGTTGCTTAACATTAAATCTTGCAAACAGTCGCTTGGATCAGGGATTTCTAATCTTGGGTCAACCAGATGTTCTTGGACCGCAACTCCCAGAAGCCCTTGGCAGCACAACTGCTGGAGTAGCAGCCCAAAAGGGACCCGAAGGGTGGAAAGGGTGCTTTAGGTAGTCGCTTTTGTTCCAGCATTGTTTGAATTGTGATCAGAAGGACGGTGCTCTGCACTCGTTGCTTTAGACCAGCCTACGCATATATTTTTAATCCCAGAGAGGCGTCTGAAGTTAAAACCCCAGTACAAAACCCAAGAGAATCTAACAGCAGCATTTAGTTAAAACTCAGCAATTTGATGTTGGGGGGGGGGAACCCAAGACAAACCATAGACTAAAAGATGTTGCTAGAAGAATGTTCTCAGGGCGTTTCTCACTTGGCCTGAAATGGCACAAGTGATCAGTGAAGGCAAGAAGGAAGCGCTGGAGGGAGGGAAGGTGAAATTCCCTAACGCCACCCCCCCACCCCCTCCACTTGCCGCTGCTTCTCTGTGAACTGTGGGGTGGCCACGAGGGAGGCACCTGGCGCGGCGAAGCAATCCAATAAAGGGCCCCGTCCCCCGGAGCCTGGCCCATCCCTCTGAACAACCGAAACGGGGCAACAGACTCTCTTTTCCTACACATCCTGAGCCTTTTGAGGGTAGCTCCGTGCAGGAGGGTCTCCAGAGGGTGGACTCCAAAATCCAGATGATGCCGAGCTCCTGAAGCAGAGCTTGGGGACCCTCCGTGGGAACCCAAGCTCCCCTTCCTCGCCATGCTCTGCTGTCCAGTTAGAAGTGGGAGCTGTTTCACCCATGTTCCTGTCCATGGCCACTGCAATAGGGCAGCCCTGAAGCATCACCAGCCTCCCTCCTTTGCGATCCAGCTCTGCTGTTAAAACTGGCAATTGGTTATTTTAGGCATTGTTAACACACACAGCTGTTATTCTAAATCATTAAGCACCAGACGGTAGAGGGGCTGCTGCTGACCGAAGATCTCCCCTACCCCAGCACAGCTAACGTTCCCTGCCTGATGAGCGGGAGGAACAAAATGATTTCATTAACGAGGTGTGAAAATGCCTTACTTTGTCGCCTCCTTATGTAGCTCAGAGAGAGTCTCCATTTGGGTATCACCAGGGGTGGAACAGATTTCTGACCTTGGGAAAACCTTCTCTGCCGTTAAGACTGGGAGGAAACCGGAAAAAGAATCCACCATCTGGCCTGCCCCCGTGGCTTTCCAAGTCCCTTGCCTTCGGCTTAAAACAAAAGGGGCAAATCTCTAGTCCTTATTATTTTTTTTTTAAACGAAAATAATGTTCTCTTTAAAACCTTTTAACAGCTGCAAGAAGAACCTGCAGCAGAGAATGGATGTAATTCAGGGATGGGCTCGTGGTTTACGTCCGTGAGATCCGGAGGTGCCATTTTTGGCTTTGCAAGTTGAAAATAAAGCTGGGCAGGGTCTCCGTTCAGAAAGACCTAGAGAAGGGACTGTTACCCAGAGGAGACTCCCGTTCGTCGGGCCGGTTGTGAAGACGGTGGGCTAAAAGAAAGAAACCCGACGAACTAGCTTTCCAGCAACTGGTATAAAACAGATTCTGAAATGCCTTATCAGGTGGTACCTTATTTAAGCCAAGCCAGGCAAGTGGTACAAGTGTTCCGTGTTCTCTTTGGCAAGATGTTGGAGGACATGACTGGGAGGGTTGGAAGGGAAAGAAAACATGGTCCTTAAGGCCTGGTGGTCTCTTGTCTGGAGGTGGAATGGGGTGAAGGAAGAGGGCGTTACAGGGCTCCTGAAGTGATGCCATGGTTGTAGGCTTGCCCCTGAGTAGCCGACAGATTTGCTGGGTCCTGGGAATCAGACACTTGGTCCTTTGTTGTAGACCAGAGGTTCCAGAAGAAAAGACCCTGATGTTGGGAAAGTGTGAAAGCAAGAGAAGAAGGGGACGGTAGAGGACAAGATAGTTGGAGAGTTGGTCGGAAGCGACCAACATGAATTTGACCCAACTCCGGGAGGCAGTGGAAGACAGGAGGGCCTGGCGTGCTCTGGTCCGTGGGGCCACGAAGAGTCGGACACAACAAGTAAACAACAAAGAGGTTCCCAACCCTTGAGTCCCCAGATGTTCTTGGGCTACAACTCCCAGCAGCCTTCCCCACTAGCTGTGCTGACCAGGATTTCTGGCAGTTGTAGTCTGAAAACATCTGGGGACCCAAGGGTTGGGAACCGCTGTTGTAGGCAATTAAAGTTCCCACAGTAGATTCCATTCAGAGGCTTTTCTCTCCCCCATGAGCTCACAGACGCCTTTGCTAGTTGAAAACGGAGGGCAGACGGGCAATTTTCGAGGCCAGTGAAAATTTTAGATGCTGGATTAGGTAAACGGGGACAATAGGAGCCAATGCTATGTCTTGTGTTGCAAGGAATTTACCATCACTGAATAAAATCCCAATTTATGGTGGATTAAACTTCTGTTCCCCCAGTGTGGGGTCCCCTTTCTAATTGGCTCAATGTTGTGTCTTCAAAGTTATAGAAGGCAGAGATAACTTTGTTGGCTCATAACCAGATTCCAGATCCATACTGGTCCCAATAGAGTTCTCCGCCTTTTGGAATTCTTAATTGGACTTTCTCCAAAGGGGAATCCGGCTGTAGAATACGCTGTCCATTGAGTATAGATTGGTACCAGTGCTGGTCAGCTTTACAGCATTGGTTGAAACCATTGATTTTTGGCAGACCTTTCGGTGAGAGAGTCGTCCCCGTATGATGAGAGAGGTACGGGCTTGGTCTTTATCTAAGGAAAGTTGCAGGGGCGCGATAGCTAGGGTTACCCCTTTAAAGGAATAAGCAGTGTTCAAGGAAACTGGAAAGCAGTCCTGGGAGTTTTAATAGGGCTTCCAAGAATTTCCAACACTGTGTCACTTCAAAAGAAATAAAAAGCTCTAGGAAGAACTCCAGTCAGAGTTGGAAAGGAGTGAGAAAAGATCAGCACTCTTGCTTCTGATATTCATATACCGCTGTTAAGAAGGACGTATCTTCGGAGACACACACAGAGTTTAAGAATTCAAATTCTTTTCCTAATGACATTTACTAGAGCAAATACTAGGGGACACAGAAGGATTAACCTAAATAATCTACATAACAGAAAAGCTTATACAATTACATTGTTTCACAATACAAAATTGGAATTTCTAATCCCTTTTCCATTATGAGATCTTTGCGCTATAATGTTGTTTAAACTATAATCACATTGGATTTTTTTTTTAAAAAAAAAAAGATGGAAAGCATCCTGACAAAATAAAAACCAGAACCGGTATCAATTTTTTAAATTCTGACTTTAATTTGAAAAAAAAGCATTGATTTTTATTACACACCAAGCGCGAGATCATCGACAGTCAATATATTTATAGCACTTTTGGTACAGTCTGGTAGCTGCTTGTTTTTATTGGTTTTATAATGAAGAATTGCATTTATTCTGACTCGCCTAGGGAAGGTTTTATGGTGAATGGTGTGATATGCTTTGGTCTCAAAGCATCAGACAAAAAACGGATTTAACTGCACCAACCTTGTCAACAGCTGGAAGTAACCACCGTTCTTGATTTATGAATGGCCAGCTCCGTCAGACCTGGGAGGAGGAAATTTATGCTCTAAAAGAGATGGGATGCAAATGGGGTGTGGGGGGGGGAGACGGTTGCTCCTGCCTCGGCTCCTGAAGCTTAGTTAAGCTCCTCAGGCTGTTCCTGTGTGCTCTGCTCTGTCCGTCGTTTCGCTCCCAGGCTGCAACAGGCTTGCATATTAGCTGAATCTCCCTGACGCCTGCCCCTCGGCTCTTGCGTTCAAGACCCTCCAGTTCCCGACAGGTAACAAGCCATGGAAAATGGGCCATTTACAAACTGACCAGCCCACAAAGCCTCGTTCTTCACACTCTTCCGCCTCAGCCCTGCTGGAAGTGTCCTCTCAAATGGGAGAGCCCTGTGACGCTCCTGGAAGAGAAACGACTGCAGGATTTGGTGAGAGATGTAGAAAAAGAAGAAGCAAACTCTCACCTGATGTGGAGGGGGATGCTCTCTTCATCCCTGGTGGGTTGTCCGGTCTCACGGAACGGCCTTGATGACAGAGATGGTGGGAGGAGACGAGGGCCAGGAAAAGCAACACTAGGCAAGGGTCAGGAGGAGAAACATGTGGGGCAGGGGCAGGGTGTAAGTGGGGCTCAAAGAGCAAAGCCTAGGATGAAGAGGAGGAGGAGTGAGAGATGTGGGCAGAGGTTTGGGAGGCGTTTGCCACTGGTGTTCTGCCCCTCGGTAGCAGCGCGGGAATGAGCATCCCGTGAGATCCGTGGACCGGAGAGTGGGTGAACTTGGACAACGTCCATGGATTTTATTGGGAAACAGCAACGATTCAGCAATACAGAATATAACTAATATGGGGAAACATTGACTCAAAAGAAGCCAACTCACATGGCTTGAGAGGGTTGTGAGATACCGGCTGCACTGAAAACTCTGCAATGCCTGAGCAGACTATTTGCAGAGGGGCTCCAAAGATAAGAAGAAGGAAGAAAGGGTGGATCTTTTCCTAAGCTACACATAAAGAAAGCTAAAAGGGGGCTAGACTGGGGAGCCACCGATGTGTGGGGAATATACTCCCAGAAGATAGATTAGGGGTGACAAAGACTCCAGCTGGCAGGAATCAGCCAGAGCGTGGTTTAGGCTGAGTCACAGTAGGAAGATTCACCCCACAGCTGTCCCTCAAAACAGCTAATATGGCTTCTGTTAGAGATGGGCACAAACCACCAATTTGGCGGTTCGTGGTGGTTCATTTCTCAACCAAACAGGCATTTGGTGCTTCGCAGCCCTGCCTCCCCCAGCAGCTGCCCATTGAGGGGCAGTGCCTGGAGGAGGCAGGGCAGGGAAGCCAAGGAACTGCCTTTTAATGGATGCCCATCACTAGCTACTGTGTGTCTTTTTAAATCTGGTTTTGGCCACGTTGACTAAAGTGATCTGGCCCCTTGTGACTCCTGTTGTACTTTCCTGCCTTCATCCACCTGGCTAATCCAGGAACAGTGGTCTCAGAAGAGGGCCCTTGGCTATACAGGAAGAAGATGATGGGCAGACCAGTCTAGGAGGCTGGCTGTTCCCAACCTCCAGATCGTCCTTATTGTGTACAAATCAAAGAAGGAGATCCAGTCGATCTGGCCTCACCATAGGAGGGCCGGCTATCCTGTGAGGAGAAGCCCCCTTGGCTGGGGCATTCCTTATTTTCTGTGTCGTTTTGATGGGAGTTGTGTAGCACTGAAGGGCTGTCATTCCCTCTTGGGCGCCCTGATTCCCTTTGGGCCCGAGCTTCTTTGTTCTCTGCCCCTGCCTCAACCTGTCCTTAGCCTGACAAGTTCTCCAGTTAAAACAGCCTGCCTGTGGCCTCCGCCTGCGAGTCTAGGCAAAAATGGAGACTCTGCAGGGGCGTTGTGCAAACCAGGCCAGTTTACAGAAAAGCTGTGGGCGCTTGTTAAGTTTCCACAGTCACACTCCTGTATTTGGAGCCAGTGAGTATCCCTGGTTGAGCAGGGTCTTTGAATTGTAGATTTGGACAAGACATTAAAAAGTCGTTTAGTACAGCTCCTTGCTGATACCAGAATGGTTGCGCCAGCCCTGCACATAAACAACCTGTTCTGACTGTTGTATCTTAGCCTAGAGTTGTCTGGATAGTTCAATGAGTTAGGTATCTGGCTGTAGAGTCAGAGTTTGGGAGTTGGATCCCCCAGTGGTGCCTCCTCAGAGAAGAGCCAACTTGTGTGTGACCTTGAGGCATGGCGGTCCCCAAAATGCCCCCGAGAAGACGGGAAGGGCAAGCCATTTCTGAGCATCCTCTACCAAGAATGTCTTGGAAAAGGGCTTTGAGTTAGAATTGATTTGGCAGCATGCAACCATCATCATCATCTCCTAGAAGCTGCTACTAACTGAGGAGAAGAAACCAAAAGCACACTTTTAACACTGGTAAACTGGTGGTTGGCCGGCAAGAATTTGGGAGAATTTTCTGGTTCGACTGCCAAGTACCAGGTTTCCCTTGGCCAGCCTGTTACCTTGGACGATTCTGGGAGTTGCATTTCTTAGAAAGGGGACCTTTCCAAGTGTTGGTGCTTGCCAGTATCAGGAGACCAAACGAATTGCTCTGTCTTTTCAAGGTAGGGATTCCCTTGCTCTCTGCTAGCACCTATTCCTCTTTGAAACTTTCCAAATAGAAATACAGTCGTGCCCCACTTTATGATTGCCCTGCATTACGACGTTTTTGCAATCGCAAAAGTGATCACAAAACGATGGTCTGAATAGGTTTTTTTCGTTTTACGATGATCGTTTCCCTGCTTCGGGAACGGATTCTTCCCAAAACGATGATTTTCCTACAGCTGATCGGCAGTTTCAAAATGGCCACCAGGTAAATAAAATGACTCCCTGCTGTTTTCTGGGATGGATTCCTCGCAAGACAGCCACCGAAAATGGCTGCCCTATGGAGGATCTTTGCTGGACGGTGAGTTTCCAGCCCATCGGAACACATTGAAGGGGTTTCAGTGCGTTTCAATGGGCTTTTTATTTTCGCATTATGACATTTTCGTTCTATAGCGATTTCGCTGGAATGAATTAACGTCATAATGCGAGGCACCGCTGTAGGGAAGGACGCCTTGGGAATAAGCATTGCTTGGAACTAGCCCCAGGTCTGCTTCGAAGCTAAAAGGGCTTGGAATGGCACCTTCTTAGACAAGTGTTATTATCTCTATTGGCAGGCGTGATTGCAGGCTTTAATTAGGCAGGCTCCTTCTTTGACTAACCAGGCATCCAGGCGCTTGTTGGAAGGGGGCTTAAACTCTTTTTAAAAAGGGCTGTAGTTTCTGTCTGGGTGGGTGTCCCAGGTTGTCTCTCCCCCCCCCCCGTCCAAGTAAAAAGGAGGCTCATTAAGATTCAAGCGCTTCCTTTATTTGCATCTCCTGTGCTTGGATCTGCTCCTTTGAAAGCCTGCCAGAGCATGACGCACGGCCAGATCTGATTCTTCAGCGTTTAAAATCCCAAGACAGAGAGACACTGTTGGGAACGGCTGGCTGCGAGATTGAATACAATATCTGATAAAATGCCTCGCTTTGTTTCCATGATCTGAATCAAGAGAGGGTTTGCTGGGACGGGAAATTCTGGTTGGATGAACTAAGAAATTCTCAAGTTCCGCTGGGTCGAAATTTGGCACAGAGAAGGACCTGCTCTTATCAACTCAGCGTTTACGTGGCTGTCTAGACAGATGGGTGAGGGTAGTCAGGTGGGATTTTTTTCCCCCCTAAGAGGAAAAGTTTATAAACTCTGGAGAAGAACTGCTGGATAGCTCAGGGGTTTAAATATGTGGCTGCCGAGCCAGAGGTTGGGCGTCTGATTCCCCACTGGGCCTCCTTGAGAGGGGCTGGACTCAAAGGATCCAAAGGGCCCCTTCCAGCTCTGCAGTTCTGAGATGATTGTGATGATGACTAGGAGGAGGTGGAGGAGTGGGGCAGAGGGATCAACAGGATGAGCACGCTAGATGCCTATAAAGTCACGTAGAAAAATATGTTTTCCGCCCCTCTTGTGTTATATCAGAACTTGGAGCTGTTCAGCGAAAGTGGCTGAAGATTTGGAGCAAATTACCTTCCACCTATGTAACTTGTATATTCGTCGCTACAGGGTATTGGGATGAATGCTGACGTAGATCAGGAGTAGATCACTGTGGCCTTCCGGATGTTCTTGGGGCTCCCACTCCCATGCTTGCTTCTGGAAGATTTGGAGGGCTCCGGTTGCTCACCTCCCGGTTAAGTGTCTTTAAAAGGGGATCCATTCATGGGTCTCAATTGTAATAGCTCAGCATGTAACCTCTACCTGCAGAGGTGTGACACCTCTGATGACAGCTGGAGAAGGGTAGCAACAGGAGACAGCCATTCCTTGTTTTCCTGCCTAGTTTGTGAGCTTCCTGGAGGCACCGGTTTGGTTACAGTGAGACTCGGGAGCCAAGCTCCTGGTGGGTGCCCTGCAATAGAGAATCCTAGAATCCTAGAAAAGGGAAGTTGGAAGGGGGCCTGCAAGGCCATCAAGTCCAGCTCCCTGCTCAAGGCAGGAATACAGCCAAGAAGCGCTAACCATGTTAGTTAGCAGGGGCATCCTCAGTTGATCTCCTTACCAACATCTCCCAGGGGCTCTTTACCATTTGGGATGGACTTGGATCCATGACCATCTCCACCTTCCATGAGGTTTCAAGACGTGGGTGGAACCAAGATGCCCAAACTAGCCAGGGCTCGGCCTCTTGTCATCGGAGGTGCCCTTTGGTTTCCAGAAAGTGGATTCGCAAGGCAAGCTTAAGCGTGACCCAGTTCCTCAGCGAAGAGGTCAAAATGACTGGCAGCCAACGTGTCGTGGGCTGTTGGATCTCCTTTCTAGCAGGCTGGGTCCCTTGGCTGGAGAACCCTGTCCTGCTGTGGTGGTGCATTGAGCACGGCTATGGGGACTTCTGAGCCCTTGCCCCCCCCAGCCTGCTTTCTAGGATCCTGCTCTTGCAAATGAGTTGCGAAAGGGAAAGCGCACGCCATGGTGCGGCGGAGTGGTCGGGGCATGGCAAGCGCATGGCCATGTTGCTCAGTGGAGTGTGAATGAGGTGGCTGGGAAAAGGGAGGAGTCCTGATCAGAGAGGAAGGGTGGCCCTAAATGTTTCTTCTTCCTCAGGGTTGGAAAGGCTTTGAAAGAAGGTGTCCGTCATGCTCAGGGTGCATGCCCTCCTGCGGGTCTAGCTCACAGCAGCCTTATAAAACCTGTTTCTTGTACACGGCTGTGGTCCATGCTGGATTTGCCTCTACAAGCCTCCTTCCCCCCCCCCCAGGTGTAAACCCTGTACTGTCACCTGTTCCTGCCGTTTCAGGAGACCTGACCCAAGTCTTATCACCTGATGTCTGCCAATCAGTTCCTTTATCCATGTATTTCTGTTCTCCACGGTGTGCCATTTTGTGTTGACAGGAGGAGCCTTGTTTTCTGTGCTTTTGAGCGGGCTCATGGAGCTCCCAAAGCAGGGTGGGTCCCTGGCGTTCCCAGGAACCCTCTCCATCCTCCCGTCCCTTTCTTGAATGGTATGACACACTCTCTGATCCTGGATGTTGAAAAAACTCAAAAAGGGAAGTTGTTTTTTTCCCCTTATGGGTCTGCAGAAAATCTCACCTGGACTAAAAGTCCACTGTTAGGGGGTTTGTTTCTTTTTCCTGTTTTTGTTTTAATTCAGAAGGGACCCCCCCCCCCTTTAGGTAGAGAGAGCCTTTCCTGGAAAGGAGGTGCCCTCAAGAATGGAAAGAGCAGAGCAGCCTCTGTTCCTTTAGGACAGAAACCCACAGAGATTTCTGTGAAACTGCTCAAAAAGGTATACACGTGTGTGTGTGTGTGTGTGTGTGTGTGTGTGTGTGTGTGTGTGTGTGTGTGTGTGTGTGTGTGTGTGTGTGTGTGTGTGTGTGTGTGTGTGTGTCTTATAGACAACACATACACTTTTACTTTTCTGTGTGTAGATGCTCTGTGAAGAAATAGCCATCCGTACTGACTCAGTCTGAGTGCGGGTCGTCTTACACCCTTTTGGATTTGGTCCAGATTTTGGGGAAAGCACCTTGCCCGACACCCCATAATTCACCATGGGTCCAAATGGGGCCCACCAGACGTTGCTGAACTGCCATGGCCAGCATTCCTGGGCCCTGCCTGTGTTGGCTAGGGCTGATGGGAGTTGTTGTCAAAACAGGCGGCTCTCGCGCCATGGCTTCCCCTACGGAGCTGAACCCCCAAGGGATTAAATGTGTTCCCTTGCGCATGAATGAGCCTGGGAGGTTTCAGCCTGCCAAGAACGGAGGGCTTCCTTTGCGATTTTCCAAGTGGGACACTGATTGCTCTTTGTATTATTAGCGTTTTTCAACTCACCTGCCCACCACTCCATCTCTCGTGCCATGTCTACTTACATGTCCTGTAAGTAGAGAACCTGGCCACCTTGCCCACTCGTTGAGCCTTGCCCTTCTTTTCAGTAGAGGAGGAACTTCTGCTCCTCTTTAGTGAACAAAGTGGGTCTCAGCCTTCCTTATCTTTTCCTATAAAAACCAAGGTGAGCCTCGTTTCCTGGACAGAAATAGTGAGAGACTGCTATCTCTCTACTGTTCAGGCCACCGCTCCTCCTTGGGAGGAGGGTCAGATAAGGTAAGATCAAGAGAAGAGAACCAGAAAACGGAAATGCCTTGTATAGAATCTAAAAAAATACCATATTTTTTCGTGTATAAGACAATACTTTTGTCTAAAATCTTTTGACTAAAGATTGAGGGTTGTCTTATACACTGAAGTAAGCTGAGGAGAGAACAAAAACAAGTGGAGGGGAAAGCAGGGATCAAAGTCATCCTGCAGCGCTTTGATCCCTTTCCCCCTGCACTTGTTAATCCCCACTTAGATTTCTTAATTTTGGAATACAAACGTGGGTGCCTCTTATACATGGGGGCGTCTTATACATGGAAAAATACTATAAAATAAAAAAAAGCTAATTGACTTTTTTAATCAATGAAGATCTATAGATTAGATTATTTTCACATGAAGACTGCCAAGAAGGGTGAAGTGTTTTTTTTTAAAAACAAACAAACAAACAAAACCTGAACTCTTAACAAGTTGACAGTGTTGAAGGCAAGTTGAGCGGACATGCTTGCTGATTTCTCTGGGAACCTGGAGGGGCCTGTGAAGGCGGCCATGAAGCGGTGCTCAAGACAATCAGAATTTAATGAGGTTGCAGTTTTGCTAGCAGCAACATGCCTTCAGCAGCATCAGGGTGGACAAGCAGACAGAGGACCAGAGGCAGGGACATTTGGCCTCTCCCCCCCCCCCCAAGCCACCATGAGAGGTTCAGCTATGTGACTTTTCCAGGTAACGGAGGTTGAGGTGGCGATGCCAACCCTCCGAAATCGAAAGATGGTTTTAAAAAATTGCAAGGTTAAAAATGTGATCTGTGGGGGGGAAATTCCACTCCACGGAAGAGGCTGGTGGCTTTTATTAAAAAGCAACCTTCTAGGTGGTTTGAGGGTCCTCTGCTGTGGAGCCGCTTGGTGGAAACGAGAGTGTGCCCCCTCCCGTCCAGTATTGCCCAGCCCCCCCCCCCCCCAAATAATAAAACAACCCTGGCTAAGCGTCTTGGCCATTGAAAGCAGGGCTCTGGTGTCCTTTTGGTTTCATTTCTGTATTTGAACCGTGCATTTTGCCCCCTTTTCTCCCCTCCTTTCTTTGTGTCCCATTCCGTTGTCCTCATCGTTGTGTTTGTTCCCCAGTTACTCAGCACATTAAAGACCTCCTGGAAAGGAACAGTAAGAAGAAGTCCAAATTGAGAAAGAAACCCAAGCCCTATATCGAAGAACACGATGGTAGGGTGCCGCCGCGGAGCGCTCCCTTGGCGCTTTCCTCTCCTTATAGACGTAGATGCCGACTCCGCTTCTTCCCCCCCTTGCAGCTTTTTAGCTCCACTCAGTCTCCTTTTAACATTGGCTTTCACGCTTCTCCCTCCCCCCTTTTAACTGCTTCTTTGGGGAACGTGCCTTTTCTCTGCCGGCTCTCAATGGTTGACCGTTGCCAAATCACGCTTCTTTCCTCCAGCGCAGGTGCTGCGGTCTCAGGTGGACCTTCAGGTGGGTGGTGGTTTTGCTTGAGATGCCATGCCTTGGGTAGGGGGGAGGGTGGGGGGGACGCAGGGCCACTTCATGCAAGCACACCAGCTGCATCGGCAGCGATGTGGACGGGACGGAAGCCACGCCGAGGAAAACGGGGCTGCCAGCTCCCTTGCCCCCCCCCCAGGCGACGGGCATCTGTTTGCTTTTAATTCATCTCTGACTAATCGGGGTCATGGGAGCAGGGCTGGTAGACGCTTCTTCACCCGGGACACGATTGGCTTGCCTTTTGAATCAGAAGCGTAGCTGACCACACAGGCGCAGCCCGCAAGTTTTACTGGCATGTTCTTTTTAGCTGGGTTCTGCGGACAGAATAGTCAAAACCGCAGGCAACGCTATTGTCATGATCTCTTAGAGTACTTCCTTTGAATACATTCTGCTGTTTGTGTGCATTATTCTGGTATTCCTTAAGGAAAACCCTGCAGGGGAGATGGTTCCTATCAATTGAACCGGTGGGAGAGAACTGGGGAAGGGTGGCTTGCTAAGGCCACCTTGTGAGGTGGTGGCAGTGGTGGGATTCATAGTGAAGGAAGCGTAGAAGGAGGAGAGGGTAATGAGGACCCTCTCCTCCTTCTTGCTTCCCTCTTTGTCCCAAGCCTTATAGCTGAAGATAGATGTCGGAGGCAGTGTCTTTCTGGGCTCCTACCCCCTTCTAATGGACCTGTCTTGTCCACATCGATCTTCTGCCTTTAGAGAGACCTGGATGGTGGCATCCATCACGGTGTCCAGTGGCTGGAAGCGCCACCTGCCGATAATATAGTGGTGGCTTCTTCCACCTTGATCCTACAGCAGTCGAGGGATATGTCCCCACCCTGTCCTCTCCTCTGATCACCAGGGCTCCGGTTAGAAAGAAAAGACGGGGTGGGAGAATCCACCTCTTTGTAGGCAAGCCCATCCGGCAACATTCCTGACTCTTGGCACAAGGATACCCCCCACCCACCCCGGTCAGGGTTTTCTTGCTTCTCACCCCCTCCCCACAGCTGTATGAAAATGCTACAGCGAAATCCCAGGGTAGCAGCTGAAAACATGGAGATCTCCTCTGCTGTGGCAATGAGGGTGCATGGTGGCATACAGAGATGTGCAAGGAATGTGCTCAAACGAATCCCCCCCATACATACACACACTGCCAGCCTGCCCTGAGGCTTTTCTGCACCTGTTTGAACAAGGCTCCCTGATTTATTTAAGACATCCACATTAGGATAAATGGATGCTGTCGTAATTAACCGGAGCTGGTTAACGGGGGACGCGCAGGTGTGCAGCCTCATTGAGAGCAGCCTCTGTCTGCATGTGTGAATATTTTAAAATATCTCTCCCATTAAACAGTGGGGCAGAAGCCGACGGACGAGACCCCTGGGAATTCTTTCTTCCTGGCCATGCCGTGGCTTTCTTCAAGGCCCTTATAACAAGTATTGATGGATCTATTTGCTCAAAGCCTCTCCTCCACTTTTCACCCGTTATTAAGCCCAATGGGATCGGATGCATCTTAATCCCTGGAGCTCTGAAGGAAAAGAAAGCTGTCGGTGCGTTTCCTGGTTTGCAAAAACTGAACAAAAGTGGAGCGTTTATGAAGAGCGGGAAGCCCGGAAAGTGTCCGTTCCCCAGATCTTTGCAAAGCTAGGAAGTGGCTTCCGTGGCCATTAAAGACTCAGGCAGCTTAGAAAGGAGAAGGCTGCTTCTGTGGCAGAAAAAAAAAGGGCATTTTCATGGGATGGGGAAGAATTCGTGTGAAGTGTGCCCTGCAGAAAAATCAGCTAGGAAAAAAATAATAATAAAGAATTGTGGCTTGGCTTTGGCTGAGACTTTCTGTGAGGTGGGTTGGGGGCTGCTGAGAGGGGCAGACAGAGCTCCTTAAGACTTTTGATAGAACTACAGGCTGTGCCTTAAGCTTTGTGGGCAGCCGAGCCCTTGTGTGTGACGGGATGGAAGGAGGAATGAGTGCTAGGGCTCTCTCCCCCCCCCCCAACCTCTGCTGCTTTTGGCAGAGCTGCTCCGGAGGAAGCCCATCTGAGATGTCACATCAGTGGATGCTCACGGGGATGGGTTTTTCTCTTGGTCTCCCTCCTCCATCTGCAGTTGGCAGGGCTGTCGTGAGGGCCAGAACAGGGCATGGGCTCTGGCGGTCCTCAAGATGTGCCACACCCTTCAACCATCACCCTTCATCGCGGGCCAGGTTGGCAGCAGCTCACGGGAATCGCCACTTCCCTGCATTGGGAGGAGCACCGATTAGAGCCTTGCTTAGAGCCGGCCAAAGTAGCTGAAGCCGTTTGGACACAAAGCATTCTGGATGCACTTCTCATGCTTTAGAATGTGCTCTGCTTCACCCTTGCCTCCGTTGTGCTGCCTGGCCTGTTTCCTCCCCGGTGACCAGTGGGCAGCGATGCCAGGTGAGGAAATCGGATGACCTGATGAGCTAGCTGTGCCCGCCCTGGCTTTTCCCCCCCCCACCATGTGCAGCCACGGGAAGAAAGCTTGTGTCTCCATGGAAGAGAGCACGAGGAAGAGCAACTCTTCTTCCTGAAAGGGCAGAATGATAGGATGATAGGATCCGGCTCACCCCAGAAGGTCAGTTGCAGCAAAATGCCAAATGAGCTTGTGGCGCTTTCAAGGCTGTCAGATTTATTCTGCCACGAGTGCTCATGGATTAGGTGGCTAGCGTGAAGAGTAGCCCTTTCTATTTTCTGCACCCCGTTTAACTCGAATGCTGCTCTCTGTCCGATATGTGGTGCACCTGCGCCTGAAGCACTACGTTTTTACTCCATGAGGAAATAAATTGCCACCATGCTGCTCGCACCCGTTCCAATCAACCCCTTCATCTTTAGAGTGCCACAAGACTGCTCCTTCTTCGGTTGTTCTCCCCGTTATTTCGAGGAACGCTGCCATCAAGCCTGGGCAGTCAAAGCACAGGAGAAGTGGAAGGTGGTAGTTGTGGATTACGGAATGTGAAACTGGAACGGGGGCCAGCCAGAGCCCCGTGTGAGCTGGCGTGAAGTGGGACGGGGTTGTGCATCTAATCCTGGAAGGTGCACACAGCCCTTGCTGCTGGACTTTTGTTGAAGGGGGCCCTAAGCTTCCCAGTTTCTCTCCTCTGTTCCTTTGCGATCACAGAAATTCAGCGGCTTCTTCCTTGCTATTTTTAGACCTTTCCCCTTAAATACACCCATAGACGCTGACCATGCTGTCCAAAGAGGTCGCGTTGACATGGGGGGGGGGGAATGGTTTAAAGGCGGCTGTTCAGCTAATTAAAAATTACTGAGCCAAGCTGTGTTTGGTGGCTGGTTTTATTGCAGGGTTGGAGTGTGTTTCTTCGGTTTGCTAGAATCCAATTCTCTGGGATTCGGTTGCACCGAACCTCCAGGAACACAAAGAGTAATAAAAGGAGAGGCTTCTCCTCCCCCGGTCTCTGCCCCCTCCCCATAAAAGAGGACTGAAAAGGGGTTTTGTGTGGGTTTCTTGATCTGGTTTTTGCCCAGCCAGGAAGGCTGAGCAGATTGGAACAGGAGACTTTCCCACACTTAAAAGCCGAGGGCAAACCTCTTGGGAGTTCAGTCATTCTATCCCTCACTTTCCCATGTGAACTAATTTCACGTGGAAAGACTCAAAAAAGCGTGTGCGCAGGTACCCTTTGTCATGAGCAGCTCTGGCCGATCTCTGGGAAGTCTCTTTTCCTTACCTGCGGGACCAGCCCCTGCCCCGACGGTTGGCTGCTCCAACACCATAAGGTCTGTTGTTATTTAGTCGTTTAGTCATGTTCGACACTCCGTGACCCCATGGACCAGAGCACGCCAGGCCTTCCTGTCTTCCACTGCCTCCTGGAGTTGGGTCAGATTCACGTTGGTGGCTTCAGTGACACTGTCCAACCATCTCATCCTCTGTTGCCTCCTTCTCCTCTTGCCATTACACTTTCCCAACATCAGGGGCTTTTCCAGGGAGTCTTCTCTTCTCATGAGATGGCCAAAGTATTGGAGCCTCAGCTTCAGGATCTGTCCTTCCAATGAGCACTCAGGGTTGATTTCCTTGAGCATACATAGGTTTGTTCTCTTTGCAGTCCAGGGGACTCTCAAGAGCCTCCTCCAGCATCACAATTCAAAGGCATCAATTCTTTGGCGGTCGGCCTTTTTTATAGATCTGCCCTCGGTCAATTGACCGAATGGTTCGACAAGCTGAAGGAAGAATGTCTGCAGCCTCCTGATCTGCATCGCCCCAGAGCTGCCCTTCCATGGGAGTGGACAGGTGTCCCTTTGTAGGGAGGATAGTCCTCTGTTGGAGGGAGAACTTCGTGCCAAGAGAGATTCCAGGAGAAAGAAGCAGAAGGAAAGAATGCCGGAGCCTTCTGAGTGATCCCTTTTCTCTTTCTGTCTTTGAGCACAAACTGCCCACCCCCAAATGAATTGATGGTCGTCCTGTGCATGGCATGTCCAAAAAAAGAAAAAAGCAGGAGGAGAAGACAAGCAGACTGAACACGGCTCTATGAACACATCTAGCATTGCCAGAGCTCCCTAGCTGGATTTTGGGGAAGGGCAAAGGAGCTGGGTAAGAGGGCCAGTGAATCCCGCAGGCAGTGGCCAAGTGGCGGTCCAGAGAGAGAGAGAGGGAGATTGCTTTTTAGGAGATGTGCCAGACATAACTTGCCTTTTGCCCGCACCTCTGGGATCAGGGTTGGGAGGGTTCCCTGCACCCAAGATAGACGGGGAGCCCGTGGCTTTCCGGATTCTGTTGGACTGCAACTCCCATCTACAACTACCAGCATAGTCTGTTTCAGGGAATGCTTAAATACTTCAGACAAATACTTGAAAGGGAATCATGTAAAGCGGGGGCAGGATCTATTCTTGATCATTCCAGAGTGTAGGACACAGAACCATGGGCTCAAGTTTTACAGGAGCCAGATTTCAGTTGAATATCAAGAAAAAGGTTTTAACTGTTAGAGCAGTACAACAACGGAACCAATTATTTCGAGAGGTGGCCTGAAAGCTAAGGCCTTCACGAGAAAGTTAAACAGCCATCTGTCAGGTGTGCTTTGATTTGGATTCCTGCCTTGAACAGGGGGTTGGACTCGATGACCTTACAGGTCCCTTCTAACTCCACTATTCTATGATTCTGCGAGAGTGTCAGTCAGGAGCTACAAGTTTCCCCCTTCCTGCTCTTGAGGGCTTGAAGGGCTGGTTTCAGTGAGACGGCTCTGACTTGGATTTAGCACAGCAGCCGCTTTGCCATTGCCAGAAGTGGGAGACCTTGTGTTTTATTTTTACTACTGCCCAGGCTGGCTGTGGGGTTCTGGATGTTGTAAACCACATTCGCTCCCAGCATTTCCCATCTCAAGGGTCCTTACGAAAACCAGAAGGTGAGACTTGTGCTCCTCCTGGCTGTGAATCCCAGAAGTCGAAGGAGAGCGTGTCTTGGCGCATGCCACGTTTCTGCTCTCCAGGCTGCACCGCCGAGAGAGTCTGGCCCGTCTTGTCGTGACCTGAGTTGGATTACTCAACCCAAAGGGACAGTGAAGCTGGCCTATTAATAGCCACCCTTTCAGGAAGATCCGAGTGCTGGCCACGTGCTCTTCCCTGCCCTCCAGAGTGATTTGAAGGTCACTGTGTGGATGGATTTTTTTTCCTGATTCCTTAGCAAGAGGTTGTGGTCTGAGATGTCCTTGAAAATCTCACCTGGAGGCTTTCTGCTGAGCCCGGGTGGACTTTGCAGGACATTAGCAAGCGCTGATGTTGGGAGAGTGTGAAGGAAAGAGGAGAAGAAGAAGACAGGACGAGATGGATGGACAGCGTCATTGAAGGGATCAACATGACTTTCACCCAACTCCGGGAGGCAGTGGAAGACAGGAGGGCCTGGCGTGCTCTGGTCCATGGGGGTCACGAAGAGTCGGACATGACTTAATGACTAAAGAACAACAAGCAAGCACTGGCTCTTTCTTTCAGGAAACATCACCTGGAACATTGCTGTTCAGAACACGTCTTACCCCGTTCAGATAATTACGTACCCAAAGAATACAGACCCCTCTGCTGTTTTAGGATCTCCACCCTGTCAGTTTAAGCAGATTGCTTTTGCAAGGTCTTTGGGAACAAAGCTTTCGGGAAGGGGGCAGAACAAACTGGGGATGAAAAATCCGGGAGACTTTAGTGCCTGGAAAACTCAACTTTTCTAGATTACGATTCCCTGAATACTCAGGCCAGTTTTTCCGTTAACCGTGCAGGTTGTGAGGTTCTGGAGATTTTTGTGCCCCCCCCCCGGACTTTCCCAAACTTTGATATAAAAAAAAAGAGGGGAAAATGTCTCAGCCATGTGGTTTGAAAGAAAGATTAGGCCACAGCTTTGTTGGGCCAGCAAAATGTCACAGCAATTGTGAGCTTTTGACCTTGAGAAACTCTCGCTTTTCTTAGGGTTACGGTTAAGTAACTTGAGAGCATATAGCAATATTGGGTTTACAGTGGTGCCTCGCTAGACAGTTACCCCACATGATAGTTTTTTCGCTAGACACTGACTTTTTGCGGTCTCTATAGTGATTCGCAAAACAGTGATTCCTATGGGGGAATTTTGCTGGACAATGTTTGGTCCCTGCTTCGCAAACCGATTTTCGCTAGACGATGATTTTGACAGCTCCCTCCGCGCTCGCAAAACAGGTGTTTTCAGGACCTAAGCTTTGCAAGACAGCGATTTAAACAGCTGATCAGCGGTTCGCAAAGCGGCTTTCCTATAGCCGATATTCGCTAGACAACGACGATAATTCCCCATTGAAACGCATTAAACAGGTTTCAACGCATTCCAATGCGGAAATGCTTTTCGCTAGACAATGATTTCGCTAAACCGATTTCAGTGGAATGGATTATCATTGTCTAGCGAGGCACCACTGTATTTATTCTTCTGAAGTCAGAGGAAGGGTCTCATTGAGGAGGTAGTGAGTGAATATCCCACTATCTGTGTCCACCGAATTTCTTTTAAATGAAACTACCATCCATAAATGAGCAATAAGTGAGCCACCTTAAGTCCCCTTACTGGGAGAAAGGTGGCCTATAAATAAACCCAATAAATAAATCAGCCATCACATGCACCCTCCATTTGGCGAGAGAAGCTGTGGGCAGACCATGCAACTAAAAAGCCTTGTCGCGGGCAGATGGGTGGAGGGTCGCGTGCCTTTTGGCTCCAGTCCGAAACAATCGGAGAGAAAAGGTAAAGGTGATAGAGAGAAAGAAGGAAAGAAAGCAAACAGGCTTTTTAAGTTAAGCTGGTCGAATGGAAGAAAGGTTCGCCTTTTGCGCACTGGGAAACAGCGGCCGTTGCTTCTGGAGGGGCGCAAGTGCGTGGCGTGCCTGCATCCATAGATCAGAGCTTCTCTGTTCTGCAGTCAAACCATCATTTGCCTGAGATCCTCGGACTCATCGCTTGAGTCGCATGCTGTAGGTTCTCAACGCATAGAGTCCCAGGCAATGCAGGGAAAGACTGGAGTTTCGGGGGTGGGGGGAAGTATTGCTCTTTGCAGTAGATACTGTTTGGCCGAATGGACCCGTGGCCGAATCCACGGTAAGGCAGTTTTGCAGATGCAAAACTGTGCATGGCACTTGGAATGACCCAAATCTAAATTAATCCAAGATGAATGAGCTGGGTGAGTTTCGTAGCTGCAGCAGGAGGTAGCAGGAAAAAATGCAAAGTGTGTGTGGGGGGGAGAGGGGAAGGTGGCTTGCAGATGGACGCCATGGCATGTGGCTAGTATGGGACCCTTGCAGATTTCAGCTCTGGGGCAAAGATTCATCCCAGGGGCTTGCCTCACCAACCCACAGCTGCGGAAGAGCTTTTCCAAGACCAGTCAGAATAATGGACGTTCTGTTGGTGTGGATTCCGCTTTGAAAATGTCCGCTCCGGTTGCTTCTTGGGAACGCTGCTTTGGGGTCTTTCCTGTCGGCCTCTTTGTCTCAGCTGAGAACCGCTTGGGTGGCCCCGGTTCTGACGTTCTCTCCCTCTCTTCTCTTTCTCTTTCTCACTTCTAGGGGTGGCCATAAGCACTTACGCCAAGTATTGTTACAGCAAACTGCAGAAGGCGGCCTTGACAGGAGCCAAGAAGGTACCTTTGTTCTCCATATTGGGTGGATGTGTTTTGTCCTGGCGGCAGCCGGGAGCAAGCTGAATAGGCGCCGGGCGGGTCTCGTGGCGGGTGGCTTCCCCGAAAAAGGCCAGTGCAGTTTTAGGATGCATTAACAGAAGCATTGCCTCCAAAACCCACGAGGGACTAGACCCCCCCCCCCCATTTGGCACTGGTCTGGCCTCATCTACGATAGCGTGTCCAGTTCTGGACACTGCACTTCAAGAAGGATGCTGATGAACTGGAGCCAGTTCAGAGGAGGGCGACAAGGAGGATCCGGGAACCAGAAACCAAGCCCTAGGAGGAAAGACAGAAAGAGCTGGGCCGGTTTAGCCTTGAGAAAAGAAGACTCAAGGGGAGGCAGGATAGCAGCCTTCAAAGACTTGAAGATCTTACAGGGGTGGGGCAGGATCTGATCTCGATCATCGCAAGAGTGCAGAACACATGCTAATAAGGCTCAAGCTAAAGGGAGCCAGGTTTAGGCTAAATATCAGGAAAAGCTTTTTAGCTGTTAGAGCAGTACGACAACGGAACCGGTGACCTTGGGAGAAAACTGGAGAACCCTCTGTCGGGTCAGCTTTGATTGGAATCCCTGCCTTGAGCAGGGGGTTGGACTGAATGGCTTCATAGGCTCCTTCCAAGTCTATAATTCTATGATTCTATCCCAGGCGGAATGGCCAGGGAGGTCCTCTCTCTTGTTTCGTCTAATTTCTTGGGGGTTCCAGCTCGCTTGTGGCATCTGCAAAGGTTGGGCTGCCGGTGGGCATGGGGGTGTGGAAGCGCAGCCCCTAAGAACAGGCTGGCCGTTTGGGCTCCCAAAGTCCCAGCAAGGACTTGGCAGACAGAACTCTTGGCCCTTGACTAGCATGTTCTCCTTTCTTGCAAAATCATACGCGGGCCTAACAGAGGAAGAAGTCATGGCACAGTTTCCTCCCGAGAGTGTGTCCATACCTAGAAGGCAGCGGTTGGCCCCAGAGGCCGTTCCCAACCCACTGAGAAGAACACTTGGATCTGGAGATGCTGCGGACTGGACTTGGGAGCTCAAGCCTCGCATCCAGCCCAAATCCTGCTTTTCCAGCCCTACCAGATCAGGCCGAAAGGTACACAGAGAGGGAGTCTTCCCGTTGGTCGTCCAAGCAGAAGCCCACAAGAGTCGGACATAAGCAGGCCAACAGTCCAGCAGCCTGCCTGCTGCTGACTGGCCTTAAGGTTGCCTTTTCCTCATCCACCACCCAAGTTTGACAACGGCCCCTTTTTTTGTGTGTCCTCCCTTCAAAAGCAAATAAACAAAAACCCTATATTCCCAACTTCTGGTACGAACTCATATGCGCACTGCAATGTTATGGCATGTCTTGGCTTGTTCCCCCAAATAACCGTTCAATATATATCCAGTGCTGGAGAATCCACAGCCCTGGATCCCAATCCCACCCAACCCACCTCTAACGTTGCTTTTCCCGACAGCTCTTTTCCATCCTCCCTTTTGCATCCTACCAGGTTTCCAGGCACACTTTCTTTTTTGCATTCTCCCCACCCTTACGTCCCTCCCCCCCACAAACAAGCATGCAAGGAATGGGGGTGGGGAACGGTGAAATAAGCTGCAGCCATTTGTCCAAAGGAAAACAGGAGATCGGTGAGTCATCCTGTTGAGTTCTGCTCAAGGGGGAGGGAGCTTATCAATGGGGAACACAGAGCTGCTGCCGTCTGTGGGTGCCTATTGAATGGGCACAAGAATACCAAAGAGACACAGGCTCAGAGGTGGAGGAAAGGGGAGCTGGTCTAAAAAGAAGACGCCCTTCCCTTCCCACCAACCTGGAGTGAAGCAGAAAATGGGGACCCAGGGGCTTGAACTCTTCCAAGTCAGAGGCTCCTTCCAAGTCAGATTCCTAGGTTTGTTTGCTTGGTAAAACAGGGAGGAGAACAATAACAAAAATAAGCCGATTACTCTGTTAATCTTTTTTTAAAGCAGTGCATAAGGAAGCCCTGCATCGTTTCAGTGTCTTCTCAGTACTACCAGGAAGTGTAGGAGAAATCCTCGGGGGTGCTTTTGAGAACATCTGAGCGCAAAGTCAAGGGCGGCGTCTTTCCCTGCACGGGAAGGGGTTTTATGATCGGGTTGGGGATAAAGCATCTCAACGGGTTATTATAATCACCTGTTTTTAAATTGGATTTCTCCCCTCCCCCTTACGTATATTGCATACGGTAAATGGCTTTGGTCAAACCCAACAAACATGATTGGGGCCCTTCCTGGCACGCCTGCTAGAGTTTGGTACAGAGGAAAAGCGTCTGTAGAGCCGTGTTGGCCAGTTGCAGCAGAACCCCGAGCCGCTCGTCTGAGGGTGCCTCGCAGATGATCCCTTGGATGCGGTGTCAGCTTTTGTGGACTGTCGCCCACTTCTTCAGAAGCCATTTGGAAAACACGATGGCTCTGTGCCCTGCCGGGATCCAGCTGGCGGTGGCAGAGATGGGCACCCCATGGAATTTGTAAGGAGAGGCGGCCGCCCTTCCACCTTGTGACGTCTGCTGACGTGGCTTGGGAAGGGTGAGAGCAAAATCCACACGGGCGGAAGGCTGTGGAAGCCTTTGGGTTCCCCGTCAGTCCGCAAAGAGGGTGCGATCTGAAGTCGGACCCAAGAGACGCACAAGTTCTTGTGGAAGGAGGGGCATGAGAGGAACAGGAAGAACAGAAGGGTGTCTCTTTGAAGAGCCCCCCCCCCGGTCTGTCTCCCAGGCTTTCCATTTTGGGGAGCTTGCTGTCATGTGCAGATCTTGTGCTTTCTGCTTTAAAAAGCCCCAGCATGGAAGTCTGGAGTGGAGCAGAGACGTGGAAAAAGGAGGCGACCTGAAGAGGTCCCTATTCCGCCCTGCACTGGGCGCAGGGTTTAGGGACACGGTCTCTAACTGAATTTTCCATTCTCCTCCTCCTCCTCCTCTTCCTCACCTGGAGTCAAGGTGCGCGTGAGGAATCCTCACAAATCGGGCATCCTGCAGAGCAGCTCTGCTGGGGGTCACCGTCTGCTTCGCCTGAATGAGAGAAGCGCCGACCGTGTGTCCAGGCAGGAGAGCCGAAAGTATAGTGCTTCCCCATAAAACACAGAGACTTTCACCTGTCCTGCTTTCGCAGGAGCCCCCCCCCCCCGTTGGTTCTGGGAGTAGTTGTCTTAAAAAGTCAGGTATTCCTAAGCTCTGGAGATACGGGTCCAACCTCTTTGGCCATTGGCCCTTTGGCCTGTTCGCCTTCTTCAATTGTTGTTGCTGTTTAGTCGTGAAGTCATGTCCGACTCCTCATGATCCCATGGACCAGAGCATGCCAGGTCCTCCTGTCTTCTGTTGCCTCCCGGAGCTGGGTCAAATTCATGTTGGTCGCTTCGGTGACCCTGTCCATCCATCTCGTCCTCTGTCGTCCCCTTCTTCTCTTGCCCTCACACTTTCCCAACGTCAGGGTCTTTTCCAGGGAGTCTTCTCTTCTCATGAGATGGCCAAAGTACTGGAGCCTCAGCTTCAGGATCTGTCCTTCCAGTGAACACTCAGGGTTGATTTCCTTTAGAACGGATAGGTTTGTTCTCCTTGCAGTCCAGGGGACTCTCAAGAGCCTCCTCCAGCACCACAATCCAAAAGCATCCGTTCTTCGGCGGTCAGCCTTCTTTTGCTTCTTCAGTGGTTGTGGTGCAAAGGGAAATGTTGTCTTTCCTTGCTGTGGCAAGTGGTGAGGAGAGCAGGCGAAAGAGGCCAGTGCCCAGTGAAATGGAAAAGATGCTACTGGAGTGCCCCCTTCCCCCCCCCCCTGCAATGCTCTCTGGCTGCTTTAAAGGGTCAGAAACGCCTTCCTTCCTAAGGTCAGGTCCCTCCGGAAGACCTGATGTCTGTTCTACTTGTCCTGCTGCTCCACTGCCAACTGACCCTCCCTCCGCTTTCCATCAGTAAACCATTTTTTAGCGCAAGAACACGGAAAATTTAGCAGAGTTAGTAGAATAAAGTCCAGTCCAGGCAGTCCAAAAGAATCACGCACATGCAGGTGGGTTCACCAACACCAGTGTGTATTTATAGGCTATATACAGCAGTGCAGTTCGGCAGCACAACACTCATCAGAACAGGAGGAAGTACATCTACTGTACAGAGTACACATATGTACTCATGCACATCTATCTGTGTCCAATCACATTAGACATTGCATCATACATGAGTCAGCCCCTCATGAGTCATCATGACTCAGCATTTCTACACACCTGTTCATTATGGCTGCTCATTAACACACCTTCTTCTGCTCAGGCCTGTAAATTTACCTTGACACCATTGGTTCCATCGCTTGGTTCCCCTTGACCTCTTCCCCCATCCTCCTCTTCCTGTGGTTTGTACGGGCTCTTCCCTCCCCCCTCAAAGGGAGTGGTGCCCCTTCTCTCCCTCCCCTGTTGGCACAGCAAAGGCCAATTGCAAAAAGGTGCTTCTGCTCTGTATTTCTCCTGCGTGCCGGCGCCTCCTTCTCCCTTCCCTGGCCACCTGGCAGCTGCATCCTTTTGCTCACGGGGGGGGGGGCTCTGCATCCTGCTGGGCTCCAGCCACTCCCTGCCTCCTGTCCAGAGCGATGCTGCCCCTCTGTGGCCAAAGGCTGGTTCGCCATATGGACCGGACGCTTCTCACAGGCCTTGTTTCTGGGCTCAAAGCAGCTCTGATTTCTTCTGGGAGTCCTTGAGCCTCTCCCCTTCCAAACTGATTTCTCTGAATCTGAATTTTGACTTCCTCTCTCGCAGGGCCTGAAGAAGCCAAACATTGAAGAGATCCGTCATGCCAAGAATGCGGTCTTCAACCCTTCCATGTTTGGGAGCTCCCTGCAAGAGATCATGAACATGCAGAAAGAGAGATACCCCGACCGTCAGCTCCCTTGGGTGCAGACGCGGTTGTCGGAGGAAGTGCTGGCCCTCAACGGAGACCAGACAGAAGGCATCTTCAGGTAACTCTTCCTCGGCGGCGAGGGGGCAGCCGAATGGGACTTTTTTGGCCCATTCACGAGGAGACTCGTGAATGGGCCAAAATGTGGAAATGTTACTTTTTTTGAATGGCAGTTCTCAGAATTCCCTAGCCATTGGCCGTGATAAATGGGGGGTGGGGGTGGTCCTGTTATTCCAAAAAGTAACTAAGCTTTAGAAAGGGCCATAATAACGTGACATGTCCCTCGTTCTTTGAGTAAGGAGCTTTGCACTCACGCTGGGTTCCAGAATATATTTGTGAAGCATCACACTTACATATTCTGCCGAGGAGAAAAGATCTCTTCCCCAGAGGGCTTAGAGTCTCTGCAGCACAAAACAAGGGAACTAGGGGAAGAGTTTGGGCTTTGTAAGAGGCCAAGATCCAGGAAGAACGGGTGGAAGCGAGGCTGCTAGCAAAGGGGTTCCCCGTGTTATTGTCTCTTCCAGATAATCCTGCCTGCTCATGAGGTGCCTAAAACAGGACAGCCTCAGTTTCAGCATTTTTGACTCCAGAGAGAGTCCAGGTTTGATTTGATCTAGGACCGACAGGTTCATCTTTCTGGCAGTCCAGGGCATCAGGGTTGGTCAACTGAGTACCCAACTTGCTAGAGAGGACAGTCTGTAGCCTGCACCATTATATTGTACAAGGTCCAGAGAGTGTGCTTTAAGCACGGTGGAGTGGCATAGAAGCATCATCCTTCTTGTTTCTTTGGGAAAGCAGAGCAATCAGCCGTTGCTGCCTGGTGGCACTGCTGATACTTTTGTGCAGCTTCCGGGTGGTTGGAGTTTCTCACTGTTTTTTTTGGGGGGGGGGGGGTGTTCCTTTCTTCTTTTCCAGAGTCCCTGGAGACATTGATGAGGTCAACGCCCTCAAACTGCAGGTCGATCAGTGGAAGATCCCCACTGGCTTAGAAGACCCCCACGTTCCTGGTGAGGAAGCACAGCCTGCAGGGCACCCCATTCTCCCCACTTTCCTTCCAAACCCTTTGGCCAACTTGCCATTCAATGGGTCTGGAGGACGCTGGCCGTGGAGGGACGGCCAGAAGATGGGGACCCAGAAAAGCCCCGACTTCTCCTCTTCTTCAGGCCCTTCCATCAGTGGGGGGGGGGAGCTTGTGAGTCTGCCGTGTTCCTAGTTTGTGTGTCTTGGGTAGAAAAAAGAGGATCCGTGCGGCTGCTTTGTTGAGGTGGAAAAGGTCCAGTAAAGGGAGTCTATATAAGCAGCATGCTTTTAAGGCAAGCTGCTCCTTTCTGACTGGCCTGCTAATAAAGGGGGGTGGAGGCGGAGGAAATCAGGTTCTACATTTCTTACCTTGTACTTATTCATGTGATTTATGGTGCCATTTTTACATTTGGAGGTAGTTCAATTCTTACAGATAACTAATAAAAAAAACCCAATCAAACGCCCAGCAAAAAATTTAATACGATAAAAACAGATACCAGAGACGCAGTGTGCTTGCCGTAAAATGTCAGCTTCAGTCACAACGATGGGACTGATGCTGACATTTTCATCTGCCGTATCTTATTAAATGTTTACGGCACAGTGGCAGGTTGCAGTTTTGTTATTATCTCTAGAAGACCACGGAGACGTGCATTGTTCTGCCGACCTCGTTGTTTATTCGTAGTTTTAAAAAATGAAATGAATAAACGCAGGAGTGCTGGCCCTCTTGAGCTTTGGTCAGGAAGCCTCGACGTCTCTCCTGCAGGAATCCCTGGCCCCTCATCCCAGTGATCCCAGTTCAGTGTGTGGAGGGAAATGTTCTGGTCTCGGTCATGTCTCAGGGTGGAGAACTGGGTCGCTGGTCAGGGTTGAGCCTTTGTGAACCCCCTAATTTAACACGGAAAGGAGGAGACGTGAAGCCGCCTTTGGCGGAGAGGATTCTCATTGAGCTGCCTTTGAGGTGCCTAAAGGCATCTCGGCGGGTGAGAGGGAGGGGCGATCCATTTCCTGGCTGCCCTCAAGCCCCTCTGACTCCCTCCGTTTGCCCCCCCGACTCCTCCCACAGCCTCCTTGCTGAAGCTATGGTACCGCGAACTGGAGGAACCGCTGATCCCCCACGACTTCTACGAGCAGTGCATCACCCACTACGAGAATCCGGAAGCCGCCATCGCGGTGGTCCACTCCTTGCCGAGGATCAACAAGATGGTGCTCTGTTACCTCATCCGCTTCCTCCAGGTAAGGTGGGACAAGGTCCGGCAGCCTCGTGGGTGGAGGACCTGTCGGTGGCTGCCCATCACAGTGACTATCAGCAACCTCCAGGTTCACATGGAGAAGTTCAGTCCACGCCATGTTTATATACATGCAGTTTATGCCCCACCACGTGTGCCGAAGAAAACCCAGCAAATAGGCCGAGATGACGCCCTTGAAGTAACCCCACTTCTGGTCAAGAACGGTCTAATGATCCGAAGTTCTAAAATTGTTTCTAATTTTGCCTACCTTTCTTATATGTCCGTAATTTTCAATTATGCGGTGCTCTGATATGAATGAAGAAAGAACATGGGTTGCGCTGCTTTACACCCCTGGGGGGTGGGGTTGGGTGGGGTGGGGTGAGTGGGGTGGAGGAGGCCTGAAGAGAGGCAAGGGCCATTTGCCTTCCTGCCATCAGGTGGATGGTCTCAGTCTATATGTGTCTCCCGTCCCTTCTTGACGCGCGAAAGGGTTAGGGTTGTGTGTATGTTTTTTCCCCCCTCCCCTGCTGATCTGGGTCCTGGTCCTCTTCTCTCCTCGCCAGGTGTTTGTACAGCCCGGCAACGTGGCGGTCACCAAGATGGACGTCAACAACCTGGCCATGGTGATGGCCCCCAACTGCCTGCGCTGCCAGTCGGATGACCCGCGCATCATTTTCGAGAACACCCGCAAGGAAATGTCCTTCATTCGGGTGCTGATCCAGCACCTAGACACAGGCTTCATGGAGGGGGTCCTATAGCAGCAGTGCCAACGGAATCGGGAGGGGATTGGACCTCATCCGCCCACAACCCCCACCCCGACACCCCCCCCAAAGTCCAACTGGTCAGCGAGAATGATTTTTGACACAGCAAAAGAAGTGTCCGCCGCGGTGGGCACCTCTGCCGGATGCCGCCGCTGGGCACCCTGGCCTCACCCTGGACTTTGTCCACCCCCTCTATCCCCCGTCCCCACCTGGGGTGACAAAGGAGCCCCCAGCGCTTCTGCTGTGGGGGGAAAACAAAGCTCCCGCACGGCAGCCCCTCTCAGAGATGCCCCAGCTTGGCTACGAGAACAGGTGGCACTTCCTCCCAGATGGGTGTTACTCTGGGGCTCACCAGGAGAGTCGGCATTAATGGCCCACCGGGGAAGATTCAGGGGATCGGTGAAGTGAGGGCCAGCTTCCCTCCCCTCCCTGCCCCACACTTTAAATCTGCTACGTGCTTGCGTAGGAATGGCCCCACAGATCACCAGGGTTGGGGGTCAGGGACCAAGGCAGGTGAGGAACGTTCAGAGTCTACAGCAGGGTGGGGGGTGGGGGGTGTCGGGAGGCGAGACTGCAACTTGGCTGAGTTTTGAGATGGGGAAAAGTGAGCCCTTGAGACGGGCCGTCTCCAAGAGTCTCCATTGCTTCTTTTGTCTTAAGGCTCCTCGAGGGAAGCCATAGCCAACAACGTTGGGTATTCTGGGAGCCCCCAAAACTCACTCTTTCCCATCTTTGCTTGTATGCTGGTCAGCCTTGCCACAAAGTCCAGGGAAGCGGCTGTTACACCCTGTTGGTCCAAACCCTTTGGAGGAAGAGTTGGCCACGAGAACGATTCCATCTCGGGGCTTTGAGAGGTGAGGCTGCCCAGGGAGCAGCTGGACGACCCATCAGCCCTTTGCCAGGCGAAGGGCGAGGCCCGTCGCCTGCACTGCCGGGTTTCCCTATCCCCTTTCCAGCACAGTCACTGCCAGAAGGGGCCAAGCCACGCCCCACTCCCGAAAAAAACACACGATTCCTTCCTCTTCTGCTGCCCAGTGTCCACGCCAGTCGGCTCGTAGGCCCTGACAGTGGATGCGGGGTTTCTGAGCTGGCCAGCTAAGCTGAGATGGTGCCCGGGCCCTGATTTCCTCGCCTGCTGCACCAAATGCTCAGGTTATATCGAGCTGGCGTGCGAAAGGTGTTAGAGCTGTGCATTTTGCTATCCGAGCTTTTCCTGGAACGAGTGATTAAAAGCAGGGTGTGCTCACATAGGTTGGGTGGCTGAGAGAGATGAAAATGCACTTTTGAACCCCATGGGCCCTAGGCAGAATCGGGGTGGAAAGTACAACGACAGAGAGAAGGGGTTCTTAGAGGAGGCGGCTGCCGTTGCAAGTTGTCCTTGAAGAAGAGCTGCGTGTGGGGGGGTGTCGGAGATGTTCCCATTGCGGGCTGAGACTAGGAAGAAGCCGAGCTGTTAAGAGCTAACCCTGCTTTTCCTCTGACTTTTGGGGCCAGGAACCAGCAAGGTCTGTCCTCCCCTTTCTTTAGAGTTCTATACCCCAGAGGTCTCCGGACCCTTGGATCCAAGCGGGCTCAGTGTGAGAATTGCAAAATATTTGAGGAAACGGTCTTCCCTGACCAGGACCACACCCTTCTTCCTGCTCCCCCACTCCCCCCAATTACCTGCCCTAAAAAACCGAAATCAGCCTGGAGAGAAAGAAAGCACATTTTTTGTGAAGGGCTTTTCCTAAGCGGTGCAGTAGACGTGACTGTGCTATTTTGGTTCCTCTCTTGTTTTTGAGAACTCAATTCCCTTTTGCACCTGCCCAATAGTATCTGGGCAGGGCCCTACTTTTTATTTCCCTGGTTACCGGTCTGAAACCTGTTTTGCTATTGATAAGTCAAGCATTTTGGCACAGAATTTCAATCGATTTTTTTTCTCTAAGAAAATTTAAGTTCGATGAAAGAGAGAGCGCTACGTTTTCCCTCTGTACCCTTCCCCTTTCAAAGCGTTTGAGGTTATCTGGGGGTGGGGCTGGGGAGAGGACTTTTCCATCAAAAAAAGTTTGCTTAAAGTAGGTGGAGACCAAGAGATGCAGGAGGTAGAAGACAAGAGTGTTTTCAGAAGGGTGTTTGGCTGCTGGAATCTTCTCTCTCCTTTCACAGCCGTGTTGTGTTCTTCCCAGGCTGGCTGGGGGTTTTTTGGGGGGGGGAGAAGTCGCAGTGTTTTCCAGCCCCACCTCTTTGGGTAGTTCTTATCTCAGAAAGCTGGTCCTGTGCCTGTTGGGATTATATTTGATTCCCACTCGTAATAAAATCAAGACCTTCAGCCTCCTTCCTGGAAGGCGGAAGGGCCCGTGGAGAGCGGCTCCTTCTCTTTCCAGTCTCTCCTGCAGGGCTACAGGGGACACTTCTCTGGCCGTGATCCTCTCTTCTCCCTCCGCCTGGCCAGATGGTCAGGTCAGGGAGGAGCAGCCGTGAGTCTCTACAGAGAGACCCGGGCAACGAGTGTGTGTGCATGAGCAACCCGCCTTCCTGGAGAACCACCCTCCTTAGACCCTCGGGCTCAGCTTCTTCCAGACCGCCGGCCTTCAAGCCCTTGGCCTTAAAAGAGCAGAGGTCAGCCGCTGCCCACCCACAGCCCCGTCTCTTATTGCTTCCAGGGAGGCGAGAGCGACTGGTGGTCAGACAGAGCTTCCCGGAGTGGGGTGTGTGCATGGTAAGAGCACGGTCTTCTTCCTTGTGTCCTCGAGGATCTTGGGTTCCTCTTCGGGTGCCGGGGAGGCCGAAGACAAGCCGTCTCCCATGTGGCTTCCCCGAGAAAGTGCCTTCTCTTCCAGCCGGGGAGCCCTGGCTGAAGCCGCCGCGCCTTCCCTCCGGCTCTTCCAGTTTCTAAAAGCACTGGCCACCCCCCACTTGATCCGAAGCCACGCTGGCAAGAACAAGGCTTCAAAATCCCCGTCGCTTTTCACTTCTCAGCCTCCACTTAGAAGAGGCTTCTGATTTATCCGTGTCTCTTTGGGGGCCCTGCAGCTTCAGGGTGGGTTAGACGTGTGGATCGTTCACCTGTAACAGGAGAGGACATCTTGACCATGGGTCCCCATCCCCCCCCCCCCCAAGCCCAGTCCTTAGTCTAATTCCTGTCACTGCTCTGATAGGTCATCAGACATGTTCCTCGTCTTCTTTGACTCATTTTCCTCCTTTTGGTTTTGCCAAAACAACAGCCACCGCCACCAAGAGGTCCGCCCTCTGCTACCCTTACATTTTCTCTTCGCCCCTTCACCTTCTAGCTTGTCACGGCACGTCGGCTAAAAGAGGACCGCCAAAGGTCTCTCTGATGGTTTGTTTTCACCCACGGGGAGGGCTGCCGAGGGAGTGGAAACCTCTCTTTCTGATCCTCTGCAGAGGACCCCCCCCCACGGGGGTCATTGCAGCGAGACCCATTCACCCACCCCTTAGGAAATCGGTCCTGGAAGGATGTCCGGGTTGCCAGGAGGGAGAGAAGCCTCCGAAGGGGCTGAATAATGTTGAAGAGCCATCAACATTTCCTTAATCCAGAATTTTACTCTTGAACCAAATTGGGAAAGGGAAATCATGCTTGGTCAAGAAGGCAGGAACCGCCTCTCCACCGCCATCCCCACCCGTTTTACATTACGGTTGCAGGCCTACCAGGGAACTGTTGCTCCCGAAAACCAGATAAATGCTTCCTTCTCCTCCATGCAATTTGGCATCCTCCCAGTCTTCGATTGCATAAGACGCTGCCATCATTGTAAAGGCTTCCAGAACGTTCATCGATATTCTTTGTTGTCCTGCCGGAGTCTGGAGGGCCATACTGGGTTTAAGGGGGTTCTGCTAAGTTTGTGAGACACAGAGGTCCAACGGAGGCTCTCCTGACAATACTAGAGGCTCCCTGGGCAGGGCGCTTAGCCTACTTGAATCTCATAGAAGTCTGCTTACCCATCCTGATTCACCCCGTTTATAGGAAAACTCTCCTCTTATCAAAAGAGACATTTCTAATGCAGGGCTCTTCCATTTTGACTTTTCTTATCCCCCAAGGGTATTCATGAAAGCCTGGTTTCATTTGTGGCATATCTCAGGAAACAGTTCATCCTCCCCCCCCCCCCGTATCTGGGGTGTGTGATCATCAGCTTGGGTACAGAAAGACAGGAATCGAAGGATGTCCACTGCAGGATAGACGGCCTCACAAAATGCAGCCTCTTGAGCAATCTAAACAAAAGCCATTGCACGGTGACACAAAAGATTTGAGAGTTACCATCCAAATGCATATGATGTTTCCTCCTGTCCACCAGGTAGGTGGGCAAGTTACATGCAGGGTTGTACCCCTTAGTGGCTGAAATCTTACTGCTTAGTGGAGTAAATACCACTAGAGTAGGCCCATTGACTCAATAGGCATTTGTTGAGTCAAATGCTAGGAATGGGATTTTTTGGATTTTCTAGATTACGAATACCATAATTCTCCATTCTGGGAGTTCTCCTTACCTACCTTACAGATACCTGAGAAAACCTCAGTGTGGTTAACCTGGAAGGCTTTAAGACCTAGCTCGGCCTAGCTCTGTCCAGTTTCCTGTTCCTGCCCCAGTGCTAGATGGGAGCTTTCTTTCTCAACAGGAAGCTAGGTGGAGCTAGGCCTAGCTCAGTTTAGACCTTTCTTCCAGGTGAGGCACATTTAGGTGTCTGTAATGTATGTTGAAGCCCCAGAATGGAGAATTCTGATATTGTCCAGAAAACCCCAAAATTCTATCCCTATCAAACTACTCGATAGGATTGATTCAAATGAGCCTATTCTCAAGTTACCTACTCTACGTATAATGAGAATTGGCTCATTTGAATTAATCCTATCGAGTAGTTTGATAGGGATAGAATTTTTTGTGACTGGAGTAGGTCGATTTGGATCAATGGGACTTATGGAGAAGTTTGTTTCCCCCAAATTCTTATTGATCCAATGGGTCTCTGGTGCAACTTGCTAAGCGTCAGGATTCTAGCGGGTCTGTCAGCCGTGCCTGACAGATCTGAGGATGCCTACAACTCTTTGAGAACGCGTGACAGCAGCCCTCAGTGTTGCTCCATGAACGAGATTCTATACAATGGCGACTCCTGCGATACCATAAAGAAATAAAACATCGATAGCTGTTACTTGGGGGTTTTCCCTAAGATAAAATTTTCACTTCCCTGATGGCTCTTGCCTTATCTGGCCTGGGGTAAGGTTTCCCGGAAACTAACCAAGCGATGCCAGCCCCAGAGTCCAGGAAGTCCACTTGGCTTCCAATGATCTTCTCGGACAATGGTCACCTCGCAAGGTCAGCCCCAGGATCGTCTGCCTGGAGCTGTACAACAGCGTTGTCTGTGCATGTAGGGGAAAGCAGTGATTATTGGGCACTGTCAACAGAACCAGGAAGTCGCGTATAAATAGTCTGGGGTGGGTTGGGGAAGAAGGCTGCATTTCGATGCCGGGAGTGACCCTGCGGAGTCTTAACTTGGGCAGAGTTTCTTTCTATAGAAACCGGATGCATATTAGGGAATACTGAACGGGGAGGCAGAATGAATGGCTCAGTCGTCGGATGTGGACCGTGCCGAAGGGAGCTTCTCCAGTAGAGTATTGGCTGTGATAAACTGTACATCTCCAGATAGTAGTGGTGGACCTCCAGAAGTTCAGTTGTTTTTTTTTCCTCCAGGGTTTGAGGGTGAAATCCATCCGTCCATCCTGTACCATGTTTCCACTCCTGGCCCTACTTGGGCAGAGGGCCACCAGGGGATTTGAGCGGCACTCTGGTGGCCCAAAAAAGGTCCCTTTTCCAGACGTGCTTCAGAAAAGGGTAAGAAATCATGTAGGGCCCCTGTGTTTCTGGCCTTGCATTTCTCCAGGACGATGTGGGGCACAGCTTGGTACCCAAGACAAATCATGTGGGAGCCTCATTCAGGCGCAGAATGTTGTAGGGATTGGAAGCGCAACGTGGCCTCCTTGGAGGTGGGATGCAGCCACATTGGAACCACCCTAAAACAAGCAGGACCCTTGCTGTAGGAGAAAGTTATGTGGGTACCCTGTTTGTCCTCTCCGGTGGAAGGCGGACCTCCTCTGCCATTCAGTAGGGTGAATAAAGCAGCATTGCTGGATAGCTGAATGGGTAGAGTTGGACTCGACATGCAGGATCGCGCTGACTCCTGCCACATTTGACCATTTGCTTAAGTTGCGGTTATTCTTTCTTTGGAAAAGTTTTCCCTGTTGGTTAAGTGTGCCACGCTGTGGCTTAGAAGCAGGACTAGCATCTACTGAGAGCTCCTCGGGATGAACACACACACACACCGGGGTTGGTTTGCAAATACCTGCCTGTCAGACCAAATTGGGGAGGGGAAGAATTCTGGCAAGGATGGTCTTCCCCTACGGTAGAGAAAGGCGGTCTTCTGGGCAGCGCCAACAGATCTTGTGATGCCAAGGGCCACATTAAATGGAGGCTGTGTTGCCACCTGGGACACAGGGCGAGGTGGTAGCCCAGGGGCTTTAAGAAGAAGAATCCTGGCTTAAACACACAGAGAAGGTTATCTCTTGGCAATAATAATTAGTAGGTGGAGGGAAGGGTTGGGCTGCCCTTTGCGTAGAAGTTGTAGGACGCAAATATTTTAGGGTGGTTGGGTTGGCCGACATGGAGGACTTTGTGGAGGCTGATGGGATGAGACACAGGGATCGGGGTTAGGGAAAGAAAGATGATGGATCGAGATTCGAGAGGAGAAGGAGGGAGGGCCCATCTTGATTCCATCCTTTTACGCCATGGGGGAACTCCTGCAGCCCCAAGTCTTCCAGTGAAGTCTTCTCTTCGACCACCCACCCCTGATGCAGAGGAGCCTGGTTTTTGAGTGTGTGTGTGGTGTGTGTGTGTGTGTAACCATGGCAGAGGGAGGGAAAGCATTGCTTTACTGGGGTCCTTCCTTCCTTCCCAAAAGGCCAACCCAGCATTTCTACCCACCCACCCACCAAAACAATATTGCCAAGAACGTTGAGGTTCCTCAGAAATTTGGTGGGGGGTTCGTTCATGAGAAAACGCCAGGAAAACAAGCGCTTCTCGAGAGACCCATGTGCTTGGCTTTCCCGGTCTTTCCGTGGAAAGTCTGGGTTCAGGCTGGGCCCCCATGAGCCCTTTGAGCGGGCTCTGGGCCAGGGAGAGGTGTGGCAGGCATACCTGTGACTTCAGGTGCGTCCTGCAACGCCCCCCCCCCCCGTTGGTCATCAGAGGGAGGCTCATGCCTGGGTTCTTCAGCAGGCTGGCATGTCATCAAACCCTGGAGGGACGGGTGGCTTTAATCTAGAGATCCTTTGAAAGAGAACTTCGCCTGAAGCGTAGCGTCCTTTCCCAAGGCCAGGATTTGCTGTGGGTTTCTGCTGGGCCGGTAAGAATTTATTATATAGAGATATAAATAAATAGGATGTTCCGTTATAAATTTGCTAACAACATAGATTTAATCCAGAGGTGTATATATCTTATTACCCATCCTTGGGGCTCTTTATTTGTATGGAGGAAGAAAAAAATGCTCTAATCTTGTTTTTTTGTTTTTGCTATTTATTTTGTTGCTGTTTGGAGAAAAAAAAAACCTCTCCTCCCTGAGTTTGACCAAAATATATATATTTATTCCCTCTCCTCTTGGTGATAAGAGCTTTCTAATTAGGATTGAAGGATTAAACATCACTTGTCTATTGTCTGTACTGAAGTGGTCTGGCATTTTTTTTTTTCAGACAAAAAGCATTTTTAAGTGCTGTTAACAATTCTGTGTGGGTTTTCAAAAGTTTTCTAGTGTATCGCAGATGAACGGTTGAAATGGAAATCAATTGATATAGTTCACGTGGCGACCCCTCGAAACCATTCTGCTCCCTTTATCAGGATTGCTGCAGCTTCATCCTGCACGGATTATCTCCTCCACACACGCACAAGCACACCCCCTTGAAACTGCCACCTTATCACTGTGTACAAACCATGCTTTAATTAATTCCCAGGCCTCTCTTTTCAACTTGGCTTGGAATACAGGTAGCTTTGCTGCCTTGAGCTGGGGAATATTTGGAAAGAGGTTCATGGAATTTCAGTTTTAAGTCATCTGGAACGGTCTCTTTTTAATATTTTTTTCTCCTGCCATCGCCTGCCCTGCCAATCCATAAAAGCTAGAACTAGAAGGCCATCTGTACTGTGCACCCTGTGTGTGTGTGTGTGTGTGTGTGTGTGTGTGTGTGTGTGTGTATGGGGTCACGGCCACGGACCATAGTCTGTGGCATCTCCATGGGCCATGGAGTCAATGGGCCTTGGCTGTGTGCTGAAAGTCAACCGGGAGAGGACTCCTCCACCTAGTCCAATCCTGATCTGGTTTGGGATGCTTCTAACAACTCTTGTGCTCAAGGAAGTCCTTGCATCCTCATCCCACCCCAGTCTTTCGTCTACCAAGGAGCGGAGTCGAGAAGGACAACACTGGGGACAGATGGCATGCCTGGGTGTCTAGTATCGGACAACTAGCCTGCCCGGTAGCCAGAGAATCATGGGTTAATTAGTTGTGGTGAAGATATCATTCCTTGGAGTTGGCCCCTCAAGGAGCAAATGAACCCCATCAAGTGCCTTAACACCTCTGGGGCCCGTAACTTAACCTTGACCAAGCTATAATCCCAAGCCCTTGACATTTGCACATTCCGTTTCCTTTGAGCCATCGGGATACACCGTTTGCAAAATGAAGGGAGCCACATCCGTTGATCATTGGGGTGTATATGCAGAGTGTGTGTGAGAGAGAGACGAGGAAGTTAATTTTATTTCCCCGCACTTTTTTTCTTCTTTTGCTTGTTTGCTCTCGGGAACAGAGTGGCTCGTTGCCGTTTTGCGTCAGGAGATGCAGTGGGCAGCCGTTGCTTTACAGAAAAGGATGCCCAGTCTAAAAGGGCTCCACTTGGTCTATAAGATGAATATATGGAGGAAATCCAGCACACGCTCGCATATCTCACGGAGAAGGAACAGAGGGAAGGGGGTGACACCCACCTGTCGTGATCTTTGGGTGTGTGTGTGTTTGTTTCCAACATCCTGTAGCCCTCACACATCCTATGATGCCAGGGCCTTCTCACTTCCCGGGTGGTGGGGGTCGTGTGAATCCCCTTTTTGTGACTCACTCTGAGCACCAGCCATGGAAAACCAGTGGCGCAACCTCTGATCTTCCCACCCCCCTTCCTCAGTGGGCCCCTTCGGAGGTTGGCTGGAACTGAACAAGACGAGAGCCAAGCAGAAGACCTCCAGCGTGGCTGGAGAAACAGAGACGGGCAAATGGGCTGACGCCACGGAAGGGCGGTTTGAAGCCGAAATTTGAGGAGAGAGGAATCGCAAGAAAAAACCTTTCTTCTTCTCTCCCAGCCCCACACGCTGGGGGCACGACTCGGAGCCCCATCTCGTCACCCTGCTGCTCCATGGATTCCTGTCAAGATCCAGGGTTCCTCTGCCAGGACCATGGGTGGTGCTTAAGACGAGGTTGAAACCCATCCGGGATGGAGCCCAAGCCTGATGCAAGTGGAACCATCCCTTTCTTTTTCGCTTTCCCTCCCAGCCCCACACTTAGAGGGCTACTACAGAAGGGATGGATTGCTCTCGCAAAGTCCAGTATTTGTTCCTCCTGAGAGGAGCTTTCAGAAACCAGGCCAAAGGCTGGGTGGGGCCAGGTTTTGGATGGCTTGCCGCCCTCAGTGGCTGGCTCCTGGTCTCCTCTAAAGTAGGAATGATTCTGGACCCAAACCAAGCCCTCCTCTCCTGGTTCCGGGCTCCCCCTTGATGCCGTCGCTTGTCCCAGGAGGCTTGTAGAGCAGCGCCTCTTTTCACCACTTGTCCAGGCGGAACAAAACCCAGGGGAGAAAATTCCGGTCGGTAGGTGCAGAAAGGGGTTTTAATTGTGAGGAATTCACTGGAATCCATCTAATAAAAACAGAATTGCAAGGTCTATAACCAGAATCTGTGTCTTGTGTGAAAGAGGCAAGAAGTCAGGGATATTTTTTATGTAAACATTGAAATGGAAGCGAAACAGACCTTCATTCCGACTAGATCCCTTGAACCAACTCTGCTTTCAGTGGTATACCCTTCCTCCGTCTTCTGTATGTTCTTTGCTGCTCAGATCTTATTCTTCCCAGAACCTTCTGTTCACCTCTTTGTATATCCTGTATATAGGCACACAAAGATGTGTATGTATACTTTTGTATTGTGTTTTTATTTATTAAGAAAAGGAGACGGTTTCTCCTCTCCCCACCCCGTCATTTAACTGCAGGGGGACCAAGCTTGGTGAGCGGGTCCCCTTTGTCTTTTATGCCGTTTTCATATGCTACAAAAATCGGAAGCGCAAACTGGCCGGAACGCCGCCGATTTAGACCCCAGCCCTTCAGAGAAAGCAAACCTGCTTGTAGGTTGCAATCCTGCATCTCCTTCCACGGGAATGCTTTGCACACAGCAGGATCACATAGAGGATCGCACTGTGGTTTTATATCAGTGTTTTTTTCTCCTCTTGACCAAAGCGGTAATTCCTAAAATTTGCCTTTTTTTAAAGGGGGGGGGGAAGCCTGTGGCAAACTTTTGAATTCTATCACTGTGTCTTAAGAAGGTGGTGGGGAGTTGATTGATTGATGGGGTTCTGCCCAAGGTGTGTGTGTGTTGGGGTGTACGTGTGTGAAGTTCTGCGACTCTGGGATGAACCACTCGTTGCTTTGCAAACCCGCCGGGTGCCATAACACAGTTGTCCTAATTTTGGGTGGCAGGATTTTTCCAAACCAGGAAAGAACCACCCCTCGAGAGAGACGAAAATCTGCACGAAGCCAGGGCCCCAAGTTTTCTCTGTGACGTTCTCTCCACCACTTGCCTCGTTCTCAGCTTGGAGGCACCTGCTTTCTGCAAATCGAGCCGTGTAGCAATAGCAGGTTAGATCTGCAAATAAACGGTGGGCGTAAACATGACAGTTTTTAGAGCTTTCTCCTCCTCCTTTGGTTGAATGGTTTTTCCTTCTGACTTGAGCGGTTAAAAGATGTACGTGTATAATATGTATATACACAAAGACCGGATGTTATATTAAATCACAGCTACGTGGACACCAGTTGGCCTTATGGGCTGAGATGGGGAAGCCCTTTCCTTGTGTTCCTTGCATTTCTCTTCCCTGCTTTTTTAAAAAAAATCTGCTCCATCTCTCCTCATTTTGGGGTGTTTTCTTTGGACAACCACCTCAGGCACTGGGCAAGCAAGCGAGGAAACGGGGGCTTCGGGTCACCGGAAGTCCTGTTGGGACGGAGAACGGGACCGTGCCGGAAGGTGGCCGGGCCATTTTTAAGGGGCAACCTACTGTGTAAAGTTGTCTTAACTCTTGTAATTATGAAGCATGGAAATGTAGATGCAACTCCATGTTGTGTGAATAAAAAGATGAATATGGACATCCTTTGAGGACCTTGCTTCTCTTCTTGAGGTCACCACCGTGGTGCAAAAGGTGTAGGTACCTTGTGCAATGTCACACGCTCGGTTCTAGTAGCCCACCAATCCGCCTAGAGTTTGCAGGCGTTGGCTTTGTTTCTTTTACAGTTGGGAAGGCCCAGCACACGAACCGGGGGATTTTGTGCCCTACCCAGCCTGCATTCTTGCATCCAACAATACTTTCTCCATTTTAAACTGGCACACCAAAACTAGACGCTATTCCCGACGCACTGACTTGCTGATCCAGAGCAAACACCCCGCTCTACTTCCCACCCCGTATGCGTGCATCTCATCGCCAGTGTTTGCTGGGAACTGCCTAAAGCCAGTCCCGGAAACCTTCCTGGCATAATATGGCATATGTGAAAGTGGAGACTTTGGCTTAAGCCGACAGAAAGTGTCCCCCTTCATTTATTTTAGTTGCATTGACACCCCCAGAATGCCCCAGAGATCTGATTGATGGGTGGGGGATTCTGGAAGGTGCATGGGGGGGGGTTGAGATGCTACTCATTTTCAAATCTCAGACCTCTCCTAACAACCACTGTTTGTCCCTTTTTTTTTGCCTATCTAGTGCTGGAAGGTGTTTTAGGCCTGGTCTAGATCAGTGGAGAGAAGAGAAACACCTTACAGATGGGACACATAAATGCATATAGTTGGACCCCCCCTCTTATGTCTGCAGGTCCCAAGCCCCCCCTTCCACAGATGCTGGAAAATGTAAAATATAGCAAATGATCTACATAATGTAGTCTGTGGCTCCCTCTATTGGTCAGTTCTGGTAACTTCATCTTTAGAAGTCTGTTTTCTAGTAATTTTCCTTTTAATATTTTTAATCTTTTCAAACAGTGGATAAGTGAATCAGCAGATACCAATCCCACGGATACAGGAATGCTAGTGTACATACACAGATACCTGTCCAGTATCCATATTTTTCCGTGTATAAGACTATACTTTTGTCTAAAATCTTTAGACTAAAAATTGAGGGTCATCTTATACACGGAAGTAAGCTGAGGAGAGAACAAAAACAAGTGGAGGGGAAAGCAGGGATCAAAGTGATCCTGCAGCATTTGATCCCTTTCCCCCTACATTTGTTAAGCCCCACTTAGATTTCTTAATTTTGGATTAGAAAAGTGGGAGGGCATCTTATACATGGGGGCGTCTTATACACAGGAAAATATGGTACTCGAAAGCTGACTGGGTTATTTCAGTGGAGAAGAACATCAACACTCCGCTCCTGGCGCTCAGGCACTCGTTTTATTGCTCGGCCCCATTTTCCAAGGCCGATGGCCACGTACAGAAAGCAGGATCTTGCGCTGAGCCTCAGTTCCAGTCAACCCTGTCAGCATTAAATAAAAGGCAGGAAAAATCCAGAAACGGCTCTCGCGCATGATGCAGAGGTTACAAAGAAAGGTTCCTCTCGCCTTTCCTAACGTTGGAGCAGGTGGACTTTTCATGGTTACCGCACGGTGAGGTTTTAAAACCAAACAACACAACAGCGGAAGGATCCAGGTGGGGTGGGCTGCCAGCCACAACGCCAACAGAAATTCACACTATGCCGCTGGCCTTGGCTGAAATTTAGCATTCACATGCCTGGTAATCTCAGCAATTAGAAAAACAAAAAAGAGACCTTTTGACAGGAGGGAAAGTAAAAGAGAGAGTGCGAGAGCCCTTGTTTTCAACAAACATAGAATACAGGCTGAAATACAGGGACCGCTGAACACACAGGCGGGTTATAGCTCCGAATGCACTGTTGTGAATGGGCCCGTCAAGCCTGCCTGCTCAAGCAGCCTGTGCGTTCTCTGGAACCATTAGCAAACCATCATCCTGATTGTATTCTCAGAGGCTTTCAGGGCTGGGATCTGATGGTTGTTGTGGGTTTTCCGGGCTGTTTGGCCGTGTTCTTAAGGCTTTTCTTCCTACCTTTTCACCCATCTCTGTGGCTGGCCTCTTCAGAGGACAGGAGTCAGAACTCTTGTCTGTCCTCTGGTGTTGTGTGGGGTCATCCTAATCCTTTAAAACAGGAGTAGGCAAACCACAGTCCTTAGGCCAAACAAGGTCCCCCTCTAACCTTTTTTTCCTCCCCGTTTCCAGCCACTTGTTCTTTCCCCATGAGCAGGTCAGAGCCACCCCTAACTCCTGGCCCCACTTCATAAGAAACGTCCTGTGCTGTCAAGTTGACTTGGGTTGACGACACCCCCTCCTAGAGTGTTTTCTAGGTGTAAAGGTCCTCCAAAAGGGTTGTCCCTCCTTCCGACGGCCCGAGGCAGTGCCCATCACTCCACAAGCCCCCCCCACCCTTCCAGCTGAGCTCAGAGGACCCCCCCCCAACTCCCAGAACGCACCGTGGGGATTCAAACCCCCAGCCCCTCAATCCACAACCAGGCGCTCCAACCCACTAAGATTTACCACCCTAAAATATACCATGTTATCTATTTCTTCCAACATGTTAAGTGGATTTCTAGTCACTTTCCCCTGATTTTTTTTGGGGGGGGGGTCATTTTTGGGCACTCTGTGCCAACTGCTGGAGGGTCCACAGGGAAAGACAGTGGCCACCCCACCTCCCACCCCCCAGCACCACCAAGGTTGCTCACACCAGCATTATAAAGGATTCATTTTTTAACAGGATCTCCCAAGCCATCGTTAACGGCACAGGAGCAAGGGCCGGCTGTAAACATGGCAACCTGACCCACAGCAGAGAGTTGATCTGCACAGGCATACACCTGGCTTAAAAAAAGAGAGAGTTCATTTTGCTATTATTATTATTAAGCTACATTAAAATCTGAACAGCTCAGAATTTTGTTCTGAAGTCACTCCCATCTGTGCTCACCCTCACCATCATGTGCTGTCAAGACAATTCTGAGTCACGCCGACTCATTCCAGCCTTTTCCAGGCAGAGGATACTCCGAAGTGGTTTTACCCTTCCCTTTTTTTCTATGGGTGTCCTGGGATCACCCTTCCGCTGGCCCAGGGCCACCCAGGCGGCCTCTTCTCCCAGGAGGCACCTCTGGGGAATCGAACTCCCAATCTCAGGCTCGGCAGCCAGAGACCTAAACCGCTGAGCTCTCCAGCCGGCTCCGGCTGTTCTTGAACTGCAATTCCCAGGAAAGCTGTTTTGGCAGAGATTTCTGGGAATTGCAGTCCAAAAACCTCTGGGGGCGGAGAGCTGAGACCATCCAAGACCAGCGGAGTCTTGGCCCTTCTTGTTGGGGACCCTCCAGGCCTGTGGCCACGATCCACTCGCACAAGTTTCAGTCTTGCAGCCCCTTTCCAAGGCAGCTGAAGGCTCCTGACGGACTTGGGCATCCAGAAAGGAAAGCGTTTACTGCTCTTGGAATACAACACTGTCTCTGGACGCAAGGCGCCCACGTGGAAAGCCTGCAGCTTGTGTGTCTGGGGCTAGGAGATCACTCCGGGGGAACATAATCGCCTGCTCCTCCATCTGCTCCATCAAGCCCTTCCCCAAATACCTGGCGCTGATGCATCTCTCCAGCATCTTTAGGAAAACATCCAAGAGACCCCCAATGTCTGTGGCACGAACCCACCACCTCCCTTGCATAGTAGACTCCCTCTTCTGTCCGATCTGTGTGTACCGTTATGTACAGTGAACGTTGTCAGCGAAAGAAGCTGCTTCTTGGCTTGACTTTAACGAGAGTGGGTTGCTGTACCTGGGGCGAAGGTGGGGCTTTCCGGAGTGTTGAAAGGGGATGGGGCACACCCCTGCCAGGTGGGGATCCAACCCTGTCGGGAAAGCAAGGCGCTCTTCTGCCCAACGGCAGACGAGGCCCAGCGGCCGGGATCAGAGGAAGGTTTGCTTCAGGCTAGAGTTCATGCAAACGGGCGACAGGGACAAAAATGCCACCGGGACGGCCTGATCCAGCCTCTTAAGAGGCCACGGTCCTTATGCACGCACAGGCTTGCTTGTAAGTCCCACTGAACGTGGCCAGGCTTGGTCCCAGGTAAACACCCCGAGAGATTGTGCTCCTAGGTGCTCTGTCACACGTGCTTCCTTTTGAATTTTTCTCGCAAGATGTTCCAAGGCGGTTCCCTTCCCGCCCCTTTGCTTCCTCCCTGCTTCTCGGTCTCCTCAGACCTCTCTATTTTCCTTCTGAACAGCTGCGCCTTTTGCAAGCCGGGTGGCTTTTCAAGACTCTGGAGATGGGCCCTTTATTTGGCAGGCCCAGTGGATTGCTCCCACGCCCACAGACGCAGCTGGGGACTGCGGGCAGGTGGGAATTACGACGCTCTTCAGCAGCCCTGGGTCAGGCCAAGAGTCCATCTAGCCCGGCCGGGCCCCTGACAGAAGCCTCTGGAGGTCAGCAGAGAAACTCACAAGCCAGACGGGAAGGAAGCCATCTGGCTTGCTCCCAGCAGCTGACATTGGGAGGTAGCCTGCCCCTTCTCATGGAGGCTCGTTTCAGCAACCAGGCTGACTTGCTCAGAATGGGTAACACTCCCTGATCCATCACTGCCGAGCCTCCACTGGACACGTCCCTTGAGGAAAGCACCCTCCCTCCGTCCTGCTCCAAAACTCATCCTTCCCTTACTAGGGGGGAGACTCCGACGGCTAAAAAACACCCTCCTTGTTCCAGTCCAGGGGGTCAGCAGGGAAAGCCGGGCCGGCTCAGCAGGCCAGCTCGTTGTCCCCCATAGCGGAGAAGGGGAGGCTGAAGGCGCTGCCGGTGGTCTTGCTCCGTTTGCTTCTCTTCCCCCAGGCCAGGAGGGTGCTGGCCCCTTTGCTCGGCCTCGGGGCCGCCTTCCGGCTGTTCTCCTTGTCTTCTCTCGGCGGGAGTCCTGCACCCGGGGACGGCGACGACATCATCGCCAGGGGCTTCTTGTCCACCTGCCAGAGAGGGAAAAGCCGGGACACTGTGGATATGATTTGTGAAGTTTTTTACTCAAGTGAAGGCATCAGCTGCCTCCGTTCCTGGAGAGGTCCGATCTGGCTATGGTGACAATGGCCTCTGTTACCTCCCAGCTAGATTACTGTAATGCGCTCTACAGGGGGCTGTCTCTGGAAGCTGTTCGGAAACTTCAGCAGGTCCAAAACCCAGCAGCCAGATTGTGAATAGAGCTGGACACGGGGATCACATCACCTTCCCCGTTACAACAGCTGCTCTGGCTGCCAATCCCCTTCCAGGCACAATTCACAGGGATGGTTTGAACCACGAAGCCCTAAATAATTGTGGGTCGAGATACTTCACAGACCCTTTGCGAGAGCCCGCTCAGGTGTTAAGATCCTCAGGGGAGGCATTTCTCTCTCTTCCATCACCTTCACCAGCGTGCTTGGTGGGCGACATGGGAGAGAGCCTTCTCTGTGGCTGCTCCCAGAGACTCTGGAACGCCCTGCCACTGGAGACCAGCCCGGCCCCTCTTGGGTGTCCTCCTGCAAGCAGGCAAAAACCTTTCTCTTCAGGCAGGCTTTCCCTCAGTGACTGGTTGTCTAGGAGAGTTTTCAGAACTGGACAGTTTGTAATTTCTTGCTTCTAAATCTGTTTTTAGCAATGTTTTTACCTAGCATTTTGATAGATACTATTAATTCTTGCAAAATATTTGAATCATTGGCTGTTTTCAGGTTTTAGTATTATTTTTAAGGATACAAGCGGACAAGATGGGAAATATATTTTAAATAAAACAAAATAAACAAATGTTTGGCCTTTACCACTTGCTCTCCGCCAAAGCAGTCCCTGGGGCAGCCTAATATCATGGCAAATCAAATATATGGAAGCAGAATAATATGACAACGAACAGACATATAATATAAAAGCCACAGGACTGAAGACAAGCAGCCACGAAAAGCAGCCAGAAGAATCCTGAAATTACTTATTAAACACCTGTTTGAATCTTAAGGGAAAGAGCGTTTCAACGTCTCCCCAGCAGGAGCAAGTGTGGCAGAACAGAAATTCAATTTTTTTTTTTTTGCAGGCTTTCCCCCACTTTCCATAATATTTAGCATGCTAGTTTATTTCACATTATTTAACACAGCTGTTAGGGATGGGATTTTTGGGGGGGGAGGACGACAAGTTCCATAATTCTCCATTCCACCCGACAGATAAGATTTCTAAGTCCTGTACAGCTCAGCTGGGAGAAAAGTCTTGGCTGGAAGATTTTTCGAAGCTCAGCTAGGCCTAGTGCTGCCTAGTTTCCTGTTCAGAAAGAAAGCTCCCAGCTTGCACTGGGTCAGGAACAGGAAGCTCAGGAGGAACTAGGCCTAGAGCTAAGCCTTAAAAGTCTTCCAGTTAAGGCCGTTCTCCCAGGTGAAGCACATTTAGGTGTTTGCAAAATGTCCGTCTGTCAGGCAGAACCTTCATAATGGAGACTTAATCAGGTTTTGTAGGCCAAAGATTCAGATCATCCCATCCTTACAGCATACTGTAAAAAGAGAAGCATTTTAGATGTCGATTTACTGCGCAATGTGGACGAGTTTTTCAACTGAAGTTGTGCTACACTGAACAAGGAAAGACGGAGACATCGCGAATCACCGAATACCCGAATGCTTTGGTCACGGAGTGGAAGGCTGCTGGGTTTGAGGGGGGGGGGGGAGATCAGGAAGCAAATGTAGCTCTCTGAACTATCCCTGCAGCAGTATTCCTTCATTTAAAATATTTTTTACCCGGGCTTTCTCCTTTAAAAAGGACCCAAGGTGGCTTACAACATTAAAAACACAAGTGTTAAAAGCTAATAACAGCAAATCATTCAAATCGTCAAACAGAATTAAATAAACTTTATATTTAAAAATGTTTGTTGAACTATTGTTCAAACAGGTTTAAAAGCAATGGAAATGCAAACCATCCTGTTTTATAACCTCTCTTAGATAGCCCTTTACTGACGGAAGAAGGCTCGCCTGAAGAGAAAGGTCTTTGGCTGGTGGCGGAAGGACAGCCAAGATGGGGCTGGGCTGGCCTCCAGTGGGAGGGAGTTCCACAGTCTCTGGGAGCAGCCATAGAGAAGGCCTTCTCCTGTGTCCCCCACCGAACACACCCATGAAGATGGTGAGACAGAGAGGAAGGCCTCCCTTGACGATCTGAAGAGCCGAGCCGGCTGATCCTGGGAGACACGGTCCTTGAGATAGCTTGGACTCAAGTCATTTAGGATTTTAAAAGTTAGTAGCCAGTCACTGAGGGAGCGCTTCCCGGAAGAGAAACAACAACAGATTGTTAATGGTTGATCATTCAGGGAAAGAATAAATGAGGAATGAAGTCCAAGAAGGAGAAGCACCTCTGGGGTAACTGGTTTGGATGCAACAAGTCCCCACCGCTTAGCGCTGTTGCATTTGAAATTCAGAGGGCCGTGAGGACGCTTGGCCTCTTGGATGGAGGGGAATAAGCAGCAGCATTCAAGGTATTCAGCTGGCTTCTCCCAATATTTAGAGTTATTTTTTCTTTACACTTCCCCGTTCACATTCCTGCTACAGAAGATCAGGGGTGTGTATGTGAACGCCTTATATATATTTTTTTAATGCATCTGATTTATTCAACTTGCAGAATTTGCTGCACCTTGGGATCTGTATGCTTTTAAAACATCAAGGTTATACCTGGGGTCTGGCATCCACAAAGTGCGATTCAGCCGGGAGCTGTCCTCTGGAAACACCACCACCCAGGCGTGGGAAATGTCCCGGAAGCGGGGGGGGGGGGGGGGAGGAGGCCTCTGTTGAATCAGCAGACCCTACCCAAACCAAGGAAGCCTCCCCGCATGTAGTATGAAACTGATACTCCTCCTTCTCCTCAGAACAAACCACCGCATGGCCTCCCCTCCCACCCCCGGGGGCCCACGCCACGCTACCCTCCCCTTACCGTGCATGGCCCTTCAGAGGAGAGCAGGGTGATGACGCCAACCGTCGCCCCTTCGTCCCCGGCCACCTTCAGCAACTGCACCACCTCGGCGTGTTTGGACCACTTGCAGTCTTTCCCATCGATGGAGACGATGTAGTCGCCTTCTTTCAAACCAGCCTCCTGGAAAACCCATCAAGCAGAAACGTGGGGACCCTCGGAAGTGGTGGCCAGCAAACAACAACTTAAGGGTGCTGATAGATTAAGAACTAGCTTGTTAAATGGATTTGGATGCCTCCCACTGCTTTCATCCTACCAGCGTTTATTCTGAGAGGTTCTATTAAGCAACCCTAACAACAGCCAGTAGTTGATGGACCTCCCTGTGTGTGTGTGTTTAGTCGTTTAGTCGTGTCCGACTCTTCGTGACCCCATGGACCAGAGCACGCCAGGCCCTCCTGTCTTCTACTGCCTCCCGGAGTTGTGTCAGGTTCATGTTGGTTGCTTCGCAGACACTGTCCAGCCATCTCATCCTCGGTCGTCCCCTTCTCCTCTTGCCATCACACTTTCCCAACATCAGGGTCTTTTCCAGGGAGTCTTTTCTTCTCATTAGATGGCCAAAGTACTGGAGCCTCAGCTTCAGGATCTGTCCTTCCAGTGAGCACTCAGGGTTGATTTCCTTTAGAACTGATAGGTTTGTTCTCCTTGCAGTCCAGGGGATTCTCAAGAGCCTCCTCCAGCACCACAATTCAAAGGCATCAATTCTTCGGCGGTCTGCTTTCTTTATGGTCCAGCTCTCACTTCCATACATCACGACAGGAAAAACCATAGCTTTGACTATTCGGACTTTTGTTGGCAAGGTGATGTCTCTGCTTTTTAAGATGCTGTCAAGATTTGTCATCGCTTTCCTCCCAAGAAGAAGGCGCCTTTTAATTTCAGGGCTGCTGTCTCCATCTGCAGTGATCATGGAGCCCAGGAAGATAAAATTTGACACTGCCTCCATATCTTCCCCTTCTATTTCCCAGGAGGTGATGGGACCAGTGGCCATGATCTTAGTTTTTTTGATGTTGAGTTTCAGACCGTTTTTTGCACTCTCCTCTTTCACTCTCATTACGAGGTTCTTTAATTCCTCCTCACTTTCTGCCATCAGAGTGGTATCATCTGCATATCGGAGGTTGTTGATATTTCTTCCGGCAATCTTAATTCCGGCTTGGGTTTCTTCCAGTCCAGCCTTCCGCATGATGTATTCTGCATATAAGTTAAATAAGCTGGGGGACAATATACAGCCTTGCCGTACTCCTTTCCCAATTTTGAACCACTCAGTTGTTCCATGACCCGTTCTAACTGTTGCTTCCTGTCCCACATATAGGTTTCTCAGGAGACAGATAAAGTGGTCAGGCACTCCCATTTCTTTAAGAACTTGCCATAGTTTGCTGTGGTCCACACAGTCAAAGGCTTTCGCATAGTCAATGAAGCAGAAGTAGATATTTTTCTGGAACTCTCTGGCTTTCTCCATAATCCAGCGCAAGTTAGCAATTTGGTCTCGAGTTCCTCTGCCTCTTCGGAATCCAGCTTGTACTTCTGGGAGTTCTCGGTCCACATACTGCTGAAGCCTACCTTGGAGGATTTTGAGCATAACCTTGCTAGCGTGCGAAATGAGTGCAATTGTACGGTAGTTGGAGCATTCTTTGGCACTGCCTTTCTTTGGGATTGGGATGTAGACTGATCTTTTCCAATCCTCTGGCCACTGTTGAGTTTTCCATACTTGCTGGCATATTGAATGTAGCACCTTAACAGCATCATCTTTCAAGATTTTAAATAGTTCAACTGGAATGCCATCACCTCCACTGGCCTTGTTGTTAGCCAGGCTTTCTAAGGCCCACTTGACTTCGCTCTCCAGGATGTCTGGCTCAAGGTCAGCAACTACATTGTCTGGGTTGTCCGGGATATCCACATCTTTCTGATATAATTCCTCTGTGTATTCTTGCCACCTCTTCTTGACGTCTTCTGCTTCTGTTAGGTCCCTCCCATTTTTGTCTTGTATCATGTTCATCTTTGCGCAAAATGTTCCTCTAATATCTCCAATTTTCCTGAACAGATCTCTGGTCTTTCCTTTTCTGTTATCTTCCTCTATTTCTTTGCATTGTTCATTTAAGAAGGCCCTCTTGTCTCTCCTTGCTATTCTTTGGAAGTCTGAATTCAGGTTTCTGTAACTTTCCCTATCTCCCTTGCATTTTGCTTCCCTTCTCCTCTCTGCTATTTCTAAGGCCTCGTTGGACAGCCACTTTGCTTTCTTGCATTTCCTTTTCTTTGGGATGGTTTTCGTTGCTGCCTCCTGGACAATGTTACGAGCCTCTATCCAAAGTTCTTCAGGCACTCTGTCCACCAAATCGAGTTCCTTAAATCTGTTCTTTACTTCCACTGTGTATTCATAAGGGATTTGGTTTAGATTATACCTGAGTGGCCCAGTGGTTTTTCCTAATCTCTTCAGTCTAAGCTTGAATTTTGCTATGAGAAGCTGATGATCAGAACCGCAGTCAGCTCCAGGTCTTGTTTTTGCTGACTGTATAGAGCTTCTCCATCTTTGGCTGCAGAGAATATAATCAATCTGATTTCGATATTGCCCATCTGGTGATTTCCATGTATAGAGTCGCCTCTTGTGTTGTTGGAAAAGAGTGTTTGTGATGACCAGCTTATTCTCTTGACAAAACTCTATTAGCCTTTGTCCTGCTTCGTTCTGAACTCCAAAGCCAAACTTCCCTGTTGTTCCTTTTATCTCTTGGCTCCCTACTTTAGCATTCCAGTCCCCTAGAATGAGAAGAACATCTTTCTTTGGTGTCAGTTCTAGAAGATGTTGTAAATCTTCATAGAATTGTTCAATTTCAGTCTCCTCAGCAATGCTGGTTGGTGCATAAACTTGGATTATTGTGATGTTGAATGGTCTGCCTTGGATTCGTATTGACATCATTCTATCATTTTTGAGATTGTATCCCATTACAGCTTTTCCCACTCTTTTGTTGACTATGAGGGCTACTCCATTCCTTCTACGGGATTCTTGTCCACAATAGTAGATATGATAATCATCTGAGCTGAATTCGCCCATTCCTGTCCATTTTAGTTCACTGATGCCCAGGATGTCGATGTTTATTCTTGCCATCTCCTGTTTGACCACCTCCAGCTTCCCAATGTTCATAGATCTTACATTCCAGGTTCCTATGCAGTATTTTTCTTTGCAGCATTGGATTTTCCTTTCACTTCCAGGCACGTCCACAGCTGAGCGTCCTTTCGGCTTTGGCCCAACCACTTCATTAGCTCTGGAGCTACTTGTACTTGTCCTCCGCTCTTCCTCAGTAGCATGTTGGACGCCTTCCGACCTGAGGGGCCCATCTTCCAGCGTCATATCTTTTAGCCTTTTGTTTCTGATCATGGGGCGTTCTTGGCAAAGATACTGGAGTGGCTTGCCATTTCCTACTCCAGGTGGATTGCGTTTAGTCGGAACTCTCCACTATGTCCTGTCCGTCTTGGGTGTCCCTGCACGGCATAGCCCATAGTTTCTCTGAGTTACTCAAGCCCCTTCGCCACGACAAGGCAGCAATCCATGGGGGGATGGACCTCCCTTCCTCCCCATAAATTTTGAATTGGTCCTTTTTTTAAGGCCGTCCAAGCCGGAACAGAGAACTTGGGGTCATTCCCTGTTGGACTACAACTCCCAAAATCCCCCAGGCCAACATTGTCATGACATGCAGGCTGGGGGATTCTGGGAATGGAGGCTTGCAAGAGGAACGTTTCCTGAGCTCTGCCAGGAGCCGCCAGCCTATTATTCGGCAAGTGGATTCTGTCTTTGGCGAACAGCTGCTTCGAAATCTGCTGCCGGGGGGCCTCTCTGGCCCTTTTGTGTTCTCCTCCTGGTTTCGTGAACCTTTTCCCTCCCTTGCCTGCTGGCCCTTACTAGAGGAACAGCAATCCAACCGTTTCACAGAAAGCTGCTCTCATTTTTAATTTAGCTGGGCTAAACTAACCAAACAAGACACAAGTTTTTTTAAAAAGCTGTAATTCCCTGTGAGGCAGAACAAGCTGTGGACAAGAGACGGGCAGAATGGAGTTTCCCATGCAGGACCACCTCTCCCTGCACCCGTTGGGCAGCTGCCCCACTCAGAAGCCTCTGCGTGCCACCTGGGTCGCCCTCCTTCGCCAGCTGCCCAGTCCAGGCTCCAGCCCAAGCTTCCCTTCCACACCTCCTCCAGCAGCTGACCACTCAGGCAAAGGAGGTTGGATGGGGATTCTGCCTGTACAAGCCAGTGAGTGTCCGGCTGCCAGAGGAGGCAGGGAAGGGAAGCCCAGGCAGGAGCTCGGATGAAGCAGCAGGTGAAGGAGGACAGCCAGGGCAGCGCGGAGAGATGTCTGTGTAGGACAACTGCCCAGGAAGTCAGGAGAGGGAATGCATGGCACATATAATGCCATGAGGGGAGCTTTGTAAAAAGCAGCACCAATTAATTTGTGCCCATCTTTACTGCAGACCTGTCTTCTGACCCAGAGGTCCACCTCCTCCCACACCCTGTTTATCCAAAGTCCCTTGCACCAGAGTGGGGCATCTCACCCATCTTGGGGGCCCGATCCGGCCACCTTGGAATCCGGATCTCCTGGAGAGGACCCAACCCTTTCTCCCGAGTATCAGTGTGGGTGACTCCCAAGCTTTTTCCTGCCGTTCCAAAAGTCTGAAATATTTCTCTCAAGATTTAGGAACGCTCGTATTTTACTCGTTGAGGTAAAATACTGCGATTTGAGGCCCTGCCCTTTAGCCTTCAGCGGTACCATGCCTGTGGGGGAACTTCTCCCCCACATCTGAATTTGGCTCTCAAGCTGAAAGAAGCTCCAGAAAAAAAAATTAAGGGCTCCCTCACGAGTAAGGCTCCCACCCCTTTAAATCTGCCACTCACTGCTGCGCAGCCGCCGGGAATGACTCCAGCGATGAGGACCGGGGAATCCCCACGGAGGGTGAAGCCGAAGCCATTCTCTCCTCGGACCAGGCGCACCGTCCGCGGGGGGTGCCACCTGTTCTTGGCGCAAAAGACCGAGAGCGGGCCCTGAGGAGAGCAAAAGGGGAGAGTCACCGGAGGGCCTCTTAGAGACTGGACCAGGGGCCCCCTCGGAGCCATTCGCACGACACAGGGATGGCTGGCGAGGATTAGCAGCAGGCTATAAAGTGCGGGGCTCCTCCTCTGAACTCAGATTAATGGCTGAGGGCGGGCTTTGCCAGGTCATTTCCACAACCTCTCCAGTCATGAGGAACTGGCAGAGGTGGCTGAGGAGGGAAACCCTTCTCGGCTGCTGCCAGTCAGAGCAAGGTAACACTAGGCTAGATAGCAGCCAGGGAGAGCCACCCAGGCAGGAGGAAAGGAGGTAGGGGAACCTCTCCCGGCCGCCTTCTGTTCTGGGGTGCCACCTCACAGAATTCTGCCTGGGAGATTCTGGGGGTGGGAATCCCCCCCCCCTCAAAAAACCCCAAGCTCCCTCCACGGAACCTGTGTGCCTTACGGCGCAGGGCTGATGTGCAGAAAGGGTGGGAGGGCTCCCCTCCGTGATTCCCCCCCCCGGCCCTGTGGTTCTACACCCCCACACACACACACCCTGGCTGCCTGCAGGACCAGCAGGGGCTTCCTCTTCCGGGCCCCGTGGCACGTACCAGCCTGTGGAAGATGTCCGTGACCTTCACGTTGGAGAAGCTGGGAGATTTGATTTCTGGCCTCTGATGAGTTTTGGCTGAAACGCAGAAGAGCGAAGGTTGGCGGGGGATGGCCAAGGGAGATGGAAAGAGGGGACGAACAGGAGCAGGTCTGGATCCTCACATATGGGAATTCAGCCTTGTGGGGGGGAGGGACAGAAACAAACCCAAACACCCAACATGTGTTCGGTGGCATAGCGGGGGAAAGGCTGGTGGTGGGCAAAGTTCTGGGGGGGGTCCCAAGGGCTCCGAGTCTCTGTAGAGGCTCCTCCCTTCCCCTCAGGGGTGGCGGTGGCTCTCTCCAGAGGCAAGCGTTGCCCTTCCGGAAGCCGAGGGCCAGCAGCCCCCACCCCTTGCGCCCCCCACCCACCCAGCGGACAGGCAGGCTGGCAGAGGAGTTGGGGCCACTCAGGAAGGGAAGTCTCGGGAGCAGGGGGTGGGTGGGTGGGTGGGTGGGTCACGGAGGGAAGGTAGGTGGGATTTTGGCGGGGCAGGGAAGTCACGGAGTGGGGGGGGCGTGTTGGAGGGGGGGTCAGACCCGCTCAGCTTCCCTTCCAGCCCACTGACTGGGCAGGCTGAGAAGGCAGTGCCGTGGAAGGAGCAGGTAGGGCGCTATGGAGGGGGTTTGGGGAGGGGGTCGCAGGGGGCAACCCTAACAGGGCTTCCAAAGGAAGTGAGATATTTAAAGAGTGGTTTTACCAGTGCCGCTCCCCCAGTGAGCTTCCACGGCTGAGCGGGGATTCGAACCCTGCTCTCCAGAGTCCTCACACACACACCCATCCACTACACTGCCCTAGCAAGCCCTTCATAATTCCGCAGGGATAAACTTCTGAATGGGCAGATGAGACCCAATCTCCCCCCCCCTTCCAGTGGTCAGAAGGCAGGGCTTCAATTCCCTTTTTCCTGAGCCCCATGTCTAACAGAAGCCTCCAATTCGCCTGTGATGAATATTCTGTGCAAAATGCAGTCCTTTTTCCCTGCAAAATTCTGAGGTTTTTTTTAAAAAAGAAACCTGTTCAGAAGGGGCCTAAGAAGCCCCAGAGAGGTGAGAAAGAAGCCGGATTCCCTTCAAGGGTTGTGATCCGCGATCCGGCAGAGTTAATGCCACAACGTGGCACCTTCACGAAAAAGCAAGCCACCTCCGTCGCTGAACCCAGGGAGAGCCATCGGTGGCAGGGTTTTGAGCCTGGTCTCACTTACGATGGATCTCCGGTGCCTCCACCGTCTCAAAGAAGTCTTCCTCGTGATCGATCTCCGAGTACTTGCCCAGCGAGCGCTTGTGGGCCCACGAGAGGACCTCCTGCAGGATGTCCATCTTCCTCAAGATCTTGCACATGCCATGGATCCTCATGGCTTCCTCGTGCTTCATGATGGCTCTTTTGAGGTGAGCTTTGCCTGCGTGGACAGACAGGGAGGGTCCCTTGAAGGGTCAACAGACCACGGCCGACAGACCACACACACACACGGGGTAGTCGGCTTCTGCTCTGCCCCAGCAAGGCAGCGCTGGTGCCGTGAAAATATACTCCCAGCACCTGACAACTCATATCTGGAGGAGGACGGAGGGGGACCCACTCACCCAACCTCCTCCGCTCTTCCGGGTCTTGCAAGAGCAGGCGGGGGGCCGGCCCCTCGGGCGTGGTGACGTGGAACTGGAGGAAAGTTTTCTCGTGCTCCGGCAGCTCGGTATCAGACGGGGCTGCAAGAAACAGAGGGGGAAGGGGCTTTATTGGAACAGGAGGTCGCGAGACTGTGTCGAGAGCAGATGCTCCCTCCCAGGGCAGAGAAGCACAGCTGCTTTGCCTCTTCACCAGGCCTGCTGTCTTGCAGGTTGGTTTCCTTCTCTGGGGGAGTTGGCTGGGTTTAGGTCTCTGGTGGCAGAGCCAGAAAGTTGGGAGTTCGATTCCCCCACTGTTTCTCCCGAGTACCGCCAGCCTATGTAAGTTTTGAGCCAGCTGCACAGAGATGCCTAAGCGGGGGATGAACCCCTTCTGAGTATTCTTCTACCTGGAAAAGGCTAAAAATCAGAATTGACTCGACAGCACAGGATTTATGATTCCCTTCTCTGAAGGCTCAGAGGCTGGGGGGGGGGCGTCTGGGAAAGACGGGAGCTTTTGGAAAGAAGTGTAGGTGCGGGGGTGGTACTGGTGGGGCTCATCAGCTTTCTTTTCCATTTCTAGTGAGCCAAGAAGCGGCTTGTTGGGGCACCCCACCCACATTCTCCCAGACTTGCCACGCAAAAGGGCGCAAGCACTAAGCAAGACCCAGAAAGTTACTAGAGGTGTCTGAATTGTGTCCAGCTTCCCCGGCGGGGCTTGGCAAGGGTCGGCTCTTCCCCATTGGGGGACTCCACAGCCCTTCTGAGACACCAACAGACAGGGCTCCTTGTCTCACCCATCGCACCAGGAAATGGTCCAGGAGATGGCCTGCACTTATGATGATTCACCGCTCAAAGCCTTGGCTAATCTTCTTAATTTAGGATGAAGACTAGGATTAAGGCCGCTCTAAGCAACAGGAGGAGATGGTGAGCAATTAACAAAGGGCTTAGCTGAGACCCGGGCAACGGCCCAATATCTGCCCCCTCTCACAAAATAGCACCTTGGCAGGAACCACAGCTATTAAGGTCAGAGAGGCAGAGAAACCGGCATCTGTCCGGCCCCACCAGACTTGGGAGTCTCAGGAGGAGACCATCCAGGAAGGAAGAGGGGGAGTCAAAGACCCTGCCAACAGGCTCACAGCCAGCAAAAGGTCTCCCTTGAATCTCTTTTTAAAGTTAAGATAGTTTTACATTTTTACTTGCTTTTAATTACAGTACTTGATTTTGGTTTAATTAGTGGATACTATAACTGTTTGTGTGTGTGTGGTTTTTTTAATATATTTAACTTGTTATGTTTTTAATTGTATTCTTTTCAATCCCATGAGGTGCCTTAGGTCCCCTAACTGGGAGAAAGGTGGCCAATAAATAAAACCAGTAACAACAACCCCTGGCAGAAAGTGAGAAAGGAACTTTTCAAAGTTCTGGCAGTGGGCCTAACTCTCTGGAAGGAAGAAATGGGGGCTCTGGAAGGTTCACCCCTAGAAGTGCACGTCAGGGTTTGGAGTGGGCTTTTCATATTTGTTCCAAAAAGTTGACTGCTTCCTACTAGGCCATATATGGTGCTCTCCTTGAATACAAGATTCCCGGGAAAAGACAATGATGCTGGGAAAGGGGGAAGGCCGCAGGAAAGGAGGAAAACCTAACATGAGATGCATGGACTCCATCAAGGAAGCCACAGCTTTGAGTTTGCTAGGGCTGGTAATGACTCTGAATCACAGACCACTACAACTGGGCAGAACCTGACAACAACCCAATCCCTCTCTCACCAAACAAAGGGGGCCGAACGGGAAAAGACGTACGGATGCTCCCCCGAGAGGCCTAAATCAGTAACTCCAAAAGGGTTAAAACAATGGCAGTTTCGCACATTGGACGAAGGCTAACGAATGCAGTTCTTTGCTTCTCCGGGGTCTCTGAGGCACGGCTCGTTAAAACACACACATAAACACACACACGCACACAGAGAGTACCAAAGCAACGGAGCCAGGTTTATAGCTGGACCTGCATTATCACCCATGAACCGCTAGAAGCCAGGGGTGGGAGAGAGAGAGGAGAAGACGGGAGGGCAGGGGGAGCCGTAGGAATACAGAAGGGGCGGATCCTTGATACTCACGAGGGCCATCGCAAAGTGCAATAGCGGCGTAGTAGTGCGAGAGGGCCTTGAAGTGCTCCGATTTAACGTGCACCATGGTGGTCCAGGAGAAAGGGACGTAGTCCTTCACGTGGGGTTGGGTCATGGTCTGGTAGACCAGCGTATAAACCTCTTCCACCTGCAAGGTTCCAAGATGGAGAGACAAGCAGGTTGAGGCGGATGGGAGGAAGGTCCTCCCAAGAAACTCTTACCGCCGCGACTTCCCAAACAGCGGCACCGGGACCCATCTGGCAAGGCAGGCACCCTCTGCAGAAGAGTCCCCCCAAAATAAAAATATCCAGGCGGGTGTTTTGCAAAGTTCACAGCTCTTAATTGCCCATTCGAGAACAACTGTCTGCAAATACTTTGCATTCAACATGGGAATACCTCATCGCGATTCCCCATTCTTGGGAAAATCCATTTCTCCCCCAAGGACTGCAATTAAAGCCGGAAGGAACAGGGAGGCCTCAGGGGCTGGGGGGGGGCCCACAGATGAGGGGCTGGGGGGGGTATCACAGGAAGGCTCAGCACTTCAGGGCTACGGCTCCACAATAGCGGGTGACCCTGAACGTTGGGGGGGGGGGAGGTGGAGACAAGGGATGAAACACCTTCCTTGTGCTTGCTGGATCAAGACCCGGGCTGAGCTTCGATGACACTTTGCTGGCCCATTCCGAGAGCAGAGTTGGCTTGGATGGGGGGGGGACGATTTTGGCAACCCTCACCCTGACCCTCCCCTCGGTCACTCTCCCGAACTTCAGGCCCGTTTCCCCTCTGCCTCGGATGCTCCCGGCCGACCCCAGCCCATTGCATCCGCACACCCGGCCGTACCCTGGCAGCTTCCTGCGCCAGATGCAGGCAGGTGAGAAAGTGGTTCTGGGTGCTGAGCATCAGGGCTTTCTCGAAGACGCACTCCTGCACCTGCGCAATCATCAGGCGCACCAGCATCTGCAACGAGGCCGTGCTCATGTCCAGGCTGGGAGCGTTGGAGAAGTTCTCCTTCAGGTAGTCGAAGGCCCCTGCAGAGACAAGACACAAGCGGAGAGGAAGCCGAGTCGCGGGCGTGCGAGCCTCCCAGGATGGCCAGGACGGATCCTTCTGCTCCAGCGCAGAATGACTGATTGCTGGACTGATGGTGATACAACGCCGTGAAGTGACAATGCTCTATTCTCGGCAGTTTAGGAAAAGGGAACAGAAACCCAAACAGAAATAAAACTGTACCAGGTTGAAACCATTCGGACTAAGAAACATGTAAAACCGAGAGCACCAGAGACCCCCTTGGCACTCCGTCTTCCCTCTTGAAAACCCCGCAGAGGGAAGGGATTCCTAAAGAGAGAAGGGCAGGAGGGGAACACGAAGACCCTACGTCTTGAGATCCCGGCAGCCGGCGGTCTGGCTGCTGTCTTCAGGTCCCGCCTCCCCCCTTCTCCATAAGCAATGGGGAAGAGATGAAGTGGGGGGTACTGCACCGCTCTCTGGCAGTGGGGAGAGAGGCTGGAGGCATGGGGTGGGGGGGCAGTGCAGCAAGAACATTGGGGTGCTGCCAGCTTCTTGACTTGACTAGCAGCAAAGCTTATGTTGACCCTGCCTAGCCCCATGGATCTCCTTGCAATTTATACTGAGGGGAGACCGACGCCAGAGCAGAGGAGTATGATGTTGGGTTGTCCGACCGATGCCACCAATATAGGGTGTTTTTAAATACAGTAGGAGCCCCCTATTCACAAGATCAGTATCCGCTGATTCACTTATCTGCTGGCTGAAAATACTAAGAAACCCCAGAAATGTCTATTTGTATTTCCAGGGTGTATTTACCAGAACTGGCCACTCGATGGCGACAGAGACCAAGCAAGGTATAGCCAATACTTCTGGGCTTTCCAGTCTGGGGTGGGGGGGGTGGGGGGCTTGGAATCAATTCCCCACAGATCTTGTGGTCCTACTGTATAATCATCTTAGAGCTGCAGAGCTGGATGGAACCCTGTGGATCGTGATGTACAAGGGATCATCCACAGCCGAAGGCTTAAACCACCAAACAAAACGATTTGGCATTTCTTAATTTATTTTTATAGGGTTTTAATATTTCCTGTTTAAGAAATTTTGATTTTTTTTTTTTTTGCATGTTGCTTTCAATTTTTCTCTTTTTTAAAAAAATGACAGGAGCTGCCACGAGCCGCCTCCCCCACAGCTGGGAGAAAAGGGGGCACAGAATCCATCAGTCAGGGCTAAGCTGTGTGACGGCCATCCGTCGTTGCTCTGCGCTGCTTATCTTTTTCCAAAGCGGTTTCTGGAGCAGAGTTTTATAACAAAAGGGGCCCAGCAAAGACCAGGCCCTTTCCGTATCTTGAGCTGCGCGGCTGCCTTTAATCTCCCCCAAAGGCAACTATTCCGAGTGGTGTTCGATCACCTACCGGACGCCTTCTGGAAAGCTTCGATGGCACAGTCCACGCCTTGCAAGGTGGTACGGTCCTGGCGAGCGCCGATCTGCGTCTGCAGAGCCCCGATATTGAACAGGACGCTCCCCTTTTCGAAAGCCAGCGCCCGTTGGTGAGAAGGGACTCCCGTCAGAGAATCATACCTAGAAAGGGTGGGTGGATGATGAAAATGGCAAAAGCACTCCTTAAAATTAGAGGGAGGCTGCTGGGTTTGAGGGGGGGGGAGATCAGGAAGCAAATGTAGCTCTCTGAACTATCCCTGCAGCAGTATTCCTTTATTTAAAATATTTTTTACCCGGGCTTTCTCCTTTAAAAAGGACCCAAGGTGGCTTATGTACATCATTAAAAACACAAGTGTTAAAAGCTAATAACAGCGAATCATTCAAATCGTCAAATAGAATTAAATAAACTTTATATTTAAAAATGTTTGTTGAACTATTGTTCAAACAGGTATAAAAGCAATGTAAATGCAAACCATCCCGTTTTATAACCTCTCTTAGATAGCCCTTTACTGACGGAAGAAGGCTCGCCTGAAGAGAAAGGTCTTTGGCTGCTGGCGGAAGGACAGCCAAGATGGCCTCCAGTGGGAGGGAGTTCCACAGTCTCTGGGAGCAGCCATACAGAAGGCCTTCTCCTGTGTCCCCCATCAAACACACCCATGAAGATGGTGAGACAGAGAGGAAGGCCTCCCTTGACGATCTGAAGAGCCGAGCCGGCTGATCCTGGGAGACACGGTCCTTGAGGGAGCTTGGACTCAATTTTTATTTATTTATTTATTTATTTGATTTGTATCCCGCCCATCTGGTAAGTCGATACCACTCTGAGCGGAGCGCTTCCTGGAAGAGAAAGCTCTTCAGACAGTAAAGATGTGGGTGCCCCAGCTGAATGAAAAGAGTCTTGAAGGACTGGAAAACTTGTATTTTTGATTATAGTTTTCAGGTCCTTGAGATCGCTTGGGCCCAAAGCCAGTTACGGCTTTATCAGTTAAAAAAGCACAGCCTGGAGACGTTGTTTTTCGTAGTATGTAACCCTGTTTGTGGGATACTGGGAGTCACCAGCCTGATTAAGTACCAGGTCGGACAAGGTCCTTTCCATCAGCACTCGTATGTAAATGGGAAGCGGGTGGGGAAATTCCAGGTTGCAACAGCCAGTGGCAGGGAAGATTTGAGGGGTGGGCTGGATTTGGCACCGTTTGGGCTGCGACGAAGCAGACGCCATCATGGGAAGTCGGGTGGACTGGCTACAGTAATGGGGGTGTGTGAACAAACAGGGGACTGAAGAACGAAACCCACGATTCCTTGGCTGAGGGTGTGGCGTGTGTGTGTGTGTGTGTGTGTGTGTTTGTTTTGCACAGACCCCCCGCATTCCCAAAACCATCTATGGAGGTTGTTTTGAACGGTCCTACACTCACAGAATAGTTCAGTTGGAAGGGGCCCCGAAGGCCATCAAGTCCAGCCTCTTGCTCAGTGCAAGAATCCACACCAAATTCTAAGAGAAGGCCGTCCAATTTTCTCTTGAAGGCCTCCAGCCTTGCAACGCTCAGTGTCTCTCATAGGAACGGATTCCATTGTTGTACTACTCTAACAGGAAGTTTTTCCTCCTAGGTAGCCTACCTCTGGCTCCCTGTTAACTTGAGTCCGTTATTGTGTATCATGGGATACTCTGGGAGGATGGAGAACAGATCCTGTCCTTCCTCTAGAGCAGTGGTCCCCAACCTTGGGTCTCCAGATGTTATTGGACTTCAACTCCCAGAAATCCTGGCCAGCAGAGGTGGTGGCGAAGGCTTCTGGGAGTTGTAGTCCAAGAACATCTGGAGGCCCAAGGTTGGGGACCACTGCTCTAGAGGACTATCTTTCAAGGATTTGAAAAGTGCTCTCTAATCTCCCCTCAGGCTAGACTTCTTCCCTCCAGGAGAATGTGCCCGTTCCCTGGGCGAGGCCAACAAGGCCCACTGACCAGTGAAAGAAGAGGCCCAGGTTCTTGTTGGGGAGGAAGAACCGGTTGTCCAGGAAGTAGAGCTGGCTGTAATACTCCATCAGCAGCTCCATCCCCGCGTCGTTCCGGCTGGGGGTCCGCATGGCCTGTTGGAAAGGGAAGCGGAGGGGTGAGAAAGCAAAACAAACCCACCGCACATCTGTATACCCCCAAAACGGATTTGCTCCCTCACCAGTTCTGGACAGAAGGGGCTGGAATGCTGGAACCGACACCAGACGTCCACATTTAAGTTATACTCAGGCTATTTTGGCCCACCTTACAAGGCAGCGGTGGTCATAAACCAGGACTATGATCTGCATGCTGCTCTGAGCATCTACCTTGAGCTGTGAAAGATTCTGGTTCATTTCTTGAAAATCCCCAGTTTAGAGGGTGAAGGAAGTTGGAGAGGAAAGGCCTCTGAGGTATCCCTGAGGCCTCTGGACTACCATTCCCCATCATCCTTCACCCCCACCTATGCTGGATGGGGCTGATGGATGTTGTAGTTCAAAAACATCTGGCGTTCCACAGCAAAATGGCTGGGTGGGCAAATTGTCTGAGTTGGCCCAACACAATGAATATTCAGAATATAAATGCTCCCCACAGAGGGCTGCCCGGAAAGGCTGTCTTCTAAAGTCATCGTTGAGAATAGCAACGGTAGTGACGTGAAAAGCCCCAATAAAAACATCAGCACTCAGAAGCTGTCCACAGTTCTCGTGAACATTCAAGCCATCGCCATCAGACAACCTCGTTCAAATCCAAACAGCAACCCTGTAAGGAGGGCCAGCTTGATCATTCCCACATGATATGGAGGCCAGGGTTGAGAAAATGTGGCTTCACAAGGACCGCTTGGTGAGATTTGGGTCAGGGAACACACGGAGAGCACTATCTCTCGTCTGCTTGGCCTTAACGGCTGCTGAAGGCATCCCATAGATGGGTGGTCCCCATTCCTGGATCCCCAGATGTTCTTGCACAAGGCCCAGAAATTCTAGTTCGTAGAGCTACTGGCAAAGGCTTCTGGGAGTTGTAGTGCAAGAACCTCTGGGCTACCTCAGGTTGGGAACCACGGACGTAAGATGAATCCAGTCAGAGCTGAAGCCAAACGAAGAAGACCTCTGAGGCACGTCGGGGCCCACAGGAGGCTACAAAGCTCACAAAACCCAGGCCTTCCCTTCTGGAACGACAAAGCAGGATTTCTGAACCTCCTCACATCTCTCACATACCTGCCGCAAGTCCATGAGGCTTCGGATCTCCACCTCGTACAAGTCACCGTCCTCCCCGTAGTGGTCCCTGATCATCTCCTGCAATCACCAGGAAATTGGGGTATTTATTTATTTTGCAGTGAATCAATTAATTCATGACGCTTGGATAGCACACCGATTAGTGCTGGGCCTGCTCTGGGTAACTGACATCCAAAGTAACATAAACATAAAATCACATAAAATCTTAAAAAATAAACCACGCACGTACACAACAGCCATCATCTGTTGTTGGTGTTTAAACCCCAAATGATGGCAAGCAGGGATAATCAAATGATCAGTCTATAAAACATTAAGAGAGGACCCTCTCAAAGGCTTTGGTGAAGAGCCCTGCTTTGAGCATCCTCTCAAAGGTGGTGAGGGAGGCGGCCGGGTGCACCTCCGCCAGAAGAACATTCCAAAGGGATGAGGCCACAACCAAGAAGCGCCGCCTGGGAAGATCGGGTGGCGCAGGTTGGCCATTTTAGGGAAAGATGCTCCCGGAAGTTAAGTCGTGAGCTTCCAAACCATGGAGGGCCTTATCGGTAAGATCCAAAACCTTCGCTCTGGCCCGGCGCGACATGGATAGCCAATGCAGACGGGCCAGGAGTGGGGAAAATGTTCGGCAGCATGGCTCTGAGCGTGGAAATGGAGGAGGCTAAGAGCTGGCATGGGGTCACCAAGAGTCGGACACAACTTAACGACTCAACAACAACAAGAGCTGACAAGAAAACTCCTCTCCTTTCACTTTATGCATCTGATATACACGGCTGTCTTTCTCAGAATTTATTCTTCCACCCTCCACGGACTGCAGTTTCAACACCCATGCTGCCAGGGAGAATTCTGGAGACTGTCGCTCAAAACCACAATAATCTACCTGAAGGACCGCCTCCTTCCATATGAACCTACCCGGCAGTTAAGATCTAGCCAGGGGGGCCCTTTTGAAAGAGCCGTCCCTCAAGGAGGTAAGAGGGAGGGCTTGTAGACAAAAGGGCCTTTTCGGCAGCTGCCCCCAGACTATGGAATGCCCTCCTGACTGAGATTCGTCTGGCGCCGACGCTGATGACATTTCGGCGCCAGTTCAAAACCTTCCTGTTCCAGAAGGCTTTTAATTGAAATAATATCAACTGTGGGTCCTGATGGCAATTTTTAGGGTCTATATTTTAATTACAGTGGTGCCCCGCATAGCAACGATAATCCGTTCTGGAAAAATCGTTGCTATCCGGAATCGTCGCTATGCGAAAAGAAAAAGCCCACAGGAATGCATTAAACCCTGTTTAATGTGTTCCTATGGGCTTAAAACTCACCTTTAAGCGAAAATCCTCCATACGGCCACCATTTTCGCTGCCCGGTATGCGGGGAATGGGCGCAAAAACACAGCGGGCAGCCATTTTTTCCCCGGCAGCCATTTTGGAACCGCTGATCAGCTGTTTTTAAAACATCGCTTTGCGGAAATTGGTAAGCGAAACAGCTTACCAGTCATCGCAAAGCGATGTTTTACCATTAGAAACATCGTTATGCGATCGCAAAAACGATCACAAAAAATCTGTTGCTATGCGGATTCATCATTAAACGAGGTGCTCGTTAAGTGAGGCACCACTGTATATTTTAATTGTTTTATCTTTTTTATTGTATTTTAATTGTTGTAAGCCACCCAGAGACCTTTGGGTAGTGTGGGTGGCATATAAGTTAAATGAATGAATGAATGAATGAATGAATGAATGAATGAATAAATAAATAAATAAATAAATAAATAAATAATGAATGAATGAATGAATGAATGAATGAATGAATGAATAAATAAATAAATAAATAATCTCTGAAGTGCCGACAACACAGGCCCTGCTTTTCATTTGCAGGAGAAGGACGACATGAGAGGATAGAGGGGGGCCAGGCAAGAGCACACCCCTGACAGGTCATAATGGCAATGGATACGGAACGCCCGAATAGGGTTCATCCGTTCAGAGTAACTTGACCAAGCGTTGGAAGGCTGGGAAGCGTGAGCCGTCCTACGCAGGAAGGAGGTCGGCTCACCACATCCTCCCTTACCTTCAGGGGCGAGGCCCAGTCCAGTTCCCGGGTCTCCTTGAGCCCCAACGGAATCATGGGGACGCTGATGGAGTCGCTAAAAAGAGAGGAACAGATCAAACGCTGGGTGGCAAAAATGCATGCCTTTCATTCATTTCGTGCATAAAATAAATACATACAAACTGCCCGCTTCCCTTTGTTATCCATTAAGTACCTCCGAAGATTGCACTTGCAAAGCAGGAGTCAGGGGCACCTATTTTCTGTTGCACGGGGTGGCATCCTTCAAAAAAAAAATTCATCCCCTTCCTTCCCCCCCCCCCCGGTCTGTGTGTGTGTGTGGGGGGGGTTTCCAAAGCAAGAAAAGCTGCAAAACCGCTAGGCTTCACCCGTTTCAACAAAGATGGGAGAAAGGGAGGTGCGGTGGATGGAGAAGCTGAGGAAAGTTCTACTTATTTGTTTTATTTATTCAGTTTATACCCTGCCCATCTAGAGTGAAGGCTAGAACAGGAGGGGACGAGTCGTTAGCAGACTGCAAAGCAGCTCCAAGGTCATTTCCGAGGTCTCCACTCTGGCTCCTCCAAGTCCTTTAATTTATTTTTAATTCCCCCCCTCCGCTTTTGGCACAGGGCCCTCCCAAGCCCTACCTCCCCCCCAAATCAAAAACTTCAAACCAGATGTGGCTACCTGGTCACTTCCGTTCTCATCCTCCCTCCCCATTCCCTCACTTTTAGTCCATTTCTGGCTGCCCCGGTTGAGAAGATGCCGGGGGCGGAAACCGTTTCTAGCATGCGTGGAAGTGAGAGCTGGACCATAAAGAAGGCTGACTGCCGAAGAATGGATGCTTTTGAATTGTGGTTCTGGAGGAGACTCTTGAGAGTCCCCTAGATTGCAAGGAGAACAAACCTATCCGTTCTGAAGGAAATCAACCCTGAGTGCTCACTGGAAGGACAGATCCTGAAGCTGAGACTCCAATACTTTGGCCATCTCATGAGAAGAGAAGACTCCTTGGAAAAGCCACTGATGTTGGGAAAGTGTGAAGGCAAGAGGAGAAGGGGACGACAGAGGACGAGATGGCTGGACAGGGTCACTGAAGTGACCAACATGACTTTGACCAAACTCTGGGAGGCAGTGGAAGACAGGAGGGCCTGGTGTGCTCTGGTCCATGGGGTCACGAAGAGTCGAACACGACTAAACGACTAAACAACAACAAATCTCCAAGAGGACCACTGGCTGGAGAAATCAGTGGTTTAGGTCTCCGGCTGCAGAACCAGAAGTTGGGAGTTCAATTCATCCACTGGGCCTCCTAGGGGAAAAGACAGCCTGGGTGGCCTTGGCCCAGCTGCACACAGTGGCCCAAGGATTTCTCTCCAGAAGAAGGGAAGAGGAAACAATGTCTGAGTACTCTCTACCTGAAAAGGGTCTTCAGAACTGACTTGATGGTACCTGATTATTATACAATGGTGCCTCGCTTAACGAGCGCACCGTATAATGACGAATTCGCATAGCGATCCTTTTTTTGGATTGCTAATGCGAAGGCATACCGATGGTTCCAATGGGCGAAAATCGCTTAGCGATGATCGGTAAGCGTTCCGCTTACCGATTTTTGCTTAGCGATTTTTTAAATCAACTGTTCGGCGGTTCCAAAATGGCCGGCGGATGCCCGAAATGGCCGCGCACAGTGTTTTTGCGCCCTGCCCTCGCTTACCGAGGGTGCGAAAATAGCGGCTGGATGGGGGAAACATCGCAGAACGGTGAGTTTTGTGCCCATTTGGAACCCATTAAACGAAGTTTAATGCGTTCCAATGGGCTTTTCCGTTCCGTATAGCGATGTTTCCCCATAGCGAAGGTTAATCCATTCCGGATTAACGTCGCTATGCGGGGCACCACTGTATTATTAATTTCCAACAAGATGGGTGTGTATCCGTGCATTCATACATACAGTGGTGCCTTGTTTAACTATGTTAATTCGTTCCAGCGAAATCGCTGTAGAGCGAAAACATTGTAAAGCGAAATTAAAAAGCCCATAGAAACGCATTAAAACCCATTTAATGTGTTCCGATGGGCTGGACACTCACCGTCCAGCCAAGATCCTCCATAGGGCGGCCATTTTCGCTGCCTGTGCAGCGAGGAATCCGTCCCAGAAAACAGCGGGGGCCATTTTGTTTACCGGTGGCCATTTTGAAACCGCCGATCAGCTGTCTGAAAATCATCATTTTGCGAAGAATTGGTTCCTGAAGCAGGGAACCAATCATCGCAAAGCAAAATTCCCCCATAGGAAACATCGTAAAGCAATCGCAAAAGCGATCGCAAAAAGTTCGTCATAATGCGGTTTCGTCGTTAAACGGAGCGATCGTAAAACGAGGCACCACTGTAATTTTTTTAATAGACCCATGGTGCGTTCTAGTTTTAAACTGCAGTCAATGGCTGGATTGTTTTGGTACTATTTCTCTTTCCCCTGGGTGGGTTGCAGAGCTAAAAATAATATATGAACAAATATATGAACAGAATCATAGAAGACTCAGAAGACTCTACAGTGCACGCAAGAAGGAGCTTTGGAGCAAGAGAAGGGCCCTCGAGGGCAGACGATTCACAAAGACACACCCAGCCGTAAACGAAGCAGGAGCGAGACTATTTCCAGCTCGAATAAGTCTGAGGCTGCATCGGAGGGATTTTCGTCTTTTTCCACAAGGATAGAAGAAAGGAGATTTGCTGAGGCTGAGCACCAAACCAGCTCACTGGCAGGATGAGCCCTTAAGGAGATGAAGCCAGGGCAGTGACTTCTTTCTCGGCAAGATGGGGCTTAAAACAAAAGGAAAACGAAACGAAACGAACGAACAAACAAACACACACAACCCAAACGAAATCAAACCAAACCAAAGCCAGACTCCTGTTGAACAACAACAAGAAGAAGCCAGGAAGACGGGCTGAAAAACGAATAGATGAAATGAGCAGGTTCATAACGGGCAAAGCCCGGGAATTAATCCCGGGAATTAATTCTTGAAAGTGGAGGCAAAGTAGATGTAATTCCCCATGAGTCAGCTGTTCTCCTCTCGGGAACAGGCAAGGAGTTAAAAGAACAGGGAGCACATCTGATGAAGTGGGGTACGGTTCACAGTGATTGTTGAGACGGGGGGAAAATTAAAATGTGTTAGTCTTTGAGGTGCCCCAGGGCTCATCTGCTGTCAAAGCCTCTTATGATTTAGATACGCTGATCTTGGAAAGAAGAAACTCCAGCCAAGTATTACGAAAACAAATTACCCTTAGTCACAGACGAGAGAAACATTTTGTGAATAGTTGCCCCCATGCATTTTCTTCATCCTCCAGAGGGATGGGTGATACTGGCTTATCTAATGCTATTTGGTGAGTGTGGCGTAAACAGTATTTGAACCAGGGACCTGTCCACAGCTCACACACAGCCCCTGAGGTGCTCTAAGGTGGACTGTAGTTCCACCTGCCATTTTCACCTGCTCCAATTCCCTGAGTTCCTCGTTGGTGAGAAACCATAGTTTGTTGTTGCTTCAAAATCAATCTGACCATGGTTTGAACAAGCCATGGTTTACCTCCACACCAAAAATGAAAAACCCACTTCAAATTACGGTTTGCTAAAAATCAGGAAAAGCTTGGAAGGCACAACAAGAAGAAAGAAGCCCTTGAATCTATGCGTCGATGACTGACAGCCGAAATCATGGCTTGTTTATTATTTATCCCAGCCAAGCCTAAAGGTTTAATCACAGTTGGTCAGGCCATTCCAGGATAAACCCTGCCATCCAATCTGACATCTGTTACATCCCATTGAATCTAGTGGGCTCCCTCCCAGGTATGTGTCTCACAGAACGGTGGTTCTATGGGAGTTGTTATGGGGACCATATCAACTCTGGGTTATTGTCCTCTTCCAGACCCAATGACAAGGGCTGCATTTGAATTAATACGATCCTTGATCCATTTGGGACCTCACTTACCCTCCACTCTCCAGCACAAAATCCAACCTATTAAGCACAGAGCAGGCCCATCCTCGGTTGACCACATCAACAAGAACCATGATGTTATCCTTCGTGGGTGGAATATTCGCATTTCCTGGAGAAACACAGTTGACTACCAACAAGCAGGAGAAGGAAGCAGCTCAAACATCCTGCAACACCTTGTTTGCACAGAGCAGGGAAAGTTAACCCTGGAATAACAAAAGAGCTCCTGACCCCTCAAGCTGTTTAAACACACACCTCCAGCAAGTAAGCAAGCACGCTGTGAGGTGTGTGGGTTTTTTTTCCTGGTGCCGTAGTTCTGTGGCAAGAGTGGTTTGTCAAGGCTGTGATCCAGGAAACACAGGAGGTCTCTGAAAAATTTCCAGGAACGGCTTACGGAGGATGGGAAAGACAAAAGCATCTCCGTGAGAGCAGTGCGGTAACTGTTCCTCACTTGTGGTCAAGGATGGAAGAAGAGGGTGGGAAGGCACCAGGCCAATTCCCCAGCCCAGAGAAGAATGATGGTTGATGCTGCCCCTCCTGCCAGGTGCCCCCTCTGGGTATCTGGGACTCCATCTCACATCATCCTCAATGACAAAGTGGGCTGGCCATGTAGGGAGTGGCAGCACAACGCATGGAAACAACCCAAATCTAATGCCCCAGGCCAACATCTCCCGTGACATCATTTGTCCAGGAATATTTCTGGAAATGCCCTTCCAAACTGGTGAGCTACTCAGTGGAGGAGTCAACTTGGAGGGTTCAAAGACATGATTCCTCCCGAGACACACACACACCTCAGGATCTCCCCGCTCTGCTAACTCTCCCTCCCTAATTGCCCTGAAGGAACAAGGATCAAAGAGAAATGTATTCTCAAAGAGAAACCTTTTCCCCCCACCAGCCATTAAGCCGAAGGGCTGCCCGGTGGCAGAATCCCAGCTTGGCACGGACAGCATGTGTCTACATTACACCGTTTACAGCTGTTCGATACCCCTGTAGCCGACATGGCCCCATCCTATAGAATTCCGGGATCTGTCCTTCCAGTGAGTTTCCTGGAACGCCTTGCTAAAAATCTCTAGGACACTTCCCTGAATGACCTTGGAGGATTCTCAGAGCATCACCCAAACCACGAATCCCAGAATTTCACAGGAAGGACGTAAACCATGGCTTGTTCAAACCATGGTCAGATTGATTTTGAAGCAACAACAAACTATGGTTTCTCGCAAACGAGGAACTCAGGGAATTGGAGCATGTGAAGATGACAGGTGGAGCACCGGCTCACCTTAGATCAAGCAGCATTGATCTGGTATGACCGTGCAATGCAGCTACGCTCATAGAAGGTCTGCACTTGACTTCCATGGCTCTCCAGGGAAAAGAGGCAGCTGAAAGAGGAAGAGGGTGCGAAGGGCCCCCGTCTGCCCGAGAACCTGAAAAACCATTGCCCACTGAAGGAAGATCCCCTCAGGTAATTGGGGCCCACCCGTCTTCGCTGAAGAGAACGCAGCTCCTTGGGTATGTTCGTACGCAACGCCAGCCCTGCCCACAGACCGCCCCCCATCCTTACCTGTCGTTCTGATACACATCCATGGAACTGTTCAGCTCTTCCAACTCCTCCTTCAGAAGCTGCAGGTTGGAATTGACGTAGCTGAGTTCTAAGGCAACGGTCTCCTTTACTTTGTGGTTACTGGTGGCCCTGGAGTTAGCAGCAAGAGAACAAAAACCCACTTGCAGTTGATTCATTGAATTCGTACCCCCCACCAGTCAGTCTCCCAAAGAGCGGAGAGATCCCTTCACGCCTTCTTTTCCTGCACCCTTCCGAGGCAGGCTGCGCACTTGAGGAGACACCTTGCCTTATGACCACCGGGTGAGTCAGCAGCAGGAGCAGAAAACAGACACCCCCACACACACTCCCCGAGAAGCTGCTGGACTGCAATGGCCATCATCCACCATTATCTTTCCACTGCACCATTAAAGAACAAGTGGGCTCTCGGGCCGGGGTTCCCGCCTCTCCGTCCAACACCCCTACCCCTCTAAATTCATGATGCTTCTTGCATTAGTACAGGTTGCCGCTCGTGAATGCTTTGAAACTCAAGAGGTGCAACTGCTGCACACCTGAAGCGGTGGAATGGACTTTCCTGAGAAGCTTCAGCGGTGAGTCGTGTTAACTTTTTAATACTGTACTCCAAATTCCAGAGCAGGGATATTCCACACGTTGCAATAGGTAAAGGTTCCCCTTGACAATTTTTGTCCAGTCGTGTTCGACTCTAGGGGCCGGTGCTCATCCCCGTTTCCAAGCCATAGAGCCAGCGTCTTTGTCCGAAGACAATCTTCCGTGGTCACATGGCCAGTGCGACTTAGACACGGAATGCTGTTACCTTCCCACCGAGGTGGTCCCTATTTATCTACTCACATTTGCATGCTTTCGAACTGCTAGGTTGACGGGAGCTGGGACAAGCGACGGGAGCTCACTCCGTCGCATGGATTCGATCTTACGACTGCTGGTCTTCTGACCCTGCAGCACTGGCTTCTGCTTTTAGCCCACAGAGCCACCATTGTCCTCCCCATTGCACACGTTGCAATGGCCACCCCCCAAAAAATGCTTTCTCCCACTACAAGTAGCCTGTCTGGAGGGTTATGACATTTCCATCTGTAGTGAAAGACCTTTTTCAAACAGAGCACTCACAAACTGATCTCGGTAAGCATGGATATATGAACCAGTCCGAAGCCTGAAACATCCGCAGCTTTCCTGTTACACCCGATACAATGATTGCTCCACTGAGCTCAGCTCTGCTGGCTGGGTGGCTCAGTGAGTTGGGTCCCTGGGGGCCGAGGGAAAAAAACAAAACAAAAACCAGACCGTGTACCCTCAGGCAAGCTGCACAGTTCCAGGGTCCCCCAAAGAAAAAGGGAACATGAAACCTGCTTTTGTGCACCTTCTAACTAGAAAGCCCTGGAAAGGTTTTTAAGCCAACGTTGACTTGATGGCAAGCACGTGTATTGCTAACTATTATCCCAGGTTTTCGGCAAAAGAAGGGTTTTCTTCCCATCCTTGACCATCCCAGTCTTTCAAACTGGAGACGAAAGGATGTGAACCTCGCAAACTACGTCTACACTAGCATTCCAGGAACACAGCTCGGCCAGCATCCTTCTCTCTGGCACGCAACCTTTTTATGCAGGGTGAAGGTGGCCCTTTCAAGAAACGTTTAGTCCCATCAGCCTCCTCCAGCTGCAAGAATCCACGCCGTCTAGGCTCATATTCAGGATGCAACAGGGCCATTCCCTCCCCTGGCCCCCATCCCTGAAAATGCAGTTTCTGACGGGGGAGACGATGTTTCTGGAGCCCCAACACCCACGTTGAGTCTGTGACTGGGATGCTCACAAACGACGCGCCACCCAGAGAGGCCTCTTAGGAAGAGCCCCGGAAAGGCAGGCTGGGCTCAGTGACCCGGGAAGGTCGTTACGAATCCTTGAACATGCTCCTTAATTACTTCATGGCTTCTTCATCGCTTTATGAGGCCCAGCCAGAATACCTCCCCCCTTCCCACCCCCAAGATTCCTCTCTATTCTAGCAGGACCGCAGATCCACTATTCACACCCACTCACCCCACCCACCCCAGTTCCTTCAATCTTCTTTACTCCTCTTGCTGGGAATCGCTTGCCAAAAAAAAAAACCCCCGGCAGGAACGCCATTTTCCTAGCGTATTGGCGTTCCGTCCTTTCCAAGGCACAGAAAACAGGGGAACCTCACAGCTCACACGGAGGCTCCTTTTCTTCATCTCCCCCAGAGGCTCTGCCCCCTCCTTGCCTTTGTGATCCCACGGACATCAAGAAGCAGACAAACGTCCAGGAGGAGAGCCGGCATTATCTCCCTGATTTCTTGATTCTGACACATTTCTCCTGCAAACACACACACACACATACACACAACCAAGTTCTGCCATGGAGCAGCCCTAGGAAAAGATCGGGTTGGCACTCAAGAACTCACGGATCGCGCCCACAACCAGTCAGGACTCTCTGTTGCAGGAAGGGGTCACTGCCTTCAGCTCTCGCCCACTGGTGGCCACTGGTCAAGAGGAAAGCTGGGGAGAGCAGCTCAACCCCACGCCGCTCACCCCCACCGGACTGTCGAAGTCCTTCCATAAATAAATCAACCTTCTTCCAATCTGGCACTTTCGACCTGTGTCGGACTACAACTCCCATCATGCAATGGTGATGCTGGTCGGGGCCGATGGGGGTTGTAGTCTGAGCCCCTGGCCAGGAGGGTGCCAAGATGCAAGGAGGGTGCCCTAAACCATTTCCTGTCACTGCTTTTCCCTGCCCTGATAAGAAAAAAAAAGAGGTCCCCCCCTCCAAAACCCAAATTCTACAAACCAAAACTGTGATGATTTTACAGCTTCACAGGGAGTTGTGGGTGGAGTCGGCAGCGCACCCGGTGTTACCCCTTTAGTTTTCCTTTCCAGAAGGAAATCCACCTGCCCGCATCTTCTCCCTTTGCCCTGACGTGGCTGAATTTTGCCAGGCAAGGAAATGTTCGATCTTGGAACAGCTCTACGGAAACATCATCATGATGTATAAACATTTAGCCTGGTACCATCACAGGGCAAACTGGATCGACTCCCCTTCCTGGACGAATCGCACAAAGTCTTCTACCAACATCATGGCCACTCTTCTGCTAATGCCAACCCGGCCGGCCGGCCGGCCTGCCGGCCAGCCTGCCACCCCAAACACTCACAGACATGGCCCACTGTAAGATGCTCTCCTTCAGCTGAGTAGGAGGCCCCAGACAGAACTGGCTGTCTCATGCAGGTTACCCCACTTTGGGCCATGACCGCCCTAGTGCCGGTATCACTGCCATACATCCTGACTTGCAGTGGTCCCTGGGCAGAATCCTGCAGCCTTAAAAGAATAGCCCCTTGAGAACTGGCCACAAAGGAATTCGGAATCCAAAGGGAAAATAGCAAATAAATAAATAAATAAAATAAAAATTTTCACATTTTGCATTATTTCAGCAACGTAACACAATTTCCATCTGCTGAAAATACAAAACATACCAAACTTCCAAGAATTTAGTTCTCTCCAAGGCCATGTTTTTCTTCCTCCAGTTCCGTGTTCCCTAACTTTCACTCCTGCTGAGGTACAAACGCCCCGACTCCTTCCCCTTGAAAACTATAACCACTTCGGGAAGGAAATGAGTCTTTTCTATATTCTGGGAATCACCAAGTACAGTATGACCGGTCCAGGTATTTAGCGAATATTGCACATTACTAGCTGTATTGTCCATACATAAATTCTCAGCTGAATTTTCTGTGCAGAGTATGTTCTTTATGGCAACATGGAAAAAATTAAAACTGTACTGTACACACTTTACTGTGTCCGTGGAAATATAGCTATGTCTTATACTGAACTGGGGAGTGCCAGGGGGACGGTCAACAAAATTGTTCTACTGTGGATCAAAAGAGAGAGGTAAAGCAGGAACCCACCCACCTCCCGCATCCACAGTAGTACAGTTCAGCGGATGCTAAAAAACACGGATTATACCAAACAAACCAAATTATTGTAAGCTGCCCAGAGACCTCTGGGTAGATTGGGCGGCATATAAATTAAATAAATAAGTAAAATAAACACTATTTTAATCGTGAACAATATACATAGCACAGTCTCTGGTACCCCCTAGTGGCCAGTTCTGGTAAGGTCATCTAGAGAAACATATTTCTAGGATTTTTCTTTTACATTTTTAAAATATTTTCCAACAGCAGATAAGTGACTCAGCAGATACAGATCCTGTACTTGGGGGGAGGGGTCCTACTGTATTAACACATAAAAAAACCACCCCAAGGTTGCAAAAGAACCAAACACTTTAAGAGAAAAATCCAGAGGGCCAAAGGAAACCAACCCACTCAAAAACGTACAACTAAGAGATGCTTTGCAACAGCAAAAAAAAAACCCTATGTTTAGGCTGTGGGTGCAAAACGAAAGGAAATGAGCAAGTATTCTGTTTCAGAGTTGGCTCCCAAGAATTTTCCATTCCTGGGTTCAAGAGCAGAGTTCTAGCGTTCCCTGTTGTGGAGAAAGAGGTCCTTAACCATGAAAAGATCTTAACAACAGATAAAAGAACGATGGAGACCAACCTGAAGAGGTTTTCTGCGCCGGCTCGCATCCTCATCTCTTTGTTGATCTGCTGGTTGATTCGCGCCCGACGGTGTTGTAACTTACTGCGCTGTGACTGGGCCAACGGATCGCAGCCCTGCTAAGGAAGACACCACGGTTTAGAATATTAAGTACAGGCAGCCGGCAGAACATGGGGCTTTCTCTAGTCCTCACGCTTGCAGTTGAAAGGCAGAAATTAATTTTAATCTTCAAAGGTTAATGGCCTGGGCGTTCAAAGGCAATTCACTTTAGCAATAAGGTTTAGTACTTATCTGATAATTTCGCAAAATGTTTCAATGCATCACACAGATTATCTCAATTAATCCACATGTACAAAACATGCAATAGATAATGGAAATTCCTTACGACTCCGACACAAGAAGTTTGCGAGAATGCCATTATCCTGCAAATTTGATTTTAGCTGGAAAACGGCTGATTCCACCAATGACATTGTAAGGATATTGACTTAAACCACATTCCAAACCAATAGGCATGTAAACCTATTTCCAAGCACGTGTATTTACCACCTACTGCATTTTTGGACAGACGAAATAGCTCTCGTCTCTTCTCCCACACATCCCCCTTGATAGCTGAAGAGGGTTTTTAAAAAAGAAGCACAAAGAGCGGCCTGCAATTTTATTTCTGGAAAACGAGTCCATTAGGTTTCTTGGTCCTTCCAAAACCTTTACAACACCTGTTGGACCTCAGACTAGCAATGCCTGCTTTGAACGATCTTTTATACATTCGCCTCGGGCTTACGGCTGCAAGCCGAAGCTATTTTACTCGGGAGTCAATTCAACGGAACTCAATAAATGTGCACAAAAAGGGTGTGCTGTGGAATTCAAACAGAGAAGGGAACGGAGGGTTGCACAGAAGAAATAATGCGTTATTGGTACACGTGCGTCTACGCAGGCACACAGGGAATGGGGAGGTTCCCAAGACTTTGGACAAAAGCAACCAGCAACAAAAGCTCTCCCCAGGTCTTATTATGCGAGGGACAATTCCAGTCAACGATGAAAACCGAGTCCTCCAGATTCCCAGGGAAGGAAAGAAAGCGTCCTTTGAGAGGGACGGGTGAGTCAGAGATCAAGAGTGTCCCCGCGAGGACTGTACAGAATGAGGCCCACTCCCCTTAAAAGAGGACAAAGCTCCCTCCCTAGCAACCCATTCTGTGCAAGCATGTCAGGATTCTTTTTAAGTCAGGAAGGAACCTTTCCTGCCAAGGAAAAAATGGTTCGGGCAGGCAAGGGGGCAGAAGACGGCTTGCATCTCCCTGTCCGCATAGCAGGCCTTGCGTTTTCCCAGTGCATGGCTCCCGAATTCAAAGATGAAAGGTATCTTGAGTGAGAGAAGCTGCCACACAATGTCCCAGCTTCAGTGTCTGGCATCTCCCCTGTTGAACGACGCTCAGGGCAAAATTAAGACGTTATAGATAGCCCGTCATTGAAAGAGGAAAATCCTTAAGCAGGAAATGCCTCTCATCTCCCAGAAACCAGGCAACTTAGCTTGATGTATTCAATAACTGGTTTTCAGGACAGGATTCCTTCAAAGTCTGATGTTTGGAAATCCAGACCTCTCCCCAGCACTAACATGCTTCCAGAACTTCTGAGCTAGCTGTCACATACATTTCAGCAAAAGCAGGGCTGGAAAATAATTCATAGAATCATGAAGCTGGAAGGGGGCCTATAAGGCCATCGAGTCCAACCCCCTGCTCAAGGGAGGAGTACAATCAAAGCATCTCTGCCAGGTGATTATCTAAGTTTTTCTTAAATGCTTCCATCGTAGGAGCGCTCACCACCTCCCGAGGTCACTGGTTCCACTGTCATACTGCTCTAACAGTTAGGAAGTTTTTTTCCTGATATTCAGCCTAAATCTGACTTCCTGTAATTCGAGCCCATTGTTGTGTGCCCTCGTGGCACCGAGAAGTTACCTTTTTGAATTTCAAATCCCAGGGCAACACTCCTTGGCCAGCAAGCTGATGAAGAGAGTTGGAAATCGTAGGTTCCCTGGGGGGACAGCGGAGAGGTAACTTTTCCAAACTTTGAGAAAGCTCAGAGAGAAAGAGAACGAGGACAGCCACCACCCGTCAGATTCCAACCTGCGCCAACAGCTGAGTTGGGGCCCATGAAACCCACTTTCTTAAGTCCACCAACTTACACCGTTCCGGGGTGTGTGTGCAAAAATCTAATTAAAAACAAGGGTGGAAAGGCGTCAAGCTTACACGGTCTTCTTTTCGGGTGCAGAAGGGAGAGACGGTGTTCTTCACCAGCACATGGAATTCCACCAGGCAGAGGAAGATATGAAGAGGTGACTCAAAAGATAAGGTGCCTCTGGAGCAGAACCAGAATCAAAACTAGCAGAGAACTTCTTTTGCACACACATTGGCTCCTAGTTTCCCTTAAACTTTCTTTTTCCAATAGCCTAATTTGAGGGGAGCTACTGGAAAAATGACACTTCACCCCTTAGGCTGGTCCTTCAAGGGCTTGGCCATGGGTACTGGGTGACTCCGTTTCCACAGAGGCAGTGGATCCGCTCCGGGTTTTAGTGCGGACTTTAGGGGCGCTCTCCAAGGTGCTGGATTCTGCCCTTCCACCATCAGTTCATCACCTTGAATGGCTTTCCGTGAGCAACCGGTGGTCTGAGAGTCTTTTATTTATTTATTTATTTATTTATTTATTTATTTATTTATTTATTTATTTATTTAAAGGTGCATCTTGTTTTTAATGTGTTTTTAATACTGCTTTTACTTAGAAGCGGTTAATATATTTACTTCAGTCTTTTTAAATGGTGCAATCATTTATTGTTTCAGCTTTTAATATTGTTTCTTTTAATACCGCAAGGCACCTTGAATCCTTTTAGGAGAAAGGCAGCCTATAACTATTTAAATAAAGATAAAAAAGTGTCCTGCAGAAAACATACATCTGGCAAAAATCCTGTCCAGTTTTTATGACGGCATAACACAATCCATGTAAAATCTCATTAGCGAATCCCTACTAGTTAAGATGTCAAGTTGCCCTTCACGTGCCTTAATTTCTTTGCGGCAATTCACCAACAGGTGGCGCTAAGAGGATTTTGGCCATTTTCCATTGTGACATCTAGAACATTGTGACATCTAGAACATCTTCACAACACTGCGGTGTCTATCCAGTTCTAAGAACAGGCACTTCCATTTAAGGAAGCCTTCCTATGTGTTTCTTTCCAAAACCAGAAATTCCATTCCTTTCTCCCCTTTACCACCTCTACCAGCAGAAGAGGTTCAAAAACCAAAGGAAAGGGGAGCTAAATGCAACCTCATGGGGGAGCCGGACTGTCCCTTATACTAGGAAAATGGTGGCAAAGCAGTTTTGACTGTCCCAAGGTCACTCGGAGAGTTTCATGGCTCACTGAGGACTAGAACCTTAAGCTCCCACGTTGCCAGTCAACACTCTCGCCATTATGACACACGGCTTCTCTGGCGTCCCTCCTGCTCTCGTGTGCTGCAAATCCCTTCTCCATTGGCTAATTAGTGATTAAACAATTCACAGTCACATTCCAATCAAGGGAAACAATGACTTGATTCTAACAGAACCCTGGAGAGCTTGGCCTGAACTTAAAGGAAGATGACCCCCCCCCAACCCTCATTTCTGAGCCAGTCGACCAAGAAGTGGAAGGTTGCCTACATGCCCCACGGACCCCAAAGATTTTTTACTAATTTTTTTAAAGGCTGGGAGATCTTTCTCCGTGCTCTCAGGGAGACACAGAAGGCAGTTCTGAAATTTTCTCCCCCAGCACTTCTAGTGCATTAAAAAAAAATCAACCTTGCCAACAAAGGGCTTAAAGAAGTTTTTCCAGCAAAACTTTTGGAAAAAATAAAATTATTTGGGGAGACGGGTGCACAGAAGCCGTCCTCCAAGATACAGGGTTAGGTGAGTACAACCCACAGCCATCTCTAAGCCCCTGGTATAAATTAGCCCCAAAAGAACATTCCTCCCAGCTAAGCTGAAGACTTAAGCAGGACTTCTTCGAACACATCTCCTTAAAAGAGGACGACCAGAATCCTGCACTCACACCGCATCTTTTCTGAGCAAGGCAGGTCACGTCCTGTTCATGCAGGGTGCCAACCTGGAAGGTGTGACACACTGCCAAGAAGACAGACAAAAGACACCCACACGTCATGTTCAGCCCTTGATGCATCTTCTTCAGAGGCCCATGACCAGACCTGCTAAGCAATGATAAGATGAAGGCATCTGAGAGGGAAGGAAATATCTTCCCAACAGGAGCTAGAAAAGAGTTACCGTATTTTTCCATGTATAAGACACATCCATGTATAAGACGCCCCCCCACTTTTCTAATCCAAAATTAACAAAAAATAAGTGGGGTTTAGCGAGTGTGCGAGGAAAGGGATCAAAACGCTGCAGGATCGCTTTGATCCCTGCTTTCCCCGCCACTTGTTTTTGTTCTCTCCTCAGCTTACTTCTGTGTATAAGACAACCCTGAATTTTTAGTCTAAAAATTTTAGACAAAAGTATAGTCTTATACACAGAAAAATACAGCATTTCGGGACTACGATTCCCAGGATTCCCCCAGCCGGCACACCTATGCTGGAAACCGGTATCCCAGACAAAGCAACTTTTCCTTAGCTTGGTCGGGAACAACAAGAGTTCTACAGAGATGCCAATTTTGCAGGAAGGCCGTGGAAGAGAATCATTCGCCACCTTTCCGAATAAACCTAGCATAGCAACCTACGAATGTTTGCCTTTGTCTGTGGGTGCAAATCTGGTGTATGTAAAGAAGAACCCAACCCTGGACATTTACGAGGCCTAAGTGGGCCATTAAGATAGCCGAGGGGCACAGAACACTCACATTTATGCTTTCGGACAAAGTAGGCACAGAGATGACATCATAACACTCTGACAACAACGAAACACAACGAACAGAATCACCCTGTCTTAAGGCTTGATACTGAAAAACAGCCAAGGAGATCTGAAGTTCTTACGAAGAAATACAAGCACATAAACTTACTGTGTGGCACGCAGGCTGTTTGCAAAGTACATCAAATAAAAACAATACTGTACAAAGAAATACGCCAGGTGGGGCACAGCTCTTGCCCGAGAGAAAATGGGAGAGGAGCTAAACGAAGATGGGGCAATAAAAAGTAAATTTACAAAATAAATATGAATGGCTTTCTCGGTGGCCACTCCTAGACTCTGGAACTCCCTCCCACTGGAGGCCAGGCTGGCCCCGTCTTCCACTGTGCAGGCAAAGGCCTTGCTCTTCAGGCAAGCTTTCCTTTGAATGACAACCCTCTGTCGGATCCGCTTTGATTTGTGTTCCCGCTTTGAGCCAGAACAAGCCCTTGGTTCTACAACTTTTGACCAAGATTTTTTTTAAAAGAGATCACTTTATCCTGTGTTTTACTTGTCTTTTCAATATTGCTCTTATTTCGAGTTTTAACATGTTTAATGCTTTTTAAATAATTGTCATCCTTTATTATTTAGCTTTTAACTTTTTCTTTCCTTTTAATACTGCCCGCCGCCCTGGGTCCTTTTTAGGAGAAACGCAGCGTATACATATTTTAATAAGATGATATTTAAATAAATGATGTGCTGAGATATGCAGTTTTAAAAAGAAAGATTCGCTCTTCTATGAAACGCGGCAGCTGCTAAAATTTGTGTGCCTTTCAGGGTTTCCTTTCAATCTGTGGACTTTGCAACTCTTGATTTACGGAGGATTCTTAGAAAAAGACAGGGGTGCAAGGCTTAGAAGGAGCCAGGCTCTAGAAATGAATAATGATTTGGGCGAGCATCACACGAACAGATAACTGGGCATTCAGCAGCAGTTTGTGGACCGAGCCAGGGGGTGATTTGAGAGCTGAAGGTTTCATGTAGCTCCTCTGTGTAAATTAGGTATTTTGCTTAATTTACTTAAATTATATACAGCCCAACTGACAAATTCGCGGGTAAATTCGCATTTACAATCACGAAACCCCAAATACTCAAGAAGTACAATAGTGTGACTTATTTTTAAGGTGCGCCAGATGTTCAAAGTGTGGTTTAACCATTGCTCCTCACCAACCAGTTGCAATGACTAAGCAAGGATTATGAACCCAGTTTATTTTGTTATTTTTATTGATTGATTTGTTAGATTTATATACCGCCCTTCTAGAACGTGTCTACTCTGGGCGGTGAAGTTCTACCTGAGTCCTACTCCATCCACTACACCATGCCACGTTTCTGATAAGAAGAATAAAACCCTCTGCTTTTGGTTCACAGCAGGATGGATTTAATTGATTTAAATTACGATTTAAATTTTAAAAGTCACGTTCTGATGATTTAATTTTTTTAAAAAAAATCAGATTTTTGGATTATTTAAGTAAAAAAATCAATTTTTAAAATTTAAATAATTAAGTTGTGATTTAAATCCATTTTTTTAAAAAAAAAATATTTATTTTTATCCACCCTGGTTCACAGGCCTTCCCTAGGTTTGCAAAGTTAGGAATGGCATAAAAACCACAGCAATCACTGTACAGTGGTGCCATGCTTAACGAGGATAATCCGTTCCAGCAAAATCGCTGTAGAATGAAATCCTCGTTAAGCGAAATAAAAAAGCCCATTGAAACGCACTGAAAATCCTTCAATGCGTTCCAATGGGCTGAAAACTCACTGTCCAGCGAAGATCCTCCATAGGGGCGGCCATTTTGGCTGCCTGTAAAGCGAGGAATCCATCCTAGAAAACAGCGGGGGGCCATTTTGTACACCCAGTGGTCATTTTGAAACCTGACGATCAGCTGTTTTTAGATCGTCGTAATGCAAAAATCGGTTCCCAAGGCAGGGAACCGATCATCGTGAAGCAGATTCTTCTCATTTAAACCATCGTTCTGCGACCACTTTTGCGAATGCAAAAACCTAATCGTCAAGCGATTTCCTCGTTAAGCGGGGCAATCATTAAGCAAGGCACTACTGTATAACACAACAGCAACATTGCGGTGTCCTAGCCGCAGGTCATCATCCTCCCACCCCAGATATTAGCTTTTCTTCACCATCTATCTTGCGGTGGAATAATGCTTCCATGGATACAGGAACAAAAAAGCCATCTGCCCATTGAATTAAACTGGCATACATGAAAGTCCAGTTGTTGCATTAAGACCTCTGGCTGCGGAGCCAGTGCTTGAGAGTTTGATGCCCCAGTGACGCCTCCTTGACTGGGACTGGACTCCCTGCTCCAAAGGGTCCCTTCCAGCTCTGCTGTTCTAAGAGGATAATGATGATGATGATGATCATCATCATCACCACCAAGCAATTTTTTTCCTCCCAGGTGGCTCTATTCCATCGTAACAGCCAAACGATAGTTCCAACTACGAAAGTATATCCGGAGAAGGTGCCCGGCAAGACTCGAACATCTTAAATTTCATTGGAATACAGGGTTTTATGGGTTGGAACAAGGCAAGAGGTGTTAAGTTGAAAATCCAGGTGGGAAAGCAGATGATTAATTAGGCCATCCAATTTCATGCATCAGACGTGGCAGATGATGTATAAGCCATGTCCTGCCCAATCAGCATCTTCTCTACGACAAGAAAGATAGCCGTTTTGTTATACCAGGGATAGAAGATTCCCAAACAACTGAGTAAAGTTCGTGTGGATTGGAAAGAGAGGTTCGAGATCACAAAACAAGCCGATTTGTCCTCCTAAAAGTTTGGTTCACACATCTGGAGAGTCATTTTTGCCCCTGATAAAAGAGAATTCACTGCCACCAACATCCCGATGCTGCAGAAATCCAGAGCTGCTCCTTCACCTTTCCAGAGAGAACGCAGAGTGAAGACTTTCAGAAAGCATAAAGAACCAAGTGCTGAGCATTTTTAGGGTTATAAATGATAAAATATAGAGAATTTTAAACAGTAGCAGCTCCCACTTCATTTTATTAAATTTAGGTGTCCTTCAGCTATTGACAAATGGAAATATAAAGCCTTTCCTCTGTTGTAAATGGATTTTTAACCTGTTTCCCCAATAATAAGACAGGGTGTTATTTTACATAAATAAGTTACAGACTCCCGAGTGTTTTGATTCTGTGGCGCTGAAAGCTCACATTATTTTCCTTTTCATCCAGGAACCAAACATATTACCTTGCAATTGGAAGCAAATTACCGTGTTTCCCCAAAAATAAAACAGGGTCTTGTATTAATTTTTGCTCCAAAAATGCATTAGGGCTTATTTTCAGGGGATGCTTTATTTTTTTCCATGTACAACCCTTATAAAAACATTGACTGGTATTATATAACAGACAAAAGATTTAACCAAAAACCTAAGTACAGTGGTGCCCCGCATAGCGACGATAATCCGTTCCGGATAAATAGTCGCTATCCGGATTCGTCGCTATGCGGGGGGGGGGGGGAACGCATAGGAACGCATTAAACTCCGTTTAATGAGTTCCTATTGGGGAAAAACTCACCGCTATGCGGGGAATCCTCCATCCGGCTGCCATTTTCGCTGCCCGGTAAGCGAGGGCAGGGCGCGAAAACGCTGCAGGCGGCCATTTTCTGCACCTGGCGGCCATTTTGGAACCGCTGAACAACTGTTTTCTAAACATCGCAATGCGAAGATCGGTAAGTGAAACGCTTACTGATCATCGGAATGCGATGTTTTGCCACCTAAAAACGCGTCGCTATGCGGATTCGTCGTTAAACAGTGCGCTCGTTAAGCAAGGCACCACTGTATCTGTTAAATGTTGGTGCGGTATGTATGCTCTTCCTCATACTGCCAGTTTTTTGGAGATCCGGCGGTGTGATTTCTGAGATCTGCAACTGCTTAGAGTACTGTGTGAATAATAATAATAATAATAATAATAATAATAATAATAATAATAATAATAATAATAATAATAATAATAATAATAAATAACAACAACAACAACAACACAGTGGTGCCTCGCTTAACGACATTAATTTGTTCCAGCAAAATCGCTGTAGAGCGAAAACGTCGTAAAGCAAAAATAAAAAACCCATTGAAACGCATTAAACCCCAGTTAATGCATTCCAATGGACTAAAAACTCACCGTCCAGCGAAGATCCTCCATACAGTGGCCATTTTCAGTGCCTGTGTAGCGAGGAATCCATCCCTAAGCACAGCGGGGAGCCATTTTGAGCACTCGGCGGCTATTCTGAAAACCCGACGATCAGCTGTTTTGATCGTCGTAATGCGAAGAATCAGTTCCCGAAGCAGGGAACCGATCTTCGCTAAGCGAAACAAACCATTTAAAACATCATAAGATTGTCGTAAAGCGGATTTGTCGTATGCGGGGCAATCGTTAAGCAAGGCACGACTGTAATGATGTTGAACTGATATCTGTTGGCTGAAATTCTGTTATGCAGCTGCACCTTCGATCTGTAGGTTCAGCAGCAGGAAAGGGAGCACAGTTTGCGGATGATTAAAGACTTTTTCTTATGATTTCACGGCATGCACAGTTCCCACACCATGTGTCTGCACCCTAAAATCACAAAAGGAAGGCTTTTGTCAATCCGTTGTCGCTAATAGGGCGCTCATACTGGGCGAATAGGATTCAGACCTTTATATTGTAACTTATTGAGAAATCAATTATTAGCTTAAGCCCAATTTCCACACATCCGCTCTGACGATGACCACGATAGCATCTAACCCATCACAGAGAATATACCTTGTTCTTTTGTGCCGTTAAGTTGCCACTGACTTAGGGCGACCCTAGGAATGAACCATCTCCAGAATATCCCATCCCCAACCGCCTTGCTCAGCTTTTGCAACCTCAACCCTGTGGCATCCTTGAGGGAGTTGGTCCATCTTGTCTTGGGTCTTCCTCTTTTCCTGCTCCCTTCAGCTTTTTCTAGCATTATTGTCTCTTCCAAAGAATCCTGCCTTCTCAGGATATACCCAAAGTACGACAGCCTCAATTTCGACATTTCTGCCTCCAGAGAGAGTTCAGGCTTGATCAGATCTAGGACCCACTAGTTTGTCTTTCTGGCAGGGTATCTCTATGGAACAAATCTAATTGTATATATAATAGTATTATTTGAAGTTCTCTTCAGGGCTTTGCAAATCATGCTCAGCAAACGCAGAAAGGGGTGTGTGGGTGTCTGAAGCATCTCTTTCGAGACCGGGATCTCCGAACGACTCAGCCGCAATGACACACAGCCAACGGCAGGCCACGAAAGTCACTTCCCAAGCCGGCCAAACAATGCTTGCCTCATTACGATGTCCGGTTGCCCAGGGTTTGCAGGAATTTCTCTCTGCTCCACTAGACCCTGCCCTAGTTCTCACTGATGTGGGAAAGCCTTTAAATAAGCCCACGTCTGGTGCGGCTGAAGCCCGCCCACCCTTTGGGCTCCCTCACCGTATAGATTATTTTGAATGCGACTTCTAAAAATTTAGCACACATGACTGGATTGCCTTCGTTAGGCTGTTTTATTTGGGTTGCATCCAGATGAAGGCTGGGGCCCTGAACCCATTTAATAAGAGATGCAGCCCCACTGAACAATTGTGGATTTAAAGCTTCTGAGTCAATGTTTACAAAGTGGGTCTAATGAGGAGCAGGTCTCACTAAGCTGGATGATACTGACTTCTAGAAAAGTGACTGGACTATTGGTTTTACCGTTTCCCTCATTTTTGCTGGCATTTATTCACTGACTTGGGATCTCTGCAGGGGAAAGGCTGGTTTAAAAGTAACACAAACACAGGCGCCTATCAAAATCAGGACTTGGGCACGGGATAGGCTCATGTGCTGTGGAAATCTATGGGGCAAGCTAACTCATCCCACTGATTTCAAAGGCAACCACTGATCACCATAATCACCCGAGAAGGACAAAAGCTGATCCCACAGCTATAAATACTCAACTCCCAAACAAACTGCACCAGAGCACACAGTGCTACTCCTGTCCTCTGAAGATGCCCATGGCCACAGAGACTGGCAAAATGTTGGGAAGAACAACCTTCAGAACACGGCCAAAGAGCCCGAAAAACCCAGAACAACCATCGGATCCCGGCTGTGAAAGCCTTCATGAATACATTGCAACCACCACAATCTGGATCCAGCCGGCGACTTGCCCTAACCGCCTTGTGCACAAGCAGAAAAGGAGGCCAAAAAATCTCTTTAAAAACATTAAGCTGCCATTTCCTTCCTCCCCCCGACAATCTTGGTACCAGAAAATTAATTAGACGATGACATAAGTCACTGCCATCTGGCCGAGGCGAACAAGAGGATCCGTCTGTTTTGAAACAAGGGAATGTTCCAGACAACGGGGGATAACGTATGGATGTCATGGGAGGGTTTTCTGATTTATTTCAAAACCGCAGAACAACATGACATGACATGAGAGCCTAGCCCTTGCCTGGAGAGGGAAATGTGACAGGTCAGAGGTCGCATTTCCACGGAATTCGTAAGATAAGAGGGTGTGCTATCAGCAGCCGGCCAGCACAAGGCAGCTCTGGGCGAAAGCTCGCTCGCCTGGGGACCAGCCCACCACCGCCTGCGATGCCAAAGATATCTCACAATGCACTCCATTGTTTGCACGGCGCACCGCAGGATCAAGCCGGTAGGAAGAAGGTCTCAGGGACTGCCTCGCAAAGGGAACAGAGACAAAAGAGAAAAGAAGTAAAACTTGTGGCTTAAAATAAAGAAGATCAACCCTGAGTAAGTGAGATTGGCACAGGCCGACCATTAAGGCAAAAAGTGATAATACCCTACCTGTGGAATTCAATGCTCCAAGCAAGCAAGCAAGCAAGCAAGCAAGCAAGCAAGCAAGCAAGCAAGCAAGCAAGCAAGCAGGCAAGCAAGCAAGCAAGCAGGCAAGCAGGCAAGCAGGCAAGCAGGCAGGCAAACAAACAGGCAGGCAGGCAAACAAGCAGACAGGCAAACAAGCAGACAGGCAGGCAGGCAAACAAACAGGCAGGCAGGCAGGCAAACAAGCAAGCAGGCAGACAAGCAGGCAGGCAAGCAAACAAGCAGGCAGGCAAACAAGCAGGCAGGCAGGCAGGCAGGCAAACAAGCAGGCAGGCAAGCAAACAAACAAACAAGCAGGCAGGCAGGCAAACAAGCAAGCAGGCAGACAAGCAGGCAAGCAAACAAACAAGCAAGCAAGCAAACAAGCAGGCAGGCAAGCAAACAAACAAGCAGGCAGGGGAAGTTACTTTATATAAATCCTAGTTCCCCACTTTTCATTGTTCTACATGGAAAGTTTTTTTTTAAAAAAATTGCAATTCCTTGAATCCCTTGGCTGCCCATGGACTGCAATCCCAAAAAAGCACTTTTACAAGCTTCTTCAGCGACATCTCTGTTGCATTAGGTTTCCCACGGATGCTCAAAAGGGCTGCCTCCTTGCTTAGAGTGATCCACCGGCCTGTGGTGACGCTTTGCTGTCCTGTGACACCCCAAACCACAATTCACACCAGGGGCAGTCCTGGAGGGCCAGCATCCTTCGGTGGAGGCCAACCCCCTCCCCCAGCATCCACAAAGAGGACACCCCTCGAACAGACTTTTCTGCGGCTTATCAAGCAAACCGTGTGCTATCTGCCACGTCTGCATGATAAGGTGAAGTTCCAGAGGTGGGAGGCAAAGCCGTACGAAGGGGTCAAAACACACGAGCCCCACGGTGCAGTGGTTAAATTGCAATACTGCAGTCCAGCCTCTGCTCAAGGTGGAGTCAATCTTCCATCCTTCTAAGTTTGGTATAAGAAGTACCCCACTTGCTGGCGTGGTGATGATTGGCAATGTGCATGTAGTCTGCATAATTATGTTTTAAACTGGCCTAAAAGTACTTTAGCACTATGGTGCAATATATAAGTCCAAACAACAACAACACATTGCATCTGCTTATGCTCTGTGCATCGCACACGGCAGGATCAAGGCCAAGCAGTGCAACCCATACCCAGGCAATACTATTTTTCTTTCTCCCTCCACTGCTGCCTTCACTTCCATAAGATTTTTCCCTATGTCCAGTTTTAAACTGTAACCTCCTTGGGGCAGGAACTCAACTTCTTCTACCCTGTGAAGATCCAAGCACACAAACCGTGATAAAGTAATAAGGGAAGGAAATATCGGAATTATCCACGGGGCTTCGCTTCCATCCTTCGTTCGCGGCTTTGTTCTTACATGCAATCAAGTCAGAGCTAACTTACAGCAACCCCCACAGGGCTCTGAAGGTATTTCAGCGAGTGGTTTTGCCCGTTCCATGCCCTCAGTGAGTTTTGATGGCTAAGTGGGGATTTGAGAGTCCCCTGGACTGCAAGGAGAACAAACCTATCCGTTCTGAAAGGAAATCAACCCTGAGTGCTCACTGGAAGGACAGATCCTGAAGCTGAGGCTTCAGTACTTTGGCCATCTCATGAGAAGAGAAGACTCCCTGGAAAAGACCCTGATGTTGGGAAAGCGTGAAGGCAAGAGGAGAAGGGGATGACAGAGGACAAGATGGCTGGACAGGGTCATCAAAGTGACCAACATGAATTTGACCCAACTCCGGGAGGCAGTGGAAGACAGGAGGGCCTGGCGTGCTCTGGTCCATGGGGTCATGAAGAGTCAGACACGACTTAGTGACTAAACAACGATGAGGGATTTGATTCCGGACCAGCTTCCAGAATCGTCTATCGTTACTAGATCTACTGCAGAACAGGGAGTGCATTTCGTTCGTTGAGACAAGAGTCAAAAACAGGAACAACGCACGGGAAAAGGTCTCCACACGGAACGCCAATTCCACGAAATCACGAGACCCACCATCGCTCCGTCCAGGAGTCATAGATCTCTGCCGCTTTCTTAACTGACATAAAACAGACGCCTTTAAACCACAGTCTATTGTGACTCTGGCATGCAACCCATTTCTGCAAGCTGTTCAAGAGAGGACCAGGCTGCTTGGGTCCAAACTGATTTTAAAGAATAGGTTTTTTTAAAAAAAATCATGCAGGTTCTTGTATTTTTTTCCCCATATGCTTCTTTCCACTTGGATAAACAACAGTGCATGACGGTGCGCTGGGCAGAAATCCATGTTGGGAACCACAGAGAGGAAACAGATGTCCCAAGGCCTTGTTGACAAAAAAAGCAGCATTATCTTGCCAGGGAGATAAGGGTTGCAGCCCCCTCTTTCTCCAGCCTCCCACTCCTCTTGCTGGGGGTCCCTATAGCAACCCTATCCTCATGGCAATCCTCACATCTGGTGGAGAGCCAAGGTGCAGCCTTCCATTTATCCCTTCTCTGAAATGCTGGCTTACTTTAGAACAGAGACACACAATATTTTTACACACACACACTACTGTGTCTCTACCCAGCAGCTTCAGCACTAAACAAACAGGGAATCACAGCCATTTACACGGAATCTCAAGGGGACCAACATCTATAACAAGAACCCTATGATATCTGTTATCTTTGACCTTTTCAGATCTAGGAGCCTTTTTTGACCCCAAGATATAAATTGGAACCCTATTTTAGGTCTAAAAAAATTATGTTTTTAGAACACAGCTGCAAACATTTTCCATGCCGTGATGCTCCCGGTGGGGTTCTGGCATCTGCAGTCAACTCCCCACTCCAAAAAACCTACAACAAGCCACAACGTGGGGCTGTGAATCTCACAGGTTAACCTTGGGTCGGTCATATACTCTCAGCCCAGCCTACCTCGCAGGGTTGTTAGGAGTGTTAAATGGCAAGGAGGACATCAACAGACGCTCATCTTCACTTTGCTGGAGGAAAGGAAGGCTGTAAGGGTGACAAGCAAAGTGGCCGAACCACCTTTAGCAAGTCCAAGCAGGACTGAGGGTTTTCTGTTACTGACTCTTACTAGGGGAGGAAATATGAAAACACCTAGTCGGTTCGCCCAGGGCATCCCCGTTTGAGTCAACAGAGAACAAGTTTTTTTAAAAGTCTGGCATAAACCAGCTGGGAGACACATTAGCAATTGTCACTAAACAGGTTAACGGCCTAGGACATTTCCCTAAGTTGCAGGCGGTTTTCTAATTATTAGTGCTGGGAGAAACTCAGAACACACAGAGATCTTTTTCTTGAGGCATGATACATCTTTTGCCAATGCTATTCTGATGTGGAACATTAAAAAAACTACTGTCAAAAATAAACCAAGAGGTGGAAATAATAAAACAGGATGGTAATTAAGTCTGTATCAAAGGCATACAGTTTACCAACTGTTCATACCCCTTCCCTTAGACTTATTTGCATCAAATCACTCCTGACCGATGGTAACCCTAATTTTTGAGATATGTCAGATGTTCAACAAGTGGTTTTACTATGGACACCCATCCAGTGAATTTCTACCTTGAGAACAACAATTAGAACCCAGTCTTAGTCTGACCCCAGGATGCTTCTGTTGCAAAAATACACATCATATTTTACGGGAAAGAGGAAATGCGAATGCAATCATTTGCTCGCAACCAGAGCTGCGAAGGTCTGGAAAAAATATGGAAAAGTTAGAGGGAAAGATGTTCCCTTTCCTGTCTGCATCTCTGGGCATCTCGTAAATATACTCATCATGGAAAGCTCCCACCTGGGTATACACATAACAGATGAAGAAGCAGAGACGCAACAGGAAGAGTTTAAAGACAGGAAGAGCCGGACGTTATAGGCCAAAAATGCAAAATAAAAATCAGGACCACAGACATACGGGGGAATAAAGAAATCAGGCCAGGGTACCCAACAAACAAGGAGCATCCTGCAAACCGGCTAGGAAAAGTGGCATGCTTCCTAACTTCCTTTTGAGGGCCGGTGGCCTCCTCAACTTTCCAAAAGTTGTGTCCCATCCTGGCCGAAAGACAGAATTCCAATGTGAAGGATTGGGAGGAGTGTGAAGCAGACCGTTTCAAGGGGACACAATCCATGGCCCTTTTCCTGGGGCATCACCCACCGTGGGCCTTCACGGCCGTCCGCTGAGCTACAGGCCGCAGGGCAAAACCAGGAGTCCTCCTCTTGGGAAGCGCAGCCACCAAACCGACAATCCACATCTAGGTTTTTTTGGCTGGGTGATTAGCAGACACGGAAGGGCGCCCAGCGACACAGCTGTCATAGACCGCCTGCAGTGGGGCGGAGAACCCAAGCATAAAACAGGAGCCTAAGCCGACTGGAAAGAGATCAGAGGCGGCAGAGAGAGAGAAAGAGCGAGGAACTGGGGTTTTTTTTGCTTTAAAGAGTGACTAACTGGGGTTTGGAAAAGAACACGCCGTGCCACATACTCCCGCTACTGTTTGTGGCTTTTTGCAAACCGAATCTCTCTGGATCTGCCATGCCAGGAGCACCTGGCCCAGCCCTTTAAAAATGTTAATTTCCTTGGACTGCAAATCTCAAAATCCCCAGGCTAGGGGGATTCTGGGGCTCCTAGTCCCACCTCTTGTTTTTTTTTCCTTCTTGCAAGTCTTCTCGACTTTTCTCCAGAGCGGCCAACCGCCACCCAAAGTGGCTCACAAAACCCACCGACTAGGGGGGAAAAACACATGCCAGCCCCATGCAGCCCCATAAAGCAAGGGCTCCTTTCATAATAGGTTAAAAAAAAGGAGATCCAAGCCGGAGCAGCAGGTCGCAGGTAAACAGAGAGGGCTGGCCTGGAGATAGAAAGACGAAGCCAGCAGGAATATCCCAGGCTCCTGAGGAGGTGGCACTGCCCGCTTCCCTCCCTCCCTGGCATCAGATGGGTCTCGCTCTTGGCCTCACCTTCCGCAGGCTGCCACCCTCCGAGGGCTGGCGCAGGAGAGGGGATCCGTCCTCAGCCTCGCCTCCTCCATCGGCTTCTCCCCCTGGGGGGCTCTCCTCTTCAGGGATCATCCTCGCTGGCACCCGCCGGGCATCTGGCGGGCAAGCCCAGGGTGGCCAGGGCGGCTAGCTAGGGCATGACCATGGCCCCTGCGGGAAGTCAGTGGCAGAGGCTGTGGCAGCCAGGCACGCTTGGCTTCTGGGTGGAGGGTTCTGCCCTGCTGGGAGTAGCTCGTGGGGATGGTGGGGGGCACACACACACACACACACACCCTTGGGACCCCCCCCCTCCAGCTCGGGGTCTGCACCTCTGGGAATGCCAGGAGATCTGGAATGAGGGAAGGGCCACTTCCTCAGCAGCCCTCCAGGGAGTCCTGGGCAACCCCCACCCCTTGTCCCCTCCTGGGTTTGGGATCTTGAGAGGACCCCACTGGGGACCCCCCCTCTGAGCAGCAAAGGCAGGGGTGGGGGTGGGGGGGCTCAATCCTGAAAGATCTCAAAAGGATCCTCCCGCCTTCTCTCTCCTGCTCTCGCACCCACCTCTTTGCACTGGAGTCTGCCTCTCCTCCTCCTTCCCCCAAATTTAGAGTCTCATGAGGACTAGCCGCTTGGGTTTGGGTTAAGACCTAGCAGCCCGCCTCCCCCCCCCCCGCTTTAAACCCGCTTCCATCTCCTTAGCCTCCAAACCTCTTTTCCGGGATGCCCGTCCGGGAAAAGCTAGAGGGAGCCCCAGCCAGTCCGCATCCCGAAAAAAACAATAAAAGTACTTTCCAGGGTTTTGCAAGCAGTCCAGGCTGGGAGAGAACAGGAGGGGAGGCGCCCCGGCCAATCGGGAAGCGCCAGGGCCGCGAAGGGCAGCGCGTCCGGCCAATAGAAATAAAAGGAGGAGGCGGGGAATCCTCTGGTGCCCGCCCACTTTCCTCTTCCCCCGCCCCTTTGGGAAACCAGCGGGGAAGGAGGAGGAGGAGGAGGGGGGCGGGGGTTGGGAGGCGGGAAGAGCCGAACCATCCCGTCGCTCGGGGCAACCGTGGGAATTAGAACGCGGGTGACGTCATGCGGGGCGGAGAGCCGTTCCAAGCGCTCGCCTCTCCCCCCTCCTCCTCCACCCCGGAGGCTCCACGTGGAGCAGAAAAGGGCGCTCTTGGCTGCAAACTCTGTGTGTGTGTGTGTGTGTGTGTGTGTGTGCAGGGAGATCCTTGGGGGGGGTTTCTTAATGATCTCCAGGGCAACTCTTCCCCCGCCTCCCCAACAGGTGAAGCTTCAACCTCTGCAGAGAGTTTTTTTTAAATTAATAGTATTTAATTAATATTTAATTTAAAGGGTCTTTGTTTTTAAAGGGGAAGGGAGACAAGAGAGAGCCAAAAGCCCCCCCCTTTTGAGCCAGAGTCTCTTTTTTTTCCCTCTTCCTCCATCAACCCCCCCCACCACCACCTTGCCAGGCAAGAGTTCCAGCTATTCCCACGTGCTCTGGTGCTTGCTTACTTGCGAGTAAGCCTCCCTGAACTGGGCTGCACCTGCTGGCGGGCGAGCAGACAAAGGGATCGGGGCGGAGATGGAAGGATGACCTGGAGAAACCTTGTTTTCCTGTGTGGGGGGGTGGAGAGTAGAGCACCTGTTGAATATCTGCCTGTGGGTCGCAGGGCATTTAAAGGCACAGAGAAACATCAATGGGGGGGTGGGGGAAGCCAAATTATATATTTAATATGTATATTACAGGGCTTAGGATAGTGTCTGGCCAGAATGGCTTGCAAAATTCAAAACGGTGGAAACTTATGAAAGAATCAGGAAACTTTTTATTTCTTCTTAGGTGTGCAAGATTGCACAGTTAAAGATGCCTGCTAGAGTTTTCCCAGATGGGGAGTTCCAAAGTCTGGGTTCCCATTGAAGATGAGGGCCGCTCTTCCATGGCTACAGCAAAAAAACCTTGCAAATCATACGTGTGTACTACAGTTCCCATAATCCACCAGCCACCACCACTCTGGCTGGGGGATTCTGGGCAGTGTGTTCCACGAACGTCTCCTTAATAAGCTTGCAAAGAATTTGCTTTATTGCATTTGTTAAAATAGGTGTCTCTAGGCATTAAGCACTGCAGTTTATAATATTTCCAACATTTAAAAAATTCAGCTGGATCACAATAAAACACTCATGATGAGCACAACACAGAAGGAAGCAGAGATCAGGGAAGACTTGTGTGGAGGCACCTTTAAAGGCTGGCAGATGTATTATGGCAGAGCCGCAGGTGAGGTGGGAATTAAATCCAGGAGGGGAAAGAAGGCAAAAAAAAAAAAATCAGTAATGGTGCTACTTTACTGGTTTCGTTTTACCTTTTCCGTAGCATTGCAAAATGCAATAACCTAAGGCGATCCACACAAAAACCCAGCCAGGCTCCCTAGGAAAGATGGGAAGGGATCCTATGGAACTCAGTGGGACTTACTTCTGTGTAAAAGGTAAAGAGGCTTTGGCTGTATCTTTCCCCAAAAAAAGTGTCTCTCTGCATGTCCTGGTCTAAGGGTCTCTGTGGGAGTAAGCATTTGCACCAGCAGCCATTGCTCTTGAGTAAAACTAAGCTGTGCTGGTCTCTCAGTTCGGGTAAGTGTGCAGGTTGTCGGTTTTTGAGGAAAAGGACCCATGGGATCTAAAAACAGGTGAAATGCATTTGGAAGAGGAGTCAAGAGGGAGGAGGTAAGCCAGGTTTTGGAGGAGCAGGAGCAGAGAGAACGGCCAGAGGGAAAAGAGCAAGTAAGGGGTTGGGGGCCGTTGGAGGTCAACGTTTGTAACCCTGGGCATCTTTATAGTCAGAAGTAAGTCTTTCTGTGTTTGATGGGTCTGCTTCTTCTGTAAGTAAATGGGCCAAGGATTGTGGGCAAAATGATCCATCTTGCATTTTGAGGTGCAAACTGAATGCAAGAGCATCAGTAAAGACCTGACAAGTTTGTTATCTGTTTGTGGGGGGCTGTATTCGTGAGCCCATTTCCTTAAACTCTTCTTGGTTTTCATGTTTTGCTGTCTTCTTCTGCATGGATGTTTGGGGTTTAAGGTGTCTTCCCAAAAGCTCCCCCCCCCCCGCCCACTACCCATCACCATCACAGGTAACCATGATTTTTAAAGTCGCCTTTTTCAAAGTTGTAGCCCTGTTAGCCTATGAAGGGGGTGCAAGCGTTTTGTCAAGAAACATAAAACAGAATTAAAGGCGACTATGTTTTCATGTGAGCTTTCATGGACAAGTCCACTTCTTCAGACGTCAGAGAGGGGCTGCATTGCAAAAAACTGTTGTGTTTTTTTTTTGGCGATGTCATCCTGCTCCTATGTCTGAGGAAGTGGCCATCTGCATGAAAGCTCACATAAAAATAGAGCAGATTGCCTGGGTTTGGGTTGTCTTTATTTTTTGGGATGTTTGGGTTGTCTTTATTTTTTTTAAAAAATGTTTGTTTTTTCCTGGTGATGCTAGCCCAAACGGACACGGCTGTCTTTTCTAAAACTACGGCCGTATCCTCTATATTCTCTGACTTTGGGATGTGACAACGTGGACACGGGCCGCGAAAGCTTATGTTAAAACAGAACAAATTAGTCTTTAAGCAGACATTTGTAGACTAGTTAGTCCACAAAGGCTGTCTCTTTTTTTGTTGCTTTTGTGTGTGTTTCTTGTTGGCATGCTCTTTAAATTAGTGTCTTGGAAGGAGAAAGAGGAGAGTCAATTTGGAAAGGCGTTTTCTCGCTTCTTTGCAGCCTTTATCTACACCCAGCTCAAATGTGGGCCCAAGTAAGTGGGAGCGTGTTCAATTCTTGATAGCTCTTTTCGGAGAAATATATCTTTGCTCTATATATTTTCTTTCCAGTTCTTGATCTTGCTACAGCTCCATGCAATGCTTATTGAAATAATTGGGAGGGAAGGATGCGCCATGTTCGCCCTTTGGAGGCTTCTAGAAATCTTGCAAACGTTGTAGCCATGCTAGTGTGAACTTGATTTGGGAGGAGAGAATTTTGGGAATAGCAAAAAAATAAGAGGTGTGTGTGTGTGGCTTGACCCCTCTGGTTTTATGTTTTGATAAAGTTATTTTCTTCTGGAGTTTTACCGACTATGTAAATGCATACTGATTTGTTATCATTCCACCTTACAATCTGCTTTTGTGTGTATTCCCCCGTGTTTAATCATCATTGTTATCATAATCATTGGGGCATTGGGAACAGTCAGAGTTTGATAAAATATTCTAACCAGTTGCAGATCTCTGAAATGACACCATCAGAGCTGGCAAAAATGGCAGTATTAAGAACAGCATACCTATTACACTAATATTTAGATTTTTGCTTAAAATCTCTATAACATCAGTCAAAGACTATTTCTTGTATATTTGAGTAATCACCATCCTCTTGGAACTGCAGAGGTGGAAAGGATCGTCGTTTTATAATATACTACAGTTATCAGACAAAAGAAACAAAAAAAATCTTTAAAAAAAAGCAAGAAAACTACAGTAATACGGTTGTGCTAGGCTGTATTTAGGGAAGGGAAATACCAAATGTGATAGCCATATTAACAATAGTAGATCCACAAAGTCAAAGCTATGGTTTTTCCAGTAGCAATGTATGGAAGTGAGAGCTGGACCATAAAGAAGGCAGATCGCCAAAGGATTGATGCTTTTGAATTGTCCAACTCTTCATGACCCCATGGACTAGACTAGAGCACACCAGACCCTCCTGTCTCCCACTGCCTCCCAGTGGAGTTGGGTCAAATCCACGTTGGTCACTTCGATGACCTTGTCCAGCCACCTCGTCCTCTGACATCCCCTTCTCCTCTTACCCTCACTCTTTCCCAACATCAAGGTCTTTTCCAGGGAGTCTTGTCTTCCCATGAGATGGCCAAAGTATTGGAGCCTCAGCTTCCGGATCTGTCCTTCCAGGGAGCACTCAGGGTTGATTTCCTTCAAAATGGAAAGGGGTTCTTTAATTCCTCCTAACTTTCTGCCATCAGATTGGTATCATCTGCATATCTGAGGTTCTTGATATTTCTTCCTGCAGTCTCAGTTCCGGCTTGGGATTCATCCAGTCCTGCCTTCTGTTAATGGAACCTAAAATAGAAATGCTATTTTGGGTTCCATTAACAGACGTATAGTCACCAAATCTGCAAGGTGCTAATTCCCCTCTATTCAGCACTGGTTAGGCCTCACCTTGAGGATTGTGTCCAGTTCTGGACACCGCACTTCAAGAAGGATGCTGACAAATTAGAACAAGCTCAAAGGAGGGTGACAAGGATGATCAGGGGCCTGGAAACCAAGCCTTAGGAGGAAAGGCTGAAAGAACAACATGTTTTGCCTTGAGAAAAGAAGACTAAGGGGAAATAGGATAAGACTTTTTGAAAAACTTGCAAAGCTGTCATACAGAGGAGGGGCAAGATCTGTTCTTGATAATCCCAAAATGCAGGACACGCAACAATGGGCTCAAGTGACAGGAAGCCAGATTTAGACTGAATACTGTATCAGGAAAAAAACTTCCTAACTGTTAGAGTAGTACTGTACGACAGTGGAACCCATAACTTCAGGAGGTGGTGAGCGCTCCAACGCTGGAGGCCTTCAAGAGAAACATAGACAACCACTTGGCAGATACCCTTTGATTTTTATTCCTGCCTTGAGCAGGGGGTTGGACCCGATGGCTTCATAGGCTCCTTCCAACTTCATGACTCCATGATTTAATTCAGCCAAGCTGCCCACTTGCAGGATGGGCCTCCGTGACGTCCCAGTGGACAGACCAACCCTACAACTTGCTGCTTTACCGGCAGGTTGTATATCATAAGATAACACAAGATCACAGATGATCTGCCTGAAGCAGGGAACTCGAAAAGGAGACCAATAATACTATGTGTCATAGCCAGAGCACAGGGAAATGCACTTTTTTTTTCAGACTATGGCTTCTAGAATCCCTCAGAGGCTCTACTGGCTCTGAGAGGGCGGGAGCTTTACTCGAAAAATATAACTTTTTCAAGGAGCAATTATGATCTGGACCAGAGCGATGGATGCATATAAATCCCTTTGTGTGTTTGTGTGTGTTCTAGGCTGTCAAGTCAGAACCGGTGTATAGCGACCTCAGTAGAGAGCTTACAAGTTAAGTGAGATATTCAAGAAGTGGCTTCGCCAGTTCCACCCCTCCAGTGACCGTTCATGGCCAAGTGGGGATTTGAACCCTGTTCTCCAGAGTCCCAGTCTTATCACTCTATCCACTGCGTCACACTGGAAATCCATTGGTGTCGATTTACATGGCATTGGCTTCTAAACCCGCAGCCACAAAACTGTCCGGTCTTATTTAAAGTTTCTGTTGTTGCTGGCGGTCTGCATCTCAGTGCTTTCCACCCTCTTTCAACTGGAGTTTGTGGCCCAGCCAGTAACCTCTGATGAATGGGAAGAGAAAGGATCAGGTTTCTGAAGTTGAGCAACTGGGGAGGGAAGTGTTTCTCAATACAGGAAAGGGAAAGCTATTTGCATTTAGCCAGATCATGTGGATCATACGGCAGCATTTTTATTAGAAGGAAGAAATAGGTGGAAGAGAGAGTGACAAATACAGTTGTGCCCCGCTTAACAATTACCCCGCATTACGACGAATCCGCTTCACGACGAAGTTTTTGCGATCACAATTGCGACCGCAAAACTGGTCTAAATGGTTTTTTTTTTTTCACTTTGCAAAGATCGGTTCCCTGCTTCAGGAACTCATTCTTTGCATTACGACGATCAAAACAGCTGAACGTCGGGTTTTCAAAATGGCCACCGGGTGCTCAAAATGGCTCCCTGCTGTGCTTAGGGACGGATTCCTTGCTATACAAGAACAGAAAATGGCCACTGTATGTAGAATCTTCGCTGGACGATGAGTTTTTAGCCCATTGGAATGCATTAACCGGGTTTTAATGTGTTTCAATGGGTTTTTTAGTTTCGCTATACGACGTTTTCGCTCTACAGCGATTGTATCTTCTTGCAGATGTAAGTTCGCAAGACAGCTGGTTGGAAGGAGCCGGTGGTGCTGACCATGGAGGACGTTGAGGAGCCCCTGCTAGTGCAAATGCCAAGGGGAGAGCCTAGCCTCAGGTGAGGCTCTCAGGTGTTGGGGCCCAAACTGTGCACTGTGCCTGCCCCAGAATGTGTGCATTTGAAGGAACAGCGGAGGTGGAGGGGACGGTTCAGTGGACCGACACTACAAAGGGTGCCTTCCATCCCATTTGGGTTTGAAGGTTCGCTATAGGATGAGGAGTAGCAGCTGGCAGAGACACCTCTGTGTGTCGGTTGCCTTGAACTCGAAGCCCCATCTTCCACCACCACCGGTCATGTGATTTGGGGGATGATGAGATTCGTAGTGCGGCTTTTCTGAGAAAGCGCCAGGTCAGGGAAAGCAGGTTTAATCCAACAATTAACCCACCACCTCACCGCTCCCTGGTTACAGCCATGCAACTCGGGGGGGGGGGGGAGATGTAGGTAAGCCATCTCTCTTGGGAAAAGCCCTCGACAATGCTTCCCAATTAGGAGTGGGGTGGGAGTTAGTTGCCAGGATTCTGAGGATCTCTCCCCCCCGGCCATAGCTTGGAAAATAATTATGCTAAGACAAGCTGAATCGAACACACTGGGGCATGGCAGGACTTCGCCCATGTAATACCTGAGTGGCCATGGCTTTCAGTTCTTAATCGGTTTCCAAAAGGTAACAGAAATGCTCTTCGACTGAGGAATGTGGGTGGGCGAGTTGGCCTGAAAGAGAGAAGGAAGACTACCTGAACCGTGGGGCAGGTGGGAAGCCGGATGTTGCTTATGGGGGTGAAAAGAGGGCAGAACGTATAGTGTGAAATAATTGGGACTTGACGGCGAGGAAGCCAGCGTCATCAGGGTACAGGTGGTGGAAGGTTTGATGGTCTGTTTGTTCGTATTCTTGGGGTCTTTGAGACCAACTCTGCTTAACCATCTTATTTGATCTTTTTTTCAAGAAATATGAAGCAGCATCCCAAGGTAAACAAAAGGTCCAGGAGATCAAGGAAAAAAGGCCCTGCCAAGGGAAAGCAAGACCGTCCATGTGAGGGAGAGGTCAGTAAGACAGCTGGAGTCAAGTGTTGTTCCTGACAGGATGAACAGTGTGTTACTTCTGATAAGCAAACTGGCCACTCAAGATTTCAAATCAGAGAATTGTCGTCGGGTTGGAAGGGACCTGCGAGGTCTTCTAGTCCAACCCCCTGCTCAAAGCAGGAGACCTCATCTCATCCTGGACCTCCTACCCTCCCGGACCGATGGCTGTCTAGTGCCACACGGACTTACGGATAGCTTTCTGCTTCTGTCTTATGGGGTTCTCCAGTCCATTATAGCTGATTAGTTGGGTTTTTTTAAGAATCACCTTCTTGAAGTATTCTTAGATTCCAAACCTGTCCTGTGCCATCAGGAGGACGGGAAATGTTTCACATAAAGCTGTTTCTAGTGCAGAGAAATATTGGTATAGAAAAGCAATCACACAGGGGTCAAACCCATCAGGTGATTGGCAAGATTGCAAGCTTTATGGAGCTGACTTGGTAAGTTAATTGAGTGTAGCTTTGCTTGATGTAAGGAAAGTTTTAAAATTTAAAACTTGTTAACTCCTGGACCATCTGTGGTCTGTCTAGCTAGGTGGGATGTGAACACATACTTAATTTAAAAAGAATTTAATTAAGTAGCATGCATGGATATGCACTTTTGCAGAATAATTCAGGCAAAAAGACACAGATTCCGCCCCCAGTCTTTTTTAGGGATGGAGGAAATGGAGTATCAGATGCTGCTGATTTGCATTTCCCGTCATTCCTCACCATTGATCATCCTTCCCAGTGCTTGAAAGTTACTTTTGCAAGCTCTGATGCTTCCTGGAGTATAACTTGTCAATACTTGACTTTTACTTTCTACTTAACCTTTTGTTTCATATTTTCCATCTTGATTAATACTAATGTTGTCAATGTAAATCGTTGTTTTAATTGTTTTTATGAATAATTTTATTGTGAGCCGCCCTGAGTAGACATACGTCTAGAAGGGTGGGATAAAAATCTAATAAATAAATAAACAAACAGGACTTGTTCAAGAAAAATTGGAAGGGTTACACAGTCTTCATTGATGGACTGAAGGAATAACTCAACTGATTCACCAAGCAAACATGATTTTGAAGGAGGATGTGGCACTGTATTGGATTTTTCTGAATTAAATGTGTCCCCTTATTATACATTTACTGATAAATAATAGGGGGAGATTATTTTTCAACCCCCTTTGAGTCGTCAACATACAAATGGAGTCTGTTGCGTCTGCCCCAAGACCAGCCAGCAAACAAAAGCTGTTTATTTGCAGCTTGTTGTGGTGTGAAAGAATATAAGAGTCTAATCACATGTCCTCGACTCTTTAAGTCAGCTCTGCTTAGAATTGGAAAGCTGCCCATCTGTTCGGTTTCCAGGCAGACTGAAATAATTCATTTTATTTGCTTTTGATGGACTGTGCCACGGGCATTGTTAGGTGGGCTTGGTAGTTGTTGTGAGGTTTTTCCCTTTCTGAGAGCAGTTTTTCAAATGCAGTTAAAAATACCACTTATTTTTTAAACTAAAAAGCACTGAATAATTGTGTTCAGTCAGAAATACTCACACTGTGGTTGAAGACAAAACTTGATAAGGGCTGACTGGCTTTGTAGGGAGAGGAGAGCTTCAGATTTGAACGCAAGTTATTTGAGGAATGTGAGTTCAGGATATAAGGGTATAACATTTGCAGCTTTTCTCATCTGGGACGGAAAATGATGTCTTGAGACACTGGGGCATCTTGCTAAAAGCCTTATCAACCGCTGTGAGATTTCTTTTCTATTTCTACATGAGAGTAAAATGATGGGTGCTCTTTTTACCTGCAGGAGCATCAGCCAAAAATGTTATATTTTGCATAAAATTGTCATATTTTGTGCAAAATAACCAGTTATTATTGGGGGGGGGGACTTCTGTGAATTTTTTTTTTCAAAAGGACTAAAATGTGAAAAAAAATCATAGCAGCCCATCTAAATCATGCTCAGAAGAGCGAAGGGAAAAAACCTCTGATGTTTTTAAAATATTTTCACTTGAAATAAAGCAATAAACAAAGATTTACATATCCGATATGGGCAAGGAGAAGTCAAACGTACCTAGCACTGGTGTTAAAATGCACTCATTATCGTTTAAAGATGCGCTTCTTTTTTTCAGTGGCCTGCTTTGAACAATCCAGACAAAGTGCTTTCGATGGAAGAGAAGCCATTACAGGAGAACACCATCTCTAGGTACTGTGTCTAATCTGTCTCTCTGCAAAACCGGTGTCAGCACAAATGTTCTCCTCGAGGGCAACTTGCAGCCCAACTGCTGTTTGTTGGCCCCTGAAGGGTTCAAGTAAAGCACTTCTGGGACCAAATGCCCCATAATTCCGAATTTTAATTAAATAATAATAATAATTTGGGGAGGTTCATTGTCGCCTTGTGGCTTCTGGGGGATGTGGTGCTGGAGGAGACACTTGAGAGTCTCCTGGACTGCAAGGAGAACAAACTTATCCATTCTGAAGGAAATCGACCCGGAGAGCTCACGGGAAGGACAGATCCTGAAGTTGAGGCTCCAATATTTTGGCCATCTCAGGAGAAGAGAAGACTCCCTGGAAAAGACGCTGATGTTGGGAAAGCGTGAGAAGGGGAAAACAGAGGACGAGATGGTTGGACAGGGTCATTGAAGTGACCAACATGAATTTGACCCAACTCCGGGAGGCCGACGAAGACAGGAGGGCCTGGCGTGCTCTGGTCCATGGGGTCACGAAAAGTCGGACACAACTAAATGACTAAACAAGAACAAAGTTCTGCCATGTTTGGAGATGCCACAGCCCCTATTGTCTCTTAATAACCCTCCCCCCAACCTCTTTTGTAAGAAAAGTGGGTTGGGGGTTACAGGAGCTCATATGACTCTCCAGGGGCCCAGAATAGATGATGTGTCTGCCAGAACTCTGGAGATCCCCCCCCCCCCCGGTTGTCCTGTGTGGAGTGTTTCTTATACAGAGACCCCCGGTTTTGTACAGTGGTGCCCCGCATAGCGAGGTTAATCCGTTCCGGATTAACCCTCGCTATGCGAAATCGTCGCTAAACGGGTAGGGGAAATGTATTGGAACGCATTAAACTTTGTTTAATGCGTTCCAATACCTTTGTTACTTACCCGTTCAGCGAGGATTCCAGGTGCCGGCAGCCATTTTCGCGTCTTCGCTAAGCGAGGGCAGGTCGCGAAAATGGCTGCTGGCAGCCATTTCCGGGCTTCCGGCGGCCATTTTGGAACAGCCAATCAGCTGTTCGGCGGCTCCAAAATGGCCGCCACAATACCCGATCTTCGCAATGCGGGTTTTCCCCATTGCGACGATCGGGGATGTTTCCGTATAGCGATCCCGAAAAAGGGATCGCTATACGGAAACATCGCTATACGGTGCGCTCGTTAAGCGAGGCACCACTGTACTCAGGTTCTGGGGTTTTTTTTTTTTTTTCTTTTGTTTTCCCAGTGGGTGGAAAATTTTTGGTTCTCCTGATCTTTGGGAGTTCAGCTCCCAGAATCCCTACCCAGGATGGCCGGTGGGTTAAGGTTTATGGGAACAGTGCTGAAGGTTGCTGTTGTTAAGTCGTTTTCCGACTCTTCGTGACCCCGTGGACCAGAGCACGCCAGGCCCTCCTGTCTTCCATAGCCTCCCGGAGTTGGGTCAGATTCATGTTGGTGGCTTTGATGGCCTTAATTAAAAGCAGAAGTTTACCTACAGCTTAATAATTCTATGACTGAATAATTCTATACAGTTTGAGAGCTTTGTACATGGTAGAACACCTCTTTTCAAGAGAGACCTGGAATGGTCCAGGCTAGGTAGAGGGGCCCAGAAGGAGGGAGCAAGAAACAGGGCCTTCTCTGTGGTTGCCCCATCTACTAGAGAATGACTTGCTGGCAGAAATTCACCCGGTTCCTTCCCTGGAAATTTTTAAGAAATTCTTGAAAAGGACAGACAAGAGTTCTGACTCCTGTCCTCCGAAGAGGGACAGGAGAGTTACGTAACGTTTCGTCACGGAGACTGACGAAACGTTAGGAAGAAAAACCTTCAGAACATGGCCAAAGAGCCCGAAAAACCCACAACAACCAATCCTTGAAAACCTCCCTGTTTCGGCGGGTATTGCAAACTGCAATAGCTTGCTGAGCTTATACACTTAATATTTACGGCCACTGCCTGATTTGAATTGAATTGTAAATGTAAGTTTCCTTTATTATGTCTCTACATTGTGCTTGCTGAGTTGATTGCTTGCTTTGAGGGCCTTTTCTGAATGGTAGGTGGATACCGCGACATGAAGTAGATGGACGCGGTAAAGGAAACCACCGCATTTTGTTTGCAAGCGCTGTGCAAAGCAATTAAGAGCAGAACCTCTCAGCGGGCACTCCTCCATAGGGTCACCGGGAATCGGGAGGGACGTGATGACACATAACCACGAGGAAGGCTGATATTAAAAGCCGTGTTTTCAATTTGTACAGCTGGAGGAGAAACGTTCTCTCCCGCCAGATGGCAAATGGTAATTTATCTGCCACTGCAGATCATTTCCGGAAATGGTGATTGCTTTGTGGTGGAGGACACAGTTGGGTACAAAATTGTCCAGTATAAACGAGTGACCTTAATTAAAAGATCACATTGTTTGGAAACCCTTCTGTGGGCTCGGGATCATATTAACTAGCAAATTAGCCAGTGGTTTAGTTTTGCATGAGTTTGTTTCATGCATTTTTTTGTCTGCTTCTTCCCTCTCGGATTTCCACCACCCTAGAGAGCTTTACTCTGGCTTTGCCCCATATCGTTGTTCAGAGGCCGGGGCAAGACCTCGTTGCATGAAGCTGTGACTTAAAACATCATGGAGTGGGAAACCAATTCTGAAATCCAGTATGGAAAGAGTGATGGACTCTCAGGAGACGAGAACACTCATAGCATACTCCCCAAGTATCCAGAGCAGCCTTTATCTCTTATTTCGTTCTCTTTATAGGTAGTGAGGATAACAGGGTACAAACTTATCAGGCAAAACCCAAAGAGAAAAAATGTAAAAAAGACAAAAACCTTGTGGCATCTTAAAGACTGTCACATTTTTATTTATTTATTTATTTATTTATTTATTTATTTATTTATTTATTTATTTATTTATTTATTTATTTATTTATTTATTTATTTATTATGCCGCCCACACTACCCAAAGGTCTTTTCCCACTCTTTTGTTGACTATGAGGGCTACTCCATTCCTTCTACGGGATTCTTGCCCACAATAGTAGATATGATAATCATCTGAGCTGAATTCGCCCATTCCTGTCCATTTTAATTCACTGATGCCCAGGATGTCGATGTTTATTCTTGTCATCTCCTGTTTGACCAACTCCAGCTTCCCAAGGTTCATAGATCTTACATTCCAGGTTCCTATGCAGTATTTTTCTTTGCAGCATTGGATTTTCCTTTCACTTCCAGGCACGTCCACAGCTGAGTGTCCTTTCGGCTTTGGCCCAACCACTTCATTAGCTCTGGAGCTACTTGTACTTGTCCTCCACTCTTCCTCAGTAGCATGTTGGACGCCTTCCGACCTGAGGGTCCCATCTTCCAGCGTCATATCTTTTAGCCTTTTGTTTCTGATCATGGGGCGTTCTTGGCAAAGATACTGGAGTGGCTTGCCATTTCCTACTCCAGGTGGATTGCGTTTAGTCGGAACTCTCCACTATGTCCTGTCCGTCTTGGGTGTCCCTGCACGGCATAGCCCATAGCTTCTCTGAGTTACTCAAGCCCCTTCGCCACGACAAGGCAGCAATCCATGAAGGAGCTGGGTGGGTTACAACATTTAAAATACAATAAAAATTCATAACAATTAAAATACAATTAAAATACAATTAAAATTGTCATCATCAGGACCCACAGTTGTTATTAAAAGCCTTCTGGAACAGGAAGGTTTTGACCTGGCACCGAAATGTCATCAACGTCGGCGCCAGACGAATTTCAGTTGGGAGGGCTTTCCATAGTCTGGGGGCAGCTGCCGAGAAGGCCCTTTGTCTACAAGCCGTCCCTCTTACCTCCTTGAGGGACAGCTCTTTCAAAAGGGCCCCCCCGGCTAGATCATAACTGCCGGGTAGGCTCATATGGAAGGAGGCGGTCCTTCAGGTATCCAGGGCCCAAGCCGTTTAGGGCTTTATACGTCAAAACAAGCACTTTGAATTGGGCCCAGGCAGCAACTGGTATCCGATGTAACTTACACAGAATCGGCTTGATATGTTCCCTGGCGGATGCACCACTCACCAGCCGCGCAGCTCGATTCTGGACCAGTTGCAGTCGTCTTCAAAGGCAGCCCCACGTAGAGTGCATTGCATATGCGGAATGTTACCAGTGCGTGTGTTTAATGTGAGCTTTTGTGGATCATTCCACTTCCTCAGACATATGGAGTAAAACATGCATGCTGGCTTTAAGAGTCAGTGTTGTGTGTTTGCATCTCGTGCGGGCAGTAATTTATGACCTACATTTAGGGCAAGCCGTTGTCCATGTTAGTGCTGTAATTGAGTTTAACAGAGAAACAGAGTGGTCTTTGAGTTTCTCATGGTGTAGTGGTTGAACTGCTGTGTTGCAGCCAAAACTGTGCCCACAACCTGAGTTCAGTCCCAGGTAGACTGCTCCAGGTTCACTCAGCCTTCCATCCCTCTGAGGTCAGTAAATTGAGTACCCAGCTTGCCGGGGGTGAGAGTGTATGTGTAGCTTGCATAATTAAATTGTAAACTGCCCAGAGTGCTTTAAGCACGGTGTGGTGGTATATAAGCAGCACACTTTGCTTTTTCTGAGTTAGAAGAGGTCATGAAGCATTAGCCAGGCTTTGACACTAAGCTTCTAGGTTTATCTCAAACAGAAGAAACTACAGTAGTTTTCCGTGTATAAGACACCGCCATATATAAGACGCCCCCCCACTTTTCTAATCCAAAATTAAGAAATCTAAGTGGGGCTTAGCAAGTGTAGTGGGAAAGGGATCAAAGCACTGCAGGATCGCTTTGATCCCCGCTTTCCCCTCCACTTGTTTTTGTTCTCTCCTCAGCTTACTTCTGTGTAGAAGATGACCATCAATTTTTAGTCTAAAGATTTTAGACAAAAGTATAGTCTTATATATGGAAAAATATGGTACCTTTTGCAAAAGTTTGATGATCTCAGGTTTGTGGAAAAAGCAGCCGCCATAACTGTTCATCGCCGGCTGGATAGCTCAGCAAGGTAGGTATCTGGCTGTGGAGCCTGAGATTGGGGGTTCAGTTCCCCACTTTGTTTGCCAGGAGAGGATGCAGCCTGTGTAGCCTTAGGCAAGCTGTGCATGCTGATCTCAGAGTGCCACCAGAAAAAAGGAAGGGTAAGTCCACTTTGGAGCACTCATACGTAAGTGCTGTGAAAACGGTGAGGGGGCAGGTTTGTAAGTAGACACAGGGGGAAAAGGTGTTAGATGGTTTGTCCTGATAAGATTTTAGGCGCTATTCCACATACAGATGTGCCTCGCTTGACAATGTTAATTCGTTCCAGCGAAATCGCTGTAGAGCGAAAGCATTGTCAAACGAAACGAAAAAATCCCATGAAAACGCATTGAAAACCCATTCAATGTGTTCCAGTGAGCTGAAAAACTCACCGTCCAGCAAAGATCCTCCATACAGCGGCCATTTTCGGTGCCTGTAAAGTGAGGAATCCATCCTAGAAAACAGCGAGGGGCCATTTTGATACCCGACGATCAGCTGTTTGCTGATTGTCATAAAGCGAAAAGTTGGTTCCTGAAGCAGGGAACCAATCATCGTTAAGTGAAATTCCCCCATTTAAACCATCATTTTGCGATTGCTTTTGCGATCGCAAAAACGTCAACATAATGCGGATTCGTCGTAGAGCGGGGTAATCGTTCAGCGGGGCACGACTGTATATTCATAGAATCATAGAATAATGGGATTGGAAGGGCCCTATGAGACTATCAAGTCCAACCCCCTGCTCAATGCAGGAATACAAATCAAAGGATATCTGTCAGGTGGTTGTCTAAATTTCTCTTGAATGCCTCCAGTGTTGGAGCACCCGCCACCTCCTCTTGATGTCATGGGTTCCATTGTCGTACTGCTCTAACAGTTAAGATGTTTTTCCTGATAGTCAGCCTAAATCTGGCTTTCTGTAGCTTGAGCCCATGGTTGGGTGTCCTGCACTCTGGGATGATCAAGAACAGATCCTGCCCCTCCTCTGTAGAACTGCCTTTCACATATTTGAAGACTGCTATCTTCTCTCCCCTCCGTCTTCTTTTCCCAAGGCTAAACCTTCCCCGTTCTTTCAGTCTTTCCTCGTAGAGCTTTGTCTCCAGCCCCCCCCCCCGATCATCCCCTGGTTGCCCTCCACTGAACTTGCTCCATTTTATTGGCATCTTTCTTAAAGTACGGCGTACTCGGTATTCTAGATGAGGCCCAACCTGATAAATACTGTAGAGGGGATCTAGTGGAATTTGGAGGTTCTCCTTCTGTTCATGCAGCTTGAAATAGCCTTTGCATATTGCTTTGGGCCTTTTAATTGTTTCTCTTTTAATTGTTGCTTTTCTTTTCCTCTTGGCATACACCTACTAAAGTCTGATGTCTGTTTTTTATCATTTTAACACCCGTGGCTTTAACAGCCTGGTCCCCCCATCCTGAAATCATCTTACGTACTAACTAGTGGTTTAAATCCGTCCTGTAAAACAGAGTTGGGATGTGTTTGCTTCTGGGGCCAATAGCTTTGACAACTCCAGTGAATCTCTCGGACCGTGCCAGTAAATCCACAGCTGGGATGTGTATGGGATTCAAAAAGCTTTACCCTCAGGAAAAAAAAAAGTTTTTTTCCCTTCCTGTCTTGTGGACACTCACTCTTCCCTTCCACCCAATGTCACTTTCTTTCTTTCTTGCTAGCAATATGAATCCCTTTAAGCTGTTGATTCGAGGAGAGAGATTTTGTCCATCTTGCTTTATTTGCAGAAATATACTTGGCTAAGAGTTTGGTACATGTGATTCATGTGAAGGGGAGAAAAGGCAAGGAAGCCTGCCAAGTGTTTGCATATTTATTCAGAAGGTGATCCGGCTAAGCTCAGCATGGCACACTCCCAGCTTCTCAAGTAAGCCTGCATTAGGTGTGCAGCCTTCTTGACTGCTAGACCAGCCCTTTTACTGAGGACACCAGAGGTATATGTCATAGCAAAGCATGCTGCTGATATACTGCCCCATAGTGCTTCAAGCACTCTCTGGGTGGTTCACAAGTTAATAAGAGCCTCGTGGCGCAGTGGTTAAAACGCTGTACTGCAGCTAAAACTGTGCTCACGACCTGGAGTTCAAATCCCAGGTAGCCGGCTCAAGGTTGACTCAGCCTTCCATCCTTCCGAGGTCGGTAAAATGAGTACCCAGCTTGCTGGGGGGGGGGGGGCAATGTGTAGCCTGTATAATTAAAAATTGTAAACCGCCCGGAGAGTGCTTGTAGCGCTATGGGGCGGTATATAAGTCCAATAAATAAATAAATAAATAAATAATGCAGGCTGCACATTGACCCCCAGCAAGCTGGGTACTCGGTTTACTGACCTCAGAAGGATGGAAGGGTGAGTGAACCTCGAGCCAGCTACCTGGGATTGAACCCCAGGTCGTGAGTGGAATTAAAGGAGTGTTTCGGAAAATGCTGGATGTTTGTAGCCCGTACTGTTATAATACGTGTTTTGAAATATGAATGCAAGAAATTTAGGCTCTTGTGGAATATTTTTAGTGCTCTGCAATCTTAGCCATGTCTGGGGGGGGGTTGAAGGGGTGCAGCAGGCCAGAGTTTGGGGCGAAAGACACTTTTCTAACCATCTGTTCATTCCCTTGTTTTGCTAAGAAGCTCTCAAAAGCTAGAGGAGGCCGGCGGGAACCAAGGCCCAAGGAAGAAGACCGGCACTGGAAATGGTGTAATGCAAAAAGAGACGTCTAAACACCAGCAGGTACATGGCCCAAGAGGAAATGAAATTCAGTCCATTGTAACCTATTATAGTGCTTAATTAGCCAGTGACTGGCTAACTGAATGCAGGCATGCAGTGGATGAAATCCTGTGTAGTAAGTCACACTAGAGTAGACCCATTGGGTCAGTGAGGATTTGATGAGTCAACTCCTGCAAGTTCCGTTAATTCAGATGGACCAGCTCCCGTTGCGACTTAACTAAGTTAAAACGGAGGCTTATTTGTGACTTATTGCGCCCGTGTAAGTTGCAACTTGAGCAAATCAGTGGGACTTGACGGAGGCATTGACTTGCCAAATCCCAATCACTGATCCAGTGGGTCTACTTGAGTGCAACTGCGCAACAGGAATTCAACCGACAAATCGGCTGTCCGATTGTGAACTGCTATGACCTTTAGCGTTTGAGTCAATCGAGTCGTGGCCTTTATGGGCCGCAAGACTGGAAAACGGGAGCGAAAGTAATTTGTGGTGAACAACGGAGGGATATTAGTGTCTGTGCATTTCCCCTGATGCTTCTCTGATCATAAGCATTAGCCAACTAATTTTTAAACAAATGGGAGCCAAGCGTAGAGACTACGCACTTAGAATTTCCCCAAGGAACCCCTATAGTTATGATCCGGGGTGGCCTTGGTCCGGAGAATTGCAAAGTCTCCCAGTATCAGAGGACGTCTCGGGAAAGTTCGGTTTCTCGTATTTCTAAGAGAAGAAGCCAATTTCTAGTTGAAAGTGTTGGAGGCGGCTAAAATTTGATTGCTGGGGGTGGGGTGGATTTAAAGCCTAGATGCCTGTTTCTCTCTCTTTCCCATCTCTTACCTGCTAGCTCAAAGTAAATGTATTTGGGTAGGTGTATAATCCTTGTCAGGACCTGGTGGCACTGCGGGTTAAACCGCAGAAGCCTCTGTGCTGCAAGGTCAGAAGACCAGCAGTCATAAGATCAAATCCACGTGACAGAGTGAGCTCCCATCGCTTGTCCCTGCTCCTGCCAACCTAGCCGTTCTAAAGCATGTAAAAGTGAGAGTAAATAAATAGGTACCACCTCGGTGGGAAGGTCACGGCGTTGCGTGTCTAGTTGCGCTGGCCACGTGACGACAGAAACTGTCTCAAAAAAATATTGCTGGCTCTACAGCTTGGAGACGGGGATGAGCACCACGCCTTAGAGTCAGACACGACTGGACTAAATGTCAAGGGGAGCCTTTACCTTACCTATAACCCTTGCACCATGTTGGCACACCCTGAATGCGGGCGCAAGGTGCATTCGCTTGGCCTGCCATGTCTTTTGGAACAGGGTTGGGAGAGAAGTTACCATTTACCGTAGTGACTTTCTGTTGCTTCCAGGGCGTGTAGACAATTTGACTATTGTGTTGCAGGACAGACACCCAGTGACATCACAAAGCCCCCCCCCACCTCTGTGACATGGGCCGGTTCCATGCCTGTGGCCTTCCAAGCCCCTCAGGTTTCCGGCTCTAAAATCTCAGGAAATGCAAGGCCGCTGAGCCTGGGGCCAGAATAAGAGGCGTGGGACACTTTTTAAAAAAAGACCCTTTTGATTTTTTTTCTTGAATGCTATCCTGAGCTTTTCCCTTTTAGGAGAAAGCTGAATCTTCTCCGTCGAACCCTGGCTTGGCAGAGCAGGAGAGCCCAACCAGGTGAGTGGCCCCTTCACCTTGCTGCTCTGTGCTTTCAGGGGTCACGCAATTGTGGCACGTGGAGTCATGGAGCTGGATGGGGGCTTTGTCGGTTGTCCTGTCCGGCCCTGGGCTCAGTACATAAAACTCAGAGCAAGCACTAAGCCTATGTGATGGGGTCATTGACATGCATAGAATGTTTTGCTCTGAATTTAATCTGATTAAATAATTTAAAGGACTGTTTTGTTTAGAGTTGATGGCTTCTTTCCCTAATAAGGGACGTGGTGGCGCTGTGGGCTAAACCACAGAAGCCTGTGCTGCAGGGTCAGAAGACCAAGCAGTCGTAAGATCGAATCCACACGATGGAGTGAGCCCCCGTCGCTTGTCCCAGCTCCCGCCAACCTAGCAGTTCGAAAGCATGCAAATGCAAGTAGATAAATAGGGACCACCTCGGTGGGAAGGTAAACAGTGTTCCGGGTCTAAGTCGCACTGGCCATGTGACCACGGAAGATTGTCTTCGGACAAAACGCTGGCTCTATGGCTTGGAAACGAGGATGGGCGCCGCCCCCTAGAGTCGAACACGACTGGACAAAAATTGTCAAGGAGAACCTTTACCTTTACCTTTTCCCTAATAAACTTAATTAGACCTGGGTATTGTAATTGTGTTGTAATAGCCTGCCTTGTCTTCTGGTTGGAATTGCACAATCTACCAAGGGGAGTGTGGGGCAATATGCTTTAAAACAAAGTGATTTTTAAAATGGTTTAAAATCATTATGGCGGAGGAGGCTGAGTTAAATCAACAGCCTTGTTTAGACATCACACTAAACCATAGTTTCTGTCTATCAGAGTTAAAAAGTAGGTCTGTTGTCTGAGCTTCCAACATAACAACATAGAGCCCCTCTGAACTACAGTGGCTTTTCAGCTGTCATTTTCAATTTGCCCAGCATACAGTGGTGCCCTGCTTGACGATTACCTTGTTAGACGAGGAAATCGCTTAACGATGAAGGGTTTTTTTTTGCTTTGCGATGATCGGTTTCTTGCTTCGGGAACTGATTCTTCGTATTACGACGATCAAAAACAGCTGATCGTCAGGTTTCAAAACGGCCACCGGGTGCACAAAATGGTTCCCTGCTGTGTTTAGGAAGGCTTTTTTGCAAGACAGGGAGCTGAAAATGGCCGCCCTATGGAGGATCTTCACTGAACGGTGAGTTATTCAGCCTATTGGAACGCATTGAACGCGTTTTCAATGCATTTCAATGGGATTTTTTATTTTGCTTGACGAGGATATCGCTTGACGAGGATTTTGCTGGAACGGATTATCTTCATCAAGCGAGGCACCACTGTATGGCTTAATAACCCAAAGCTGCATCGGCCAGGTGAGACTCATCTGTGGCTGCAGCTGTGGTTTGCCATTTTCAAAATGATGGCAAACTGTACAGCAAATGCTGTGATTCACAAACCAACCTGCAAATCAGGTTTTACATGCCGAACAGAACTTGGAAATGTTATGTTTTTCATTTCTCAAGTAGCTGTGCTTAGACATTTTTGCTTAAAGCTGAATACGTAGGAGGTTGGCCGCACTTCCACGTAAATACTGAAAATAGCAGTTTAAATCCTTGCTTTTCCTGGGATGTGACTAGCAAGTGATTTCTCTCCACATCGGATTAATTTTTCTTTTTGAAAGCATTAGCCTACGGATCCCTGTTGTGCATCTTTCCGCAGCCATTTAAAGGCCTTAGAACTGAAAGACATTATGTTTCTTGTTTATAAGCATCTGTCAAGTTAATTAAGGAAGACTGCTGATGACCACCTGTTAATATGTCACTATTGAGGGGGGTGTTATATAAAATCATTTCCTTCCAAGAGCAAATGGAGACTGCAGCTAAGAAATCAGGAGGAGGCTGAGACTCAGAAGGGCAGCTGTGAAGGTACTAGAGAAGATCATCCAGTGTCAGGATGTGACCCTGGAGACACTCTGATATTCCTGATCACCATGTATGGATGTGAAAGACGGATGGCTATAGTGACTCGCAAAACAGTGATTCCTATGGGGGAATTTCACTGGACAGTGTTTGGTCCCTGCTTTGCAAACCAATTTTCGCTAGATGATGATTTTGACAGCTTCCTCCGTGCTCACAAAACGGGTGTTTTCGGGACCTAAGCTTCACAAGACAGGTATTTAAACAGCTGATCAGCAGTTCACAAAGCGGCTTTCCTATGGCCAATCTTCGCCAGACAACGCCGATTCTTCCCCATTGGAACGCATTAAACAGGTTTCAGCGCATTCCAGTGGGGAAATGCTTTTCGCTAGACGATGATTTTGCTAAACAGCGATTTCAGTGGAATGGATTATCATCGCCTAGCGAGGCACCACTTTATAAATCATCCTCATTTGCCATCAAGTCAATTCTGGTTTATGGCAACCCAGGTAGAAAAGACTACTCATCAAGTGGTTTCTCCTGGGGAGAATGTGGGATCCCTGGGGCTGTGCAGCCGGCTCAAGGCCACACAGGCTGGCTTGTTCTTCTCCTGGGAGGCACCACCGGGGGAATCGAATTCCCAGCCTCTGGCTCCACTGCCAGAGATCTAAACGCTCTTAAAAAATTAATTGCTCGTTTGGAGAAGGCAAAGGGAAACACAAGGCCAGCCCGTTATTGAAGAAGGATAAACAGGATTTAAAACAGCCACCCCCTGATTCTGTACAAACTCATTCGAAAGTAGACTTTGCTGTGTTTTTATTGGGTTTTTCCCCCCCCTCTAGAACGGGACAAGGTTTTGTCACTTTTTTAGCCCCAGAGGGGGGACGAAAGCGGGCGAAGACTTTTTAATAATGCTCACGACGAAGCTATGGGGCCAGATTACAACCCAACCCGTGTTGGCATCTGTGAGGGGGCAAGCACGAGGGCTGGGAATCGTCCCAGATTAATTCAACTTTAGTTTTAATTCAACAATGTAATCGGGTCTGAAAGCCTCTTTTCTGGTTCTCAGAGCTGGGCTTGTGATGATTGACCCGTTTTGAGGAGCCTCCGTCGTTTGTGTCTTGCGTTTGGCGCTGATAAATTAGCAGAAGGGTATTTAAGCGGTCACGGGACGGCTTGATGTTGGCATTTGCAGGTGTTGGCACCTCACCAGCGTGGCTAGATTTTTTTTCTTCATATTTTTAGATTTCTACTTCCATTGCCGGCATCTCCCCCAAAACACCCAGGGTGGCTCACACAGTGTTAAAATCCAGGGCCCAGAATCCTATTGCCGATTTAGACTTAATATCAGGGTAATTGTATAAGTTTGGGCTGTTGCAGGGTTTTCCCCACCCCCACTTTTTTTGGGGGGTGGGGGGAATATAGCTTTAGTCTGTCCCTTCACAGGGAGGGTGAAGGAGCCCCTCAAGTCTGAACCTGCCACGACAATGAAGGCACTGAACCTACAGCAGTTTGGCAAATTTTGGAGAGGGGACTTTGGAGTTGAGTTTGATGACCCTTTTTTGAGTTGCTGCCTGAAACCTATTGTTTAAGGGCCCCCCCCCATGAGATCATCAGGAGAGGCCTTTCTCCTAGTCCCATCACCTTAGCAGGGACATTTCGTGGGGACACAACAGAAGGCCTTCTCTGTGGTTGCTCCCAGAGACTTTGGAACTCCCTGCCACTGGAAGCCACACTGGACCCCATCTTGGCTGTCCTTCCACAAGCAGGCAAAAGGACCTTTCTCATCAGGCAGGCTTTCCCTTTGTGAGTGACTGTTTGGAAGGTTTTTTTTTTAATGGATTTGTTGTACTGTGTTATTTTTAAATGTGGTTTTGGTGTCAATTTCGTTTCCACTTTTAGTATGATATTTGTTTGATTCTCTTTACAAGCCTTTGTACGCCTACTGTTTTTAGTTTTTAGTAAATATTGTCTTTCTATGATCTAAGCTGCCCTAAGGATCTTTTTTAAGGAAAAAAATGGAGTGAAAATATTTTAAAACAAACAAATAAATGTATCTGGACGTTGTGCTTCCTGTAGTAGAAATAAAGCCGCATCAAGGCAGAGATTTTGGGAACTCAAAACTGTTGTTCTCCCTGAGCCACGATACTGACGGGGTGACCCTGGGTCAGTTCCTGTCTTTTGCCTCATCTACCTCATAGGGTTGTTGTGAGTATAAAGTGAGGGGAAAGATGTTATTTTGGGATCAAAGGTGGGTTGGGGGCGGGATAAACAGTGAAACTTAAGATTGCAGCTCATGCGTTTCATTGAGGCAACTGTAGCCAAGAAGGCATGGATGGGTGGGTGGGTGATTAGTGGATGGATGGATGGAAGGATGGGTTAGTCGATGGATGGATGGATGGATGGATGGGTTAGTTGATGGATAGAAGGGTGGACGGACGGATGGATGGATGGGTTAGTGGATGGATGGATGGACGGACGGACGGACGGACGGATGGATGGATGGATGGACGGGTTAGTTGATGGATGGAAGCCGCCCAGAGACCTTTGGGTAGAGTGGGCGGCATATAAATTAAATAAATAAATAAATAAATAAGGATGGACAGATGGACGGACGGACGGATGGATGGATGGATGGATGGGTTAGTCAATGGATGGATGGATGGATGGAAGGATGGGTTAGTCGATGGATGGATGGATGGATGGATGGGTTAGTTGATGGATAGAAGGGTGGACGGACGGATGGATGGATGGGTTAGTGGATGGATGGATGGACGGACGGACGGACGGACGGATGGATGGATGGATGGACGGGTTAGTTGATGGATGGAAGCCGCCCAGAGACCTTTGGGTAGAGTGGGCGGCATATAAATTAAATAAATAAATAAATAAATAAGGATGGACAGATGGACGGACGGACGGATGGATGGATGGATGGATGGGTTAGTCAATGGATGGATGGATGGATGGGTTAGTCGATGGATGGATGGATGGATGGGTTAGTTGATGGATGGAAGGGTGGACGGACGGATGGATGGATGGGTTAGTGGATGGATGGATGGATGGACGGACGGACGGACGGATGGATGGATGGATGGACGGGTTAGTTGATGGATGGAAGCCGCCCAGAGACCTTTGGGTAGAGTGGGCGGCATATAAATTAAATAAATAAATAAATAAATAAGGATGGACAGATGGACGGACGGATGGATGGATGGATGGGTTAGTCAATGGATGGATGGATGGATGGGTTAGTCGATGGATGGATGGGATGGACGGATGGATGGATGGTTGGGTTAGTTGATGGATGGAAGGATGGACAGATGGATGGATGGATGGGTTAGTCGATGGACGGACGGACGGACGGACGGATGGATGGATGGATGGGTTAGTCAATGGATGGATGTGTTAGTTGATGGGTGGATGGGTTAGTGGATGGATGGATGGATGGATGGATGGATGGATGGATGGATGGATGGGTGGGTTAGTTGATGGATGGACGGACGGATGGATGGGTTAGTCGATGGATGGATGGATGCTATAGGCTCAAAGCGCAGAGCAGTGTGATGCTTGTTACCTAGCAACCTCACATCCTGCTCTTCCCGGACTGCCACTCTCTGAGGATGAGCTCTTTGAAACAGGGGCAGTCTTCCATCCACTAGTATGATGAGTACTGTTGATTTAGTATTTGGCATTTCCCACCTCTTCTTCCCCAGTGAGTTCAGAGCAGTCTGCATGGCTGGTTTCTTCCCCACATTTCACCCTCCCAACGACCCTGGTGAAGGGAGGCCAGGTTGAGCAACAGGGGGACTGGTCCAAAGTCTCCCATTGAACTTTGTGGCCACATGATGATTTGCACCCGGGCTTCTTGAGTCTTGCACTCAAACCACTGCATTTACCCTGCCTTCAACTGGGTGCCCCTCTTAGAGCTTTCCTTGCTCTTGACTCCCCCCAAAACCATGCTCTCAGACATTACGTGCCATCCAGTTGCCTCTGACCTATGACGACCCTATGAATGAATGACCTCCGGAAGGTCCTCTCCTCAGTGGCCCTGCTCTTGTAAACTCAAGCTGGTGGCTTCCTTGAGGGAGTCCGTCCATCTTCTCTTTGACCTTCCTCGTTTCCTGCTGCTCTGTCCAAATGTGGTATACCATATTGTGCTCAAACCATTCTGTTTCAGATGGCAAATCATGTCATGTCTTCAGAAAATAATTCTGTATTTTTGACAGAGACACTCGGATTTTTCTCTTTCAGAGATCCTGAGGCTGACGTGGACTTCGCTGAATGTAATGGCCATAGGGTTTCGTGTCTGAGGTAAAACGCGGACAACTGGCTTCACAAGAAAAGGAGCCTTAAAACGGTCTCTTCCCTTTCCCCCCCTTTTTTAAAAAAAGTGGTGTCATCTCAGGCTAATAGTCTAATACTGGCCAAAAAATTTTTACATAAGCCGTTGGAAAGAATATGATTTTTTTTCTTATGCAGTTTGTCTCTTCAGAATGAATGCTGTTACTTTATTCAGTATTGTAATGGGTAATTTAGTATTAAGAGCCACAGATCTTTGTTTCACCACATGGAAGTAGTAAAGGTAGAAACGGAAATATTCTCAATAAATCGAATCACTAAAACCCAAATTGAGTAAGTTTAATTAAGTCTAAAGTGGGATGTGGTGGCGCTGTGGGTTAAACGGCAGAAGCCTCTGTGCTGCAAGGTCAGAAGCCCCGCCGTCGTAAGATCGAATCCACATGGCGGATGGAGCTCCCGTCGCTTGTCCCAGCTCCCGCCAACCTAGCCATTCGAAAACATGTAAAAATGTGAGTACAGTAGATAAATAAGTACCACCACGGTGGGAAGGCCATGGCGTTCCGTGTCTAGTCACACTGGCCACGTGACCACGAAAACTGTCTACGGACAAACGCTGGCTCTGTGGCTTGGAGACAGGGATGAGCACCGCCCCCTAGTGTTGGACACGACTGGACTAGATGTCAAGGGGAACCTTTACCTAAAGTTGCTACTAGATGTGTGAATTTTTAGGGTAGACTAGAAAGTGGTGGGAATCATGCCTCCCTCACCAGATTTACTACAGGGGTGTTCAGTCACATTGTGGCTAGCCAGGTGTTACTGGACACCCAGCTCCTCTGGTTCTTCAACTCTGGCCAACATCTAGCAGGTGATCATTTGTGCCCTATGCTTTACTTCATTATGCTAATAGTTTTCATCCCGTGCCCATATGTCTGAAGAAGTGGACATGACCTGTGAAAGCTCACATTAAAATAAAATAGATAGTCTTTAAGGTGCCAGATATTTTTGTCCTTTTTTTTGTTTTGTTTCTTTGGGTTTTGCTTGATATGCTTTGCACAGACTAACACAGCTGCCTCTTCTAAAAATGCTAATAGTTGCTGAATAACTTTCAAATGCTTGCTAGGTATAAGGCAGGATTGAAACACTGAATACGTTCATTTTTTTAAATGCCAAATACTCAAATTTCTTAGCCTGATGTAGAAAAGGAAATGACAGAATTAGACCTGTTTAATTCAATCTGCACTTTACTGAAAGCCAATCAGGTTACTTTTGGTACCTATGGAAGACTGTTCCACATGTAAATCTCTGTATCATTGGATAATTTGGTTCATTCTTTTTATAGTTAGCAGGGTCTCGGTTATAAACGACAACTGCACAGAGAAAGCATGAGAGAATAGCTTAAGTCTTGGTAGCTCACCCTTTTTCACACTGAATATATTCAAAATCACTCTGGAAGCAGAGAGTGGTACCTTTACTAACATTTGCGATCAGTAGTTGCATTCAGAAGAATAAGAAGGAAGAACAAGGAGTTGGACTTCCCTGCCATGTGGGAGACCCATCCTTCCATGCCTACCATGTGGAAGAGAATGAAGGAGAGAGAGAGAGAGAGACTGAGAAATAAAGGAAGCAAGCAAACATATAGGGAGGGGGAAGGGCAAGCCAGAATTGGGATAAATAACTACCGATAAGTTAGTGGGAAAGGAGATTCCCGTAGATCCTAAAAGTCCCTCTCGTGCTAGATTGTTGTTGTTATCTCACCACATATCCCAGGCAGTAAAATACAATAATTAATTTAACTACATAACAATTTGTTGGCTTTTCATGAGACAAAGATCTACTGCCTGGCATAGCTGTCCTCTAGCAGTGGATTAAGACGTTTGCAAGAAGCTGTGACACGTTTTAAGCATATGTGAAGGTGATTTGTGCTGTGTTTGTATTTTAGAGCAGAGCCTGTGATCAAGAAAGTTAAGTTGGAACCCGAACAGAGCGTGTGCGAGACTGGGGACAAGCTGGTGAGTACCTACTTTTGGATAAAATGCAGCATTTCCTCCTCTTGAATGTGTCTAATAGCAGGAGTTGGTTGGAAAAATCATCTGAATAGCTGCCAGGATTGGCCATTAGATGCAACAGCATCTGTGTTGTTAAGCTAAAATAGTTTTGGGGTTGAGTTCCTGAACTCTGTGCCAATGGAAGCAGGATTCTGCAATTAATATAAATAATGCATTCATTAAATCTTATGTGTGAATCTTTATTTTGCATTTTTATTTATATTTTTGCTTCTGTTGTCATGGGCGCACCTGAAAGCTCCTGTTCCCTTAATTCACACAGAATGCATACTGGGGGTTAGACTGGATGACCTCTGTGGTCCCTTCTAGCTCTACAGTTCTGTTCCTTCCGATCTCTAACAGAGGCCTTTCTTTTTTTGAAATGTCATCCCTTGATGCCATTGAGGACATCAGAAGAACCCCTCGGGCTGCATCCTGAGATCAGAAGGTTTTTTGCCTTTTTGGAGTTACGACACAGGCTATGAATAAGTTGTTGTTGCCCCCCCCCCCCCGAAATTAACTTGTTCAATCTCAAAGGCCCAGCCAAATCAGAACTTGACAGAACTGGCTCATCCTAGCTCTTTGTCATCTGATAGGCATAGGTGTATAGCCTGCCTATGATCCTGGAAATTATATTTGACTGACATGGCTCTTGATAATCCCTTCTGTCTGTGCATTAATCTGACTGAGCCTTTCCCAACATAGTGTGTACCAGCTGACTGGGGATGATGGGCATTGTGGGCTGATATCAGTCTGGAGGTGCCAGGTTGAGGAAAATAGATTCCTCAGTCTTTTAGCACATTGCAGAATTTTCTGCAACCTTTTTAACATGTTGCAGAATTTTCTGCTGCCTTTTAACACGTTGCAGAGTTTTCTGCAACCTTTTAACATGCTGCAGAATTTTCTGCAACCTTTTAACATGTTGCAGAATTTTCTGCAACTTTTTAACACGTTGCAGAATTTTAACACATTGCAGAAGCTGCACTTCTGCTGTACAGCTAAAGGAATTTGCTTAAATTCCTTTAGTTGCACAGCAGAAGTGCAGGGATTCACAGAGCAGAATGAGTTTCAAGTTCCTCAGAGTAGTCCACCCCTTTTTCTTATCCACTGGCACTTACAGTTTCCAATAACTCACTCTGAGGCATGATTAGGTTTTTTTAAAAAGCGCTTCGTTTACTTACAGTGAACGGCTAACACCAAGCTAACAAAACATGACTGCTTTGAGCAACAGCCCTCAGCAGGCTCCCTGACTGCCAACAGGCTGAGTAACTGCAACAGGCTAGAGAGAGGGAAAGAAGAGCAGAGGAATCAGAGGCAGGAGGGAAAAATTGGTTAGTGCTGGATAGACTGGCAGTCACCTCTGTCCTAGCCACACCTGTTAGAGGCAGCATGCAAGCTTGCAGTAACTCCAACATCAATTGTAGTCTAAAAGTAGTGGTTGTTACCATGTGGCATCAAAGTCATTCCATGCTATCTGAAAAAAAGGGTATTATCTTCTCTGCCTTGAGTGTGTTGCCCATTTATTTTGTTGGATGCTCCTGACCATTAACTGGAAAGGGGAGAAGAATTACCTCCCTCTCTGTTTCCTCCAAGTCATACCCTAGTTATTTAAAAAAATCTTGTCTGTATGCTTTCTTTCCCTCTTTGTGACGTTGAAGACTAGAAACTTATGCTATCGTTCAGCCAATCTTTCCTTTGGATAGGTTCCTGACCAGAAGGGAAAGGAAGCATCGCCCTGTTTAGGAACGGAAGGTGCCGTAGTGGAAGAGAGGAAGGAAAAGAAGAAGGGTTCTGGACCAAAGCAGGAGAGAGGGGGCCGTGAAGGGCCGGAGGAGAAGCTAGAGGGCCACAGCGAAGCGAGGACAGTGGCGGAGGAGGACTCAGAAGGTGCGAAAGACCGGAAGGATAAGAAACTGCCGAAGGATACGAAGACCCAAGGAAAGGAGAGAAAGTCAGCGGGGGAGAAACAGGTGAAGGGTGAGCAAGAGTCCGAAGAAGACAGTGGGGTGGAAATGGTCAGAAGGCTTTGCGGGAAGGAAGAAGAGGAGGAGGAGGAGGCAGCGATGGTGGGAGGCACACAAGCAGAAGGCCACGCTGGGCGTCAGAAGCTGGCCAAAAGGAAGAGGAGCCGAGCCAAGGAGACCATCCACCAGGACGGAAAGGAAGAGAAGTCCCAGAGGAATCAAGGCCAGAGGGGCCCCCGGAAAGCCGAAAGCCGGCAGGGCGCCCGGAAGAGGAAGGCTGAAGAGGACGGGGACCCAACCAAGAGGAAGAAGAAGAGGAAGGAGGAAAACGGGGAATGCAAGGCGAACGCCAAGGAGGAGAGGTGGAAGTGGTAAGTTTTGCGTTTGGAGTGAGTGGAACTTATGACTCTGGGCATGTGCAGCCTCCTTCTCTCTCCCCAGCTCCCATTATACAGGCGTCAGCCTTTAGAACCGTGACTTTAGAGGATCAAGGAGTGTCTCTCTCTGCTGTGGATGTGATGCTGTGAAAAAGGGAGAGAAAAGGAGGCCTTGTTTGCTTTGAAGTCACCCTCTTAGTCTTCTTTTTTGCAGGCTAAGCCTATTGAACCATTCCTCGGAGGGCTTGGTTTCCATGTGGGTCAGTGACCTGGTCACATTCCAGCTTCTCTATCTCTTCCTTACACAGTTCTGCCCAGAACTGAACACACACTTCCAATTACAGTCTGGCCAGTGTTAGATTGGAGCGTTGCTCTTCCTTCTTTTGAGCTGGACACTGTCCTTCTGTTGATGCAGGCGAGAATTGCATTTGCTTTTTTTGCTGCTGCATCACACTCTTGGCTCATGTTTAGCTTGCGGTCTCTTTAACACACCTAGAGACTGCGTGGACGATGCTATTTGGAGCAGCTGATATTCCCTGAACTTTGGAAAGAAAAGGAAAAAGGTGCAATCATCTCTTTTGGCTTATCCTTATTATTGAAGGAGACTTAGGGTGCCGCATCCCATCCTGTACTTTGGTGAAAAGCAGCTGAGCCAAATGGATATACAGCTGGGCTGGATACAATCTGCTCCACCAGCAGCGTCTTCTTCGCCCAGCCTCTGCTGCAGCAGCAGAAATCTTGGAAAAGGCCGAAGGGCGAGCCCAGGAGCGGGGAAAGGACTACAACTCCCATCATTGCAGACCATTGACCGTTCTGCCTGGGACCGAGTGGAATTGTGGTCAAAATGCTCGGAGAGTACCAGGTGGCCCATACAGACGGGGAGGTTGGTTCCCAACCTTAGGTCCCCAGAGGTTCTTAGACTGCAACTCCCAGAGGCCCTCCCCACTAACTGTGTTGGTCAGGATTTCTGGGAGTTATAGCCCATGGACCTCTGGGGACCCGAGGCTGAGAGCCATTGTGCTATGGATGGAAAAATGCAGAAGGGGAGCGGAGACGATAAATGTATACATTTTTAGCAGGACCTGCAATGCATCTGCCAACCAGCCTTCACATATTGCAGGTGTCAACTCCAGACCTCTCTCTGCAAAACTGCACTGGTGTTCTAGATTCCATCGTTGTTGTTTAGTTGTGTCCGACTCTTCGTGACCCCATGGATGAGAGCATGCCAGGCCCTCCTGTCTTCCACTGCCTCTTGGAGTTGGGTCAAATTCATATTGGCAGCTTCAATGACCCTGTCCAACCATCTCATCATCCTCTGTCATCCCCTTCTCCTCTTGCCATCACACTTTCCCAACTTCAGGGTCTTTTCCAGAGAGTCTTTTCTTCTCATGAGATGGCCAAAGGATTGGAGCCTCAGCTTCAGGATCTGTCCTTCCAGTGAGCACTCAGTCTTGATTTCCTTCAGAGTGGATAAGTTTGTTCTCCTTGCAGTCCAGGAGACTCTCAAGAGTCTCCTCCAGCACCACAATTCAAAAGCATCAATTCTTCCGCAGTCAGCCTTTTTTTAATGGTCCAGCTCTCACTTCCATTTCCACTTCCATACATTCCATTATTCCATTACTATTTTATCCTAATTGTGGAGTTCTTTCACTTCTGTTTTCTTCAGCATTCAGACTTTCCCACCCTCACCTTTGAGTTGGCCTCGGTGAGGTCCCCATGCTTATTGTTATGCATAGACAGCTAGGATCCTGATAAATGCCTGGTTATCTTGTTTGCTTGGCATTTTATTCTTGGAGCAAAAGGACTAAGATCTTTTGTGTTTGGTAAGGTTGTGTTGCAGCTGTTTTAGTTAATGTTATGTTAGGGTTAGTATCTGTTTACCCACAAGGTGTCGCTGCAAACTCTTCCTTTTCATGTTTTCGGAATTCTTCCCAGCGGCAAACCTCTTTGATTTGCCGTTCCTGCCAGTGGATGGTGTTTGTTAAGTGAATGGATGATTAGAAGGGAGAAAGAGTCCTTTCATATTTATCTGGCAAGAATCCCCTTTGAACCCACAAGGACCAGTTTGCCTTAGAGGAGGCAGACTGCATGCCAAGAAATGGACTGAATTGAAGTTAGCAAAATATATCACCAAATAAATAACTCACTAAGGTAATGATTCCTTAGAGAGGGGGTGGTCATTTACTAGGTTTTTTTTTTCAAATCTTCTTGCTGCTTTTTCTCATGTTGCGTTCCACCTTCTTCAACATTTTGAAGTATTGGAGAAAATTGAGAGAGGGATGGATGAGTGGGTCAATAGATAGATGGACGGATCAATAGATATATGGATCGATCTATCGATTGATAGAGGATGAGAGTGGTACCTCTTGATAGCTGCTTTATATTAAAGCCTGCGGTGTGTGGCTGTAAGAGCAAAAAATTCATCAGTTTATATGCATTTAGGTTATAATAATCTCTTCAGCTTACAGGTTACTTTAATACTGCTTAAACAGAGACTCTTAACTGTCTTTGTTCCTTTCCAATTAAAAAAAGAGTTGTTAAGAAGGAATATAATATTTAAACGCTTGTGGGAAGGATAACGGGTAGGTGTGTGTGTGTGAATAACATTGCCTAGATGCATGGATGGTTGACCTCAGTTGGGATTTCTCTTAAAAGGGTCCAAGGAAAAAACAGTAAGTAGTGGGGGGGCCCTTTTTGAGGTCGACGTCTACAATTTTATTTATTTATTCTGCCTTTCGCAATCAGTGTGCTCCCAGCAGCATGCACATCTTTCTTTTTCCTTCTGACTTTATCCCTGGAGGGGCGGCGGGGGGAAGGAAAATCAGCCTGGGTCTCCCCAAGTCCATGCAGTAGGATTGCTAACCAACCCTTGCAACGATGTGGCTCTTTTGTAAACCTAAGCATGCAAGGAGAAGGTTAGAAATCTCAAAGGAAGGAATGGAAGGAATGAAAGGAATGAATGAATGAATGAAATCCAGAGTTGGAAAGGAGCAAAAACTTAATTAGGGACAGTCGTTCTAAATCTGTTTTAGCAATTCTTTAACTAACCTTCCTAGTATAATGTTATTGTTTAATATGTGAATCATTCGCTGCTTTTAGCTGGCATGTTGTGTTTTAACAAGCTAAGCTGCCTCGGGTCCTTTTTTTAGAAGAAAGGTGGGGCAGAAATATTTTGAAATGAAATGAAACAACTCCACAATGCTATGCAAGCTGTTGCAGAATCATAGGTTCGCCCTGCGAGAGGCCTGCTTCTCCAAGGGGTTTATGATTGCCTTTTGTTCTTCGGGACCAATGTTTGGACCTCTGCCTTTTTTTTTTTGCCAAGTTTAAGGGGAAGCAGCCCTGGATTTGGGCACAGGAGCCTCTCCTGTAACCCAGCAGGACCCGGGCAGGAGAAAACTCCCTTTTTGCAAGAGATGTGCTTTCTTTCAAGGGCTCCTTGCTGCTGCGGAAGGTCTAGTCTTGTGACCAGGGGTTGTCTAGCAACCTGTTTGTTTGCATCACGTGGCAAAGGGGGGGTGTGAGACTACATTTCCCATCTCCCCTGCAAGCTCTGGCATTGTGGGTAAGTCCAGACTGAGCGCTCTGAAAGAGCATTCAAGAAAGGGAGGAGCGCATGAAAGGAGGGGGGAGAGAAAGACCCTTTTGCAGGTTGGACGGGTTTTGCAAACCCCTTTTCTTGCCCGGGTCCTCCTCTCATCCCTCGGGGTGTGTGTGTGCATGTGTGTGTGTGTCCAGATTGAAGGCTGAGAAGGAAGTCTTTCCAGGTGAAAGGTAGGGCTGCTAGCCCATGTGGCCAGCCGGAGGACCGTCCCACAGCTTCAGCAGCCCCGGGTGGCTTGGCCTTTTGACATGCTCAGGGGCCCATGCGAGGCAGAAGCATGGCTGCCACCCTGCCAGCCGGTCCCTGGGGCACCCTCCTCTGGCCGGCCGTGGGTTGCAAGCGCCTGAGGCTGCCTCTCACCAGGATCTATGCAGCGTGCCGGAGGGTGGCCACCCTGAAAGCCAGGTAGGAAAAAAAGCTGCAAGGGAAACCAGGGTTAGGAGGAGGATGGTGGTCGCAGCGCCCGAGCACGGTCTCCAGAATCCTTATTTTTAATTTTTAGCAAACTTAGAACAGCTGATTTCCTCCCCGTAGGTTTGACACATTTGAGCACTAGCAGAGACGGACGTTTCGAAACAAACTCTTAGTGTGTGTGCATGTCTCATAAGATCCATAAAAGATAGGTGAATAAATTCTGCACCCATGCTTGCGAATCGCCATATTGTGGACGGCCTTTTGTTAGGCGAGTCTTGTGGGATGAACCTTGTGGGACTGTATAGATCGGTCAAATGAATGAAAACATACTTTGTTGAACTTGTATTTGCAAGCCAGTGATTTCACCCAGCCGATGCATGGGTCTCAAGGATGATCTGGGTGCCTATAATACTCCTGTAAGGCAGCGCTGGACAGCCTCCGTGCCAGCCTGGGAATATTATGGATGCTGTTCTGAATCCCATGTGGTAGAAATTGGGATTGTAATGTACAGCAACATTATTATTATAGCATTATTTTAAAAAAACAAAACAAAAGTTGTTATTTAAAAAAATGGGCCCAGCATCTTATTGTGGATTTACACTGAGATACCACCGTTAGATTAATGGCTGCTTTGTAGCCTCTAGAGAGGCACCAAATATATATATTCTACACAGTTAGGAGTTGAAACACCAACTCATTACAGTAATTGCTGCCGTGATTTATGCCATTGCACTTAGGCTGTCCTGAACATGCAATGCGATTATGGCCTGCAGTGGTGATGATGAAGCTCTCAGAGACTGTGGAACTCCCTCCCACTGGAAGCCAGGCTGGCCCCGTCTCTGTTGTCCTTCCACAAGCAAGCAAAGACCTTTCTCTTAAGGCAGCTTTTCTCTGAGGGACTGGCTGCCGGAGTGATGTTTTTAAATGGATGATTGCACCTTGTTGCTTTTGAATGCATTTTAGGGGCTGATTTTGTTTACTTTCTCTTAGAGTGGCATTTGATCCTCTCTGGTATTTATGCACTGAATGCTTTTAGCTTTAAACGTGGTCTTTTCTCTGATGTAAAAGCCACCTTGGCTTCTTTTTAAAGAGACAAAGTTGGGGTGAAAAAGATTTTTAATGAATAAAAGCAAAATAAAAGCAAGGTGTGCTCCTTATATCCTTATGGGCGGTTTACAAATTTAATTTACGGACCTTGGAAGGATGGGAGGCTGGGTGAAACTCAAGCTGGTTACCTAGATTTGATTCTGGGTCTTGAACAGAGTTTTAACTGCAGTGCTGCAGTTTTACACAAGGAGCATGCAATCAGACCGTATAGATTTACCTAGAAGCAATGATCGCTGTTCCCTTCATGGAGTTTTGCTTCCCGCCTTCACTGGCACCCTAGAATCCTATTTCTGCCTCTTCCATCTGGAGAGAGACTTTCTTTTAGCTCCTGTCCACAAAAGCCGCTTCCAGGATTAAATTCTCTGGGAATTTAATGTGCTGCATCGTCTGTGGGGGTTTCTGCCTGTGTTTTCTTGCAACGACAGAGGCCACACGTCCTCTGGACCGCGGTCCTTACCTTTCAGGGGAGCTTCGCTAGGAGCACCCAAAGCCTCTAAAATACTGTATTTTTCCATGTATAAGACTATACTTTTGTCTAGAATCTTTAGACTAAAAATGGAGGGTCTTATACACGGAAATATGCTGAAGAGAGAAAAAACCAAGTGGAGGGGAAAGCAGGGATCAAAGTGATCCTGCAGGGCTTTGATCCCTTTCCCCCTACACTTGCTAAGCCCCACTGAGATTTCTTAATTTTGGATTAGAAAAGTGGGGGGGGGGTCTTATACATGCGGAGCGTCCTATACACAGAAAAATACGGTATTTCAAAAAAGGCATCTCTGGGGTGTGAATGCATAAAGTCATGAGTCCGTCTGGAGAAAGCTAACGTTTGCCTCTCTTCCCCCGTTTGGTGTCTCGCAAGGTGGGAAGAGGAGAAGCACGAGGATGGGGTCAAATGGCACCAGCTGGAACACAAGGGACCCTATTTTGCACCACCCTATCATCCTCTGCCGGACGGTGTCAACTTCTACTACAATGGTGGGTAGCCTTATTTTGTGTGCAGCATAAAAGGGACGATCGATGGGTGCTCGGGGTTACTTCAGGGTTTCCATGCACAAGCTGGGAAGAAAGGGTTCTGGATCCAGAGGGCAAGAATCTGGTGCAAGAACATGATGATGGGGCCAACGCTTGTTCCTTCCAGGCAAACGTGTGAAACTGACCCCAGCCGCCGAGGAGGTTGCAACGTTCTACGCCAAGATGCTCAGCCATGAGTACACCACCAAGAAGGTCTTCCAGGACAACTTCTTCAACGACTGGATAAAGGTATTTGCTGTGCGCGCCCGTTGGCTGGATTTTTGGTGCTGTTGACGGTGTTCTCGAAAGGCAAGGAGGGGGAATGACAGAATAGGATCGGTAGATATTTTGTCCTTTTCATGCCGCCAGCCATCAGGACACGGTGATGAGATAAGAGATCTGAAGAGCAGCAGGGCTATGATAACACAACTGATAAGGCCCACGGAGATTTCTGGTGGTTGTTGTTATGTGGCAACAGGTCACCCTCAATTTACGGCAAACCCATGAATGAAAAGTCTCCAAAATGCCCTGTCCTCAATTGCTGTGCTCAGCTCTTATAGACTCACGTCTGTGGCTTCCTTTGGCGAGTCCGTCCATCTCATATTTGGGCTTCCTCCTTTCCTGCTACCTTTTCCCAGCATTAGTCTTTTCTAGAAACTCCTGCCTTCTCACGATGTGCCCAAAGTAGGATGGCTTCAGGTCTTTCTGGCAGTCCAGGGTATTTGCAGAGTTCACCTCCAGCACCACCTTTCTAATGAAACCATTTTTATCTTCCTGTCAGCTTTCTTTACTGCCTAGCTTTCACACCCATCCAAGGTGATTGGAAATACAGATTTCTTAATTTACACCAAGTCACCACTAGAAGTTCTGCGTTTTGCACAACTGCAGAACAGGACTCTTGCCAGTAATCTGACTGGATTTGATCTCTTTTGTCCAATCCTATCTGGTGGTTCCCAGGCCACATTGCTCTGACTAGTTCAGCACGTTGAGAAAGCTGTAAGGGGACACCTTAAACACTGAGAAGACTCAAAAGAGCAGTTTGATAGGATTAGGACAAAGTTGAGTTCACACTGTTTTTCCTGGTGCCGTCATTCTGAGTTTGATGGAGGCTGTTTTGTTTGTGGCTGGTATTCCATTAGCAGGCCTTCGTTCCTGGTGTAAAAGCTGGCTTTCTCCGTGTTCCCCTATAGGAGATGACCCCGGTGGAAAGGAAGAAGATCAAAGACCTCGGGAAGTGTGATTTCACAGAAATCCATAAGTATTTTGTGGACAAACAGGAGGCGCAGAAAGCATTGCCCAAAGAGGAGAAGCAGGTTTGGACTTCATTGTTTGCTGGCAGGGTTCAAACTTTTAAAATAAATACTTTTCTTTTTAAAATAGAATTTAAGGTTGTTTTAAAGGTTTTCCATTCTTTGTTTGCTAGCCAGTCTTGAAGGCTGAAACGGATTCAGGCGCATGGAATATGAGGTTACCGTTGGCAAGCAGTTAATGAGCTGACTTTCAGGAAGAAGCAGTCCTTAATTTAGCCAGCATCCTATTCTTTCAGCATCCGCTGGGGCTGAAATCCATCCTCTTAACTTAAAACTGCCAGAGAACTGAATAACTTTGATATCGATTTACTTATTATACTTATTGTAAGCTACAGGCATGCTTTGTGTAAAAGAGATTTCTCCCCCCCCCTTTTTTTTTTTTTGTTGTGGTGGGGGGTTGTTTCTAAACCCAGAAATTGAAAGAAGAGGCAGAAAAAATCATGGAAGAATATGGTTACTGCATCATTGATGGGCACCGGGAGAAGATCGGCAACTTCAAAACCGAGCCCCCAGGGCTTTTTCGCGGCCGTGGAGACCACCCAAAAATGGGGATGCTGAAGAAGAGGGTGTTGCCTGAAGACGTCATCATTAATTGTAGCAAGTAGGTGCTCCCTGTTTTCCAAGGATCTGTGGCATGTTCTTACCAGCTTGAGAGATGGCGTTCGCATCTCTTAGGGGCTGGAGCAGGAATGGAGGCAGGAAAGGCGATGGCCAGGAATCTACCATTCTCTCTCCCCCCCCCCCCCCGTTTCTCTCTTTTTATAATTTAAAGAATTTTGAGTTTACAGGACTGGATGAGAGTAGGTGAGTTATTTTACCAGTTCCACTCTCCACATGAGTTTCCATGGTTGAGTGGGGATTCGAACCCAGGCCTCCTCCTAGAGTCTGTCACTCTATCCACAACACCACACTGTGTATTTGTCCAGGGGGGTGGAAGAAATATTTAAAGAGTGGGTCAATCAAATGAAGGAAGGAAGGGAAACAAGAACAGTGGCCATTTCATAATCCGATTGATTGATTGATTGATTGATTGATTGATTGATTGATTGATTGATTGATTGATTGATTGATTGATTGATTGATTTAATTTATACCCCACCCCTCTAGACCATGTCTAAGTAATTTGTTAAATTATTCCTGTGTTTTAGATTCTGTTTGTTTTTTTAAAAAAGTCTTGTGGTCCTCAGCCCAAACTGAGTAAAATAAAGGATGCTAATAAATTCTGTGCTGCGGTTTTGCACTCAAGCGTCCTTTTGGTTCAGGAGGCGATGACTGTACTTGTCAATAAAACACAGTGACCTGCCTGTCCCGGAGACTGTGGCAGGGTAAACGAGAGTACAATCGCAGGTTGTCGAAAAAGTCCCAGGTAGCCAGCTAGGAATGCCATTTTGCTGCCTCCCGGACAATCTCTGAGAGAGGTGTAAGTGGAGCTGTGGGCCAAGAGTGCTGAAAAGAGACTCAGGAAACATCTTAAGCAGAAATAGACAGCTAAATACTTTTGGGTGTAGATATAGAGGGGAGGCTTGCTGAGATATGGAGAAGAGTTAAGCAAAAAATGAAAGAGAATAGGGTGAGGAGTGGATTGGTTTGGGGGAAAACTGCAAAGAGAGAAAATTATTCCTTGTTCTCCCACTAAGTTTTTTAAAGTTTGGTTTTCTTGCTTTCCCATTTCTCCCTGCCCCACCCCACTCGGTGGCAGGGATTCCAAGATCCCGCAGCCCCCTCCGGGCCACACGTGGAAAGAAGTGAGATGCGACAACACCGTCACCTGGCTGGCATCGTGGACCGAGAACATCCAGGGCTCCATAAAATACGTCATGCTCAACCCCAGCTCCAAGCTGAAGGTAAAAGCTGGAGATTCCCCCCTTTTTTTTGGAAGGGTTCTGGTGGCAGACACTTCTTTTTGCATCGGTCCAGAGGTGGGCTGCAAGCTGACTTGTTCGCACCTGACTGCTCTGCACGAGGGACCCTGTTTATCCGTATTCGTGGGTTGAAGCTAGAGGTGGTCACGAACCCCTCTTCCCTTGCCTGGATTCCCCCCCCCATCAGCTGGCGCAGCTCCTCTCCGCTGGTTCAACCAGTCTCCGGCAGGATCACGGGTTTCCCAGCCCCGCCTCCTCGGTGGATCGCCCACTTGGTGAATGGCGAGTTGCCCTTTGGCCAGGGAGGCGGCTAAAAACCTGGCACAAACCTCCGAACAGTAGTTTGTGCCCATCTCTAGTTGAAGCCAAGCAAATCTGAACCTAATGGGATTTTTCAAGGCTAAAATCTTTACGGTGGCCGGAGCCACCTTGAAGATCATCTTGCTACAGAGGAGATCCCCTGTTCTTGGGCGTTTTCCAGCACCAGTGATTCCACATTTCTTTGCAACCCCTCCACCCACCCCCCAAAATATTCTGTCTAAGGTGTGATCGGTGGCCACAAGAACAGCCTTGGGGAGTAACATGGGAGGACGGCTGGCCGCCGTGATTCTTCATCACGCACCCACACCCAGATGTCATTTGGTCTCGTCAAGCCTTGTGAAACGCACTGCTGTATTTTCATCGTCATTCATGATCAGCCTCAAAGAATCTAATCCAAAGTGTACTGCTTCTATACTGCCCCAGAGCACTTACACTCTCTGGGGAGCGTGCGTTTATAATATAATATATGCAGGCTACACCGTGTCCTACCCCCTCTGTGAGCTGGCTACCCAGTTTACTGACCTTGGAAGGGCGGAAGGCGGAGTCAACCCTGAGCATGTTCTGAGCAGACTCTTGACTGCAGTATTGCAGTTTAACCACTGCGTCACGAGGCTCCTATAGATTCAGGACCTTGAAAACATGGACTAACAGTTCATATTGCAACTGGTTATTTCTTTCTCTAGCTGTTCTCTTTGTTTTCCATCCCTCCACCTCTCCGTTATCCTTATTTCGAGTTAAAAATGCACAAAGTCAGCCCCCTTACAGAGTCACGCGGCTAGAAAAAACTGCTGTTTATCTGAGCTGACGAGTCCAAGGAACTCCATTTGAGGTTACCAATAGTACAGAAACAAGAAATCTCTTTCCTTGCTTCTGGAAGAAATATTTTGATACCGTAGTGAACCGGAAACTTGTCCAGGCACTCAGCTGAAAAGTGGACCCTTCTCTCTGGCTACTTTCAAAGTGATGCTTGTCCTCCTGATTTGCTTTGCTTTTCACATTTTCCATTCCTTGATTCCCCCCCCTCCAGAAGACCTTTACATTTCTTGTCTCCCACAAAACAGACACATTTCCCATCCCTTTGGGTCCCATGCCGTTTCCTTTTCTCTCCCGAGCTGGAACTGCCATTGATGCGCCCACGTTTTAAAGGATGTCACGGGTGTCTGCTCTTGGGCAGTTGTCAGTAATATAGCTCTGCTCGTCTGCTTCTGTATGTATAGCAGAAATGAAAATGACAGATGGACTGATTTATTTCCGTGTGAACATTTGTGGGTGATCCTCCACTTCCTCAGTGGCACAGATTGTGGTCCTTTGGCCACGGGTTTATAGACAACGATTTTATGGTGGTGGTCTGGGGGTCACATAAACCACAGAAGCTCACACTGAAATAAATCTGTCAATCTTTAAGGTGCCTGAATTCTTTTCCTTTTATTTTGCTTTTGCGTTTTTTCTCTCTCTCTTTTTTTGGTGGGTTTTAAGTCGTCTTCTTGTCTGCAAGAGTTCATGAGCCCCTGTGGTTGGATCCTGATCTTTTCCATCAGGAGAGCCATGAAGACTCTAGACTTCTCTCCCTTTGGGTGGGATGATGATCCAGGGTAGAAGCAGCCGGGGTAACAAGAGAGAAATGGTGTTCGTGGCTCTTTTTTTTACCAGGGGGAAAAGGACTGGCAGAAATACGAAGTGGCTCGGCGGCTGAAAGGCGTCGTGGAGAAGATCCGCGCTCAGTATCGAGCAGACTGGAAGTCCAAGGAAATGAAGAAGCGGCAGAGATCCGTGGCCCTCTACTTCATTGACAGAGTAAGGGTTGGGGTGGGTGCTTTCTGGGGGCCCATCACTGCTCTTTAAAAAATGGTCCAGGCCACCGGCCCCTGGAAACGAGCCTCTCATCCCTGTGATGACAAGCCGGTAGGCTCTGAGCAGGGACGGCTCTGCTGAGTGGCTTTTTGGGGTGATGATGGGCGCACAGGATAAGCTCCAATGAAAAGGCTCCAGAGCTTCAGAAAGAGATTTGAAATGTCACCTGCAGCTCCCTGGGTGGTGCAGGATAACAAGCTGTCCATGCAGAGATCTGCAGGGGGCTTATTTCCCTTCAAGTGAATTAGACCCCGGTTCCAGAACATCGTTTAGAGGGCAACATGTGCAAGTTATGGGTATTTTGAAAACCCTTTTTGGAAATTAAGAATGGAGGCCCTTCTCCTGTTGAGCTTTCCATTCAGTGGGAACTCCCCACCAAGGCTTTAGCTCAGGTTTCTGCTGCTGGCCCCAGGGTGCAGTACAAACAGGGAAGAAAATCTGCCTTCCACGTACACAGCAGCAACGCTTGAACCTGTTGTGAGGTCCCACAATGGTAGGGTTTGACACTCACGGGAAGCTCAGCTGGATAACGGGACAGAATGGTTAAAAAAAATTTAAAATGGAAACACATTTATTTTCATTTTTTAAAAAAAGTGTTGTTAGCCTTAACAACTGTAGGGTGCCTAGAAAGCAGGCCTTTGAGAGTAGGGGTGGGGAATTAGGAAGAGCATTCTACGGGGACGTTGCCACCACCAGGAAGACCGTGTTCCCAGTCCCTTCCAGCTGAATATTGCTTAACGAGGGATCCTTGGATGGTCATTAGAGATGGGGGCTTTGTCTTCCTAGATGAATACAAAGCGCCCCTGGCACAGGTGGCTGCCCTGATTGTCTCCCCCCCAAGACGTCACTGGACCACTTACCCTGCAGTGTGCATCACACATCACCGGCATTACCGTCGACGGCAGTATCGCTTCTCGCAGTAACGATGCCGGGGATGGCGCTCAATTTAACGGCCCCATAAGGATAGAAGATTGAGTCAGCCTTAAGCCTTGATACCCGTGCGCAGCTCCTGAGGAGAGTCTTCACTGCAGTTCTGCAGTTCGACTGCTGTGCCCCAAGGCTCTGCATTTATCCCTCCTTTACGCACCTTTTAGACGTGGGATTAAAGCTGAATCCTGGTGCGGCTCTTTTAAAAAAGGAGCATTGTTGCATTTTGATGGAGCGCGTGTGTGACGGCGGCTCCTTTGCGCCCCTTTCACAGCTGGCCCTGAGAGCGGGGAATGAGAAGGAGGAAGGCGAGACCGCCGACACGGTGGGGTGTTGCTCCCTGCGCGTTGAGCACGTCACGCTGCACCCTCGGCTGAACGGGAAGGAGAACGTGGTGGAGTTTGACTTCCTGGGCAAGGACTGCATCCGTTACTATAACAAAGTGCCCGTGGAGAAACAGGTAAGAGAGAAAGACAGAGTTTTTCAGGGGTTTAGGTCTCTGGCTCTGGAGCCAGAGGTTGGGAGTTCGATTCCCAAGAGGTGCCTCCTCATCGGGGGCTATGGACTCCGTGATCCAGGAGGTCCCTTCCAGCTTTGCCATTCTAAGAAAGCTAGCCCAGTCCAGGAAGCGACAGAGGCCGCTTCCTGGATCAATAGGATTCTGGATCTTAGCCCTCACAGGAAAGTCTTAATGGTTGGGAGCCCTGGACTCCGTCTGCGCCTCCTTCCAAGAGACAGGGCTTTCAGGAAAACCTTCGAACAGCAGCTGAATTACACTCACCGCTACCTAGAGCTTGAAGCAGAGGAAACATTAGCGTGTCTTTTCCCCTCAAGCAGCAAATCATTTTCCTTTTTCATGCCCTGCTGTTATCTGTAGCTTCATCATTCCTCCACCTGGTTGTCTCACTTCCTCCCTCAACTGCTTTAACACACAAAGTTTTCACAAACTATTTCTTTTTAAATTCTACTGCCTTTTTAAAGAAGTAAATCTATGGTACAACCACCCTTGAAATATGCCCTGTGCAGGTATCTGGTCTTGCAAGGGGAGAGTTAAACAAGGAGTTTTTTAAAAAGGGAATCAAAATAGCCAATAGCTTCACTGGAAGGAAAAATTAGAATCTTTGCTGTCACTTAGCTTTGAGGAAAAATTAGGGCTAAGGAGACCTTGGCCTGCACGCTTCTCTGCAACAATATTTCTGACGAATCTTTCCCATGCACAGTTGAGACGGTATATCATTTAGCAAAGAATGTGTTCCTCTGTGGTTGTAGGTCTTCAAGAATCTGCAGCTATTCATGGAAAACAAGGAACCCGGAGACGATGTCTTTGATAGGCTGTCTGTAAGTGTGGGTTTATTCAGGTTAGGGCTTTGAATCATTGCGATCGACTGATGTTCCTGTTTTTTTTCCCCCTGTCCCCTGCATACTGTGTTTTGTGTAGAGCATCCTCTGGGGAAGGAGATCTGCACTTCTCTGGCTGCTTGGTAAAGGGACATAGTAGTTGTGCCCCCCCTTTGATCAGAGCAGAGGAAAATTAGGGAAGAAGAGCCAGCCTTTCTCCACCACCTTGACCTGGGTGTGGTATCAAGGCACCTTAATGTGGCCATTCTGCTTGGTCCTGAGCCAAAACCCAGTGCTGCTGAGGAGATTGAGGAAGAGGTGTCTAAGGAGTATTTGAAAGGCTGTCCTACAGAGGAGGGGCAGGATCTGTTCTCGATCATCCCAGAGTGCAGGACACGCAGCCGTGGGCTCAAGGAAGCCAGATATAACTTGAGTACAGTGGTGCCTCGCTAGGCGATGATAATCCGTTCCACTGAAATCGCTGTTTAGCGAAATCATTGTCTAGCAAAAAGTATTTCCCCATTGGAATGCATTGAAACCTGTTTAATGCGTTCCAATGGGGAAGAATCGTTGTTGTCTGGTGAAGATCGGCAATCGGAAAGCCACTTTGCGAATCGCTGATCAGCTGTTTAAATTGCTGTCTTGCGAAGCTTAGGTACCGAAAACATCTGTTTGCGAGCGCGGAGGAAGATGTCAAAATCGTCGTCTAGCGAAAATCGCTTTCCGAAGCAGGGACCAAACATTGTCCAGTGAAATTCCCCCATAGGAATCACTGTTTTGCAAATCGCTATAGTGCTCGCAAAAAGCCAATATCTAGCGAAAAAACTGTCATGTGGGTTGACTGTCTAGCGAGGCACCACTGTATCAGGAAAAACTTCCTAACTATTAACAATGGAACTGATGACCCTGAGAGGTGTTGAGTGCTCTAGCACTGGAGGTATTCAAGAAAAACTTGTATAATCGCCTGCCAGATCTGCTTCAGTTTGTATTCCTGCACTGAACAGAGGGTTTGACTCAATGGCCTTATAGGTCCCTTCCAACTTCACTTTTCTATGATTTCTGTGAATGCCACAAACAATGAGCTGCACTTTCCATCACAGAATAAAAGTGAGACACGAATCTAATAAATGGCTGCTGTTACTGCCCATCACAAGATGGTTAGCTGGCTTTTTCTAGATGTCAATTTCTGAAAGCAGAAGATTTACTGGTAACGTGAGGGACTGGTAGAATGGTTCTATCGATGGAGGAAGGGGGGATTGGTTTGAGGGACGTTTGCTCCAAATTCAGGTTCCCAACCTTAGCCTCCTGAAATCCCGAGACACCTCCCAGCTCTTACCTGAAATGGCTCTTCCCCAGTTTTCTAAATTCTAAGTTCTAAATTTCAATGGCTGACACATTTTCACAGACCGCGTCGCTGAATAAACATCTCCAGGATCTGATGGATGGATTGACGGCCAAGGTGTTCAGAACATACAACGCCTCCATCACGCTCCAGGAGCAGCTGGAAGCGCTGACCAATGGTAAGTGGCTTTGGATAAACGCCCCGGCTGCTCGGCTGGCTCAGATTTGCACAGGTGAGGCCAAACTCTTTTGAAGCTCGGGTTCAGAGCGGTCCCTGTTTCGGGTCTCCTTAAATCCTTATTCCAGAACACTTTTTCCAGTTTTTGAGAGTGGCTGCTCATTTAATGGGTTTCTTCTGTCCTACCTGGGAACCAGGGTGGCTTAGAGTATCACTTAAAAAACTGATGTCGATTAAAAAACAAACGGGTTATAAACAGCAAACGTAATAACACCATTCTTTACACAAACAGTTAAAAACCATGAAAGCATCTTCATTTAAAAATTATTATCGAAAACTGGAAAGGCTTTAATACCTCCTACTCTGGTGGTCAGAAATACTAGTTCCTAAATGTCTCCCTAAAGGGGATGGAAGGTCTTTGCCTGATGGTGGAAGGGGTATCGGGGAGGTGGCCAGTCTCGCCTCCCTCGGCAGGGAATTCCTCAGCCTGGAAGGGGGCATCCGAAAAGCCCCATCTTATGTCCTCAAGTAACCGAGCCGCTGAAGACGGCAAGACAGAGAGAAGGATTGGTCTGGCAAGTTTCGAAGTCCAGGCAGGCTGGTATGAGAGAAGATGGCGCTTTGGACAGTCCAGATTCAAGTCCTGACAGGCTTTGTCGGGTGTAACCTGCACTTTCGAGAGCAGCTGGAATTAAAAATGTCGTTGTCTTCCTGCCTTGAGCAAGGGGTTGGACCCGTTGGCCTGATCGGCCCCTTCCAACTTCACGATTCTATGATAAATCAGTCATCTGTGAAGCCGCTGTAGGGAGGGAAAAATCGGAAAAGGCCGCAGGGTGGTGGAAACCATGCACATGCAGGAACAGGGGGTACCTTCATTCGGCCATAAGAAAATCATTTTCTCCACGGCTGCGCACCGAGTTCTTGTGGGTAGTTCCGACATTAAAGGACGTTGTTAAAGTCCGGAAGTCACATGGCTGATGGTGAAGCCAAGCTAGCTTCTTAGTTGGAAACGGTTGCAGTTTGCAAGTGGCTTATGGGAGGGGGGGGGAGAAGGGGGCTGGTTTCAAGCCCCTTCTTGGCCCTGCGCAGCTAGCCGTTTGGAATGGATGGCTTCTCTCTGAAAACAAAGAACAGTCCGGCAATCTAGCTTTCCCCCCTTTCTGCCTTTTTGGAATTCAAAGAATTCTTATTTATTAATTGGGCTGGGGGGAGGGAAGGAAGGAAGGGAGTGAACAGGGGTTGAGGTCTCCGACTGTGGAACCAGAGGTTGGGAGTTTGATTCCTCGTTGCGCCTCCTTCACAGGGGCTGGACTGGATGATCCATAGGGTCCCTTCCAGCTGTGCAGTTTGATGAGGCTGATGATGCTTCATGCTGGAGGGGTGCAGGTTTGTGTTTGGAGATTGTGTTTCATTCCCAGCATTCACCAGGGGAATATTTACACTTCTGTTTATTTTAGCCAGACCCTGTCAGCACTGAGTGCAGCACAAATACATATAAATACAAAGATAGATGGAAAGAAGGAAAGATATGGATATGGAGATTTCTCTCTCTCTCTCTCTCTCTCCATGTCCATGTAGATATGCAGGGAGGTAGGTATGTATGTGTTCTGTGTACACACAAACACACACTGTAGTATAGCTATACACACGCTTATTTCCCTCTAGCCTCTCATTTTATTTCAGAAGCGCAGTCCTATCATATGTCAAGCAAAAAAGGCCACCATGGAAGCAGGTTTGTCAAAGATAGAAAGCCGCAACCTACCAGTCTTGTAATCGTGTTTGTAAGTCTGAACGACTAAAAGCAAAAGGCCAGCATTCCTAAGTGTGAATTGTAATTTTTCTCTTTTTTTAATAAGAAGGTCTTGCAAACCCCCGGCCACACTTCATTTGAATGATTTCAGCGCCAGCCCATGGGAGGGGTCTCTTTGGCGAGCAAAGGGGAGAACCTAGTGTTGGGGTCAGAGAGAAACAGCCCTGGCGTCTTTAAGATTTTCTGCCGAGTCAAGGCGCCGAAGCATCAGATGACTCAAATCAGAGAAACAACAACAGGCAGCGTGTAGCCCATGAACTTGTTTTTTTCCCCCTCCCGCCACGGTGTCCTTTTGAATTCATTGGGGGCCGATTTCACTTTTCCTCTCCCACCATTGACTTCCTCCTCTTGGATGTTTTCTCTCAACAGAGGAAGACAACGTGGCGGCAAAGCTGCTCTCCTACAACCGGGCCAACCGGGCCGTGGCCATCTTGTGCAACCACCAGCGGGCGACTCCAAAGACCTTTGAGAAGTCTATGCAAACTCTCCAGAGTAAGGTAGGCCAGCAGAGGGGCGCTGGAGCGGCCCAGCCTCAGAGGCCGGCTGTATCTTTGCAGTAGCTAGCGAAGCTGGAGGGAAGATGAGGGAGAAGCTTTTCCCTTCTGCCAATGCCTCTTTGGGTCAGCTTGAACTGGGGAATCCTCCCTAAGTGGTGGTGGCCACATGTCTTTTCCGGACAACGCTCGGCACCGGCTAGCCCTGCTCAAGGGCTAATGAAAGAGGCAATAGGGAGAAGCTGTCGAGATGAACCTCCTTTCAATCGGTCGGGAAGGACGATGGAGAAAATCCTGCATAGCATTTCGAGAAGCAGCCGGATCCTGGGGGGTTCAGTCTGGAAACACCACGACCTGATCCGGATTCTTGCCCTTCCAGATCGACGCCAAAAAGAAGCAGGTGAAAGAAGCGAAGGCACAACTCAAGAAGGCCAAGGCGGATCGCCATTGCAAAAAGGATGTGAAATCCAAAGCGTGAGTGAGGCGGAGTCCTCTTTAAATGCTCTTCATTAGCCCCTGGCTATTTTTCACAGCACTTGCATGTAAAATACCTCTGGGTCACTTTTCCTTATTTGGGTGCTTCAAGCATCATGATTTTAGAAACTTCCTGATATCTGCATCAAATAGGACATTTCTGGATCAGACCAAAGATCCCGCTTCTTGGAGTAACCAACCTTCTTGATCCCAGTAAGGCCACGTGCTTTCTCTTCCAGCTCTTCTCCAAGAGCTCCCACCTCTAAATTGGAGGGTTTTTAATTGCCTTGAGGAGAAGCAGGAATTACGGATGGACCCTGGTGAATTTCTCGGATCCCCCTCAAGATCCCATTTAAGCTCCTGGTGGTTTTGTAGGAGTGGATTCTGCTTTTAAAAAATTCTGCTCATTCTGGTTATAAGGAATAGAAGTGAAATTGCAGTTCCTAAATGCCACTAATTAGCAAAGTGCTATCCGCTTTTCCTGGTGGCATGCCTGGCTGGGCAACAAGCACATAACCAGGAACATGACTAGCATCTCAGGAATTAGTGTGAATTCACCATCACAAGGGGTGGATCACCAGTAACATCCTAGCCCCTGAGTTCGGGGAGAAAATCTCTCTCTTTTTTTTTCCTATCCTAAGTAAAAAGTTTTTAAAAAGACAATAAAGAGGTGGCACCTTAAATGCTAATTTCTATATTTTTAATGGACAAGTCCATTAAACATCAAACATTTCATGGACTGGTCCACGAAAGCTGACAGTTACAAAAATAAAAAATAGTCTTTAAGGTGCCACCGTATTATTTTGAGGGTGGGGTGGTTGTTACTGCTGTTTTCTTTTTACTTTTTATTTTGGTTTTCACCTTGAACGCTTGCACAGAATAACCCGGCTGCCCCTTCTACACCTCCTGGGTACGGGGGGAGGTTTCTTCCATCTGTTTTAGCAGATCGCGTGCTCCCAAGTCTAGCGGTTCACCTTTTTCTTGCTGGGTGGGTTGCCTGTTTATACGCGTGACCCCTTTTCTCTCGAAGCAGCGCTGTGGAAAAGAAAAAGAAGATGGTCGAGAAGATGGAGGAGCAGCTGGCCAAGCTGCAAATGCAAGCGACCGACAAGGAAGAAAACAAGCAGATTGCCCTGGGCACCTCCAAGCTGAATTACCTGGATCCCCGCATCAGTGTGGCCTGGTGAGCGACGGCACTCCCATCCGGGATCCAAAGCCGTGGGTTTTGCGCTTTTGTGGGTGGCAAGACTTAAGGGACCAAAGCGCCAGGTCTCTCTCTGATGTGCTTCTTTCTTCTCCTCTTTTACACCCCCCTCCCCTCACCAGGTGTAAAAGGTTTTGTGTGCCCATCGAGAAGATTTACAACAAGACCCAGAGGGAGAAGTTTGCATGGGCCATCGCGATGGTGGACGAGGATTTTGAATTCTAACTGCCTCGAGAGCGTCTTCGGCTCGTTTTGGAAGACCGTTGACCTTTTTATGCCTTTATTAGGGGCCACTTTTGTGTGTGCAGAATACACTTCTAAAATAAGGTGGTGCCCAATGTTTCCTCTTTTGTAGGAAAGGAAAGACCCGCCCTCGGGAGGGGGGGCATTGGAAGGCGGGAACTGGCCACGTGTCCATTCATGGGCGTAACTCCAGGACAGACTTAAGCCGCCTTTGGTTGTCACCATTTCCTCTATTGGGAAGCTGTGATTCTGTAATGTAGACCATGCCAGATCAGCTCAAATATGCCGGCGAGCTATGATCCCTGGCTTTTTTTGAGAGACCCAGTTTAAGCCTGTAGTGTGTGCAGAGAGCTTGGAGATGTTATTTGTGCAGAACGCAACACCCGCAATTCCCCAGCCGGTATGGTCACGGTTGGGGGATTCTGGGAATTCTCTCCCGGAAGACGTGACCTTTTCAGCTTCTTCTTAACTTTGCCACTAACAATTTGGGTCATTCAAGCTTGTTCCTTTCCGTTGCCCTGCCCAATTTATGAGATGCCGGAAAAAACATCCCTGTATCCTGTAGGGAAGCATCAATCCGACAGATTGTCCTATCATGCTTTACCAGCATTTCTGGAATCGCTTGGACTAGTCCTCTAGTGAAATTACAGGCTACCTTTCTCTCTAGCTCTTTAGAGGATTCATTGCTCCTTTTTTAAAAATTCGTGTAGAAACAATCGGTTTGACCAGAAATAGTTCAGAGAGTTGCACATGAGAGAGAGAGGGAGAGAAGGGTGGCTTTCAAACTCTTCAGGAAGAGCCACCCAAAGATGGTTTTCCTAACCTAAGCCTTATATTCTCTGCATCAGAGATGTTCTTCCTTTCCACCCTTCTCTCCCAAACGTGCACATTAAAAAAATTAGGCATGCATCCTGAGACCGTTTGGGGTCCATTGAGGCACATGCAGGAATGCACAGTTGAATTTGGAACCAAAGAGCCATGATGGTAGTTGTGTAAAGTAGTTGAGATGAATCTTTCAGAATTTAATTTTTTTCTCTCTCAAAAAAGCAAGCAGATGAGCCGGAACCCTGTTGGCTTATGAAACTAATTGTACCTCATTTGTAAGGGTCTGATATGTGCACCCCGGTGATGCAAGCAGGCACGCAATCAAGATGCGCCCTGGCCCGTTGTCCGTGCGCCACGACAAGTTGCACAGACTTTGTGTGAATAGATATATGGGCCCTTATTTGAGGAAGGAAATGACAGCCCTTTACAACAGAGGGAAGGAGAGGTTCTGTTTTATTAAAAAGTGAAGAAAGAATCAGCGTTACATGCTGTAGAGTGGGAATCTTAGGCAATACAAGTCAATGGCGGTCACTTGAATGAACATTATACTTGGTTTGCACTGTGTATAGACTGTAGCATGTTGTTGATTTCCGATTGGCATGCACTGGTTTGGTTTCGGAAGATGCTGAGCTGTGCAGCAGTATCTGTAGCCAAACATTAGGCACAAAATGAGGGGAAGGATAGAGGAAGGGGGTCTGGATTGCAAAAGTTTACGCTGTCAATCTGCAAAAATTCCAAGGCATGGCACAGAAGTTTGGTGGACAGTATGTTTAGCTTATATTCATGGGTAAAGGGAAGATCGGGGGCAGGGGGGCAGAAGAAGCACTGTGGATGATGCCCTGTATCCTTGGCCATTATCACTCCTGGTTTGCTAGTATTCCTGTAAAGGACAGTTGGGGGATGTAAAGTTAATTCTGCTTCCCTATGACGATTTTCACCACTGGTGAATGTTATGACAGTAAGCACAGATACTAATTCAGTTCCATTTCCTTAAATAGTCCAGCATTTGAAAAGAAGTGCATAGTTGGTTAAAAGTGCTCTCGTGTCTAAAGAATTCCCACCGTCACCTTCAGATTTCAAGGAGCATGGGTTTTTGAGTGCACTCGCTTGTTTCTGTTTGCTGTTGCTTGGAAAAAGACTTTGTTAAAATATGATTATTATTATTTTTTCTGTATCGGTCTGCATTTTGGAGGTCAATGCTCATAATGAAAGCAGGAGGTGCCCGCTTAAGCCCCTTGACATTGCTGTGGCTTTGGAAACACACCTGCTACAAAACATAAAGGAAAATGTTGAACAGGAGAGTTAAGAAATATGGCCCAAATGTAAACAGCTTAATTTTGTTCCCCAGATTCCAAAGAAAGAATCAGGGAACACCTTTGAGTTTATTAGAATTCCCTCTCACTGAGAATTGCATATTTGAATTTGCAATATTCCCACAGCACGGATTGCACATGTGATGGGCGTGGAATACTTCAGAAATTGGAATTTGCACTCTGAACTGTGAAATGCTACTATTTTGGCATTTCCAGGATTTGTTTGGAATTTATAAATTACGTTTCTGTGTTTCAATGTTGTTTCTGTTCTAAGATATTGTGCTTGTTTCTTTGGGTTGGAAATTGTTTTCGCCAGGGAATGTAAACTGACTGTTTTCAGCTTCGCCTCAAAACCTGGGTCTGTTTCTGTTGTTCTTTACTACATCAGCAGCACTTATCCCCTTCAAGCTGCATTTCTCTGCCTTGGTTCATTATGTTAGGTCAAGGTATCCCTTTAAACCTTTGCCTTTCTCTAAAGATGCAAAGCGTGGTGGTGAGAGTGGAGATCTTCAACCCATACTCTTGTTTTCCTGCTTCTATGTCTATTAAAATTTTATTTATTTGTAGAGATGTTTATTGTGTTTCTCTCCCAAGCAATCCTGTTTTTCACCACACGGGGGATGATGTGGGCACCTGCCTCATCCCAGAGGTGATTCTCAAGACGGCTGAGCTGCAGCAGCCTTCCACAGCATGAACATCTTCATGTTCCCGGAGGCTTTTGAGGACGACAGGCCTGTGGGTCCCCAGGATGGGTGTAAAGCCAGAGATCGACCGGTTTATCATTATTTATGGTATCGGTGGACTTTGTGATCAGAGCCTGCAGAATTGCCTTTTTGGACAACAGCTTCCAGAATTCCACAGCTGGCATTGCAAAACATTGATTGATTGATTGATTGATTGATTGATTGATTGATTGATTGATTGATTGATTGATTGATTGATTGATTGATTGATTGATTGATTGATTGACCAACCTCCCATCTAGTAAAATTGCTACTCTGGGTGGTGCATGACCAAAATGTGTGAAGGAAACACAAATTATGAAACCCACTATAAAAGCATTAAACTTTTCTTACAAATAAGCAAGACAAGGCAGGCAGCAAAATAAGTTTCACATCATACGTTATTCATCTCCAGGCATGTTGGCAAGTTTTTGGGTTTAAGTCTGAATCAGAGTCTTTGGTTCCAAGTCTCAATTAAAATTAAGGGTCCCCACCCCAAAGATAAAGGAAGGGGTGGGTGGGTTCTGAGTCACACGTGGAATCTGAGTAATTGGGGAAAGCATCATCATCATCATCATCATCATAAATCGAGTCAAGTCACGAGTGCGACTTTAGTTCAACTTGACACCAAGTCCTATGAGTCAGGTCCCCATGCTTGTTCCTCCTTCATTCTCTGTCTTGTTCCTCTCCCAAAGCTTCCCTTAAAAGCTCTGTTTTCAGGAGCTTTGGAAAGGCGCCAAGGTGGGGCACCTGCCATAACTCGTGTGGGAGAGCCTTCCGTAAGGAGGGTGCCACCACTGAGGAAGCCCGGTGTCTGCTAGTTCCCGTTTTCCAGACTCCTTGAGTCAGCGCCTGCCATCATGAGGTCTGTGAGGGCAACAGACCTTGGTAGAAGATGCCCGGACAAGGAGTGAGGTCCCAAACCTTTTCAGGGCTTTGTGTATTAGAACCAAGCCCTCCTGTCTTCCACTGCCTTCCGGGGTTGGGTCAAAAATCATGTTGGTCGCTTTGATGACCCTGTCCAGCCATCTCGTCCTCTGTCGTCCCCTTCTCCTCTTGCCTTCACTCTCCCAACATCAGGGTCTTTTCCAGAGAGTCTTCTCTTCTCATGAGATGGCCAAAGTACTGGAGCCACAGCTTCAGGATCTCTGTCCTTCCAGTGTGCACTCAGGGTTCATTTCCTTCAGAGTGGATAGGTTTGTTCTTGCAGTCCAGGGGACTCTCAAGATCCTCCTCCAGCACCACAATTCAAAAGCATCAATTCTTTGGCGATCAGCCTTCCTTATGGTCCAGCTCTCAGTTCCATACATCACTACTGGAAAACTATAGCTTTGACTATGCGGACCTTTGTGGGCAAGGTGAGGTCTCTGCTTTTTAAGATGCTGTCCAGGTTTGTCTCCAAAATTGTATGGTGATACAATTGTTCTGACATTGATTGTTGTCTTCACTGGTTAGAGACATTATAGACAGCTTGTGACTGGGGAGGGGAAAAATCATAACTAATGCATGTATCTGCATGCCATAGGATGACCTGCTTCTGCCTCTAGGAGAGAGCAGATCGATTTTATGTGCCTGCGGCTTGGTCTTCAGCGTTTAAAGTCTGGTTTCACAAACATGGAAAAATGGCACTAGTCCCTTCTCCACACCATTAATATACTTTCAGCTTTAGTTACAGCTGCTCCCTAAGGTCTCTTTCTGGCCTCAGAGACCAACCATTTAAGACTGTGAGTGTTAATGCTGTAGCACAATGAAAGGTGGTTTTCTGTCCTTCACATCCTCTGCTGCGTTAATTCTCTTAAAGGATTAATTCTCTCCTTCGTGGTATGTTTTTGGGGTGCTGCGTGTTGCTTTTTTAGGGGGGAAGGTCCTTTCCTGGTTAAACACTGGAGTTGTTGTGCATTAAAAGTTGACGTAAGGAAGGACGAAGCTGCTTCTCCCATGTGCTGTTGCTCTCCAGGAACTTAGAATTCAATAGCAGTCATGAATCAGTCCCGGTGGCATCTCAATTGAGGATATTTGGCTCCCTTTTGGACACTGTGCGTGCAGTCTTGGGGGTGTCCAGCTAGAGTGGATTGGATCAAAGAAGTCAGAAGAGTGATTTAAGAGCAGTTTTCACCAGGACCAGCGCAGAGCTATTGACTGAGTGGGAACCTTTAAAATGAAGCTAAATGCATTTTGCACTCTACCTCCTCATTCCTGTTCCCATAATCATCAGCGTCTGCAGCAAATACTAAAAATATACCAAAAAATTACAGAAAACGTGAGCCTTTCTCGGAGTGTGAGGAGTGCCTTGGATGTGATCCTGTATTCTCATTGCGTGGGCTGCATCCTGTTTCTGCAGGGCAAGCCAAAACACTCTCTCTGTGCTCAGAATGTTTGTTACTCAACCCTATAGGTGAGAATACATGTTTGTTTGTTTATTTTATTTATAATTTTCTTACCCTCTCATGCTCCTTAAAAGGACGCCAGGCAACGTCTGTCATTAAAAGGCAATATTAAAGCTAACAACGGGGAGTATACAAATACTAAAAAGGCTCAAACACCATATTAAAAAAAACACATAAGCAACACCAAAACACATTCAAAGCAGTATGGCGCAACCATTCAAAAACTTGTCTCACCCAGGAAGTTACGAAAGGAAAGCTTGCCTGAAGAGAAAGGCCTTTGCCTGCTTGTAGAAGGACAGCCAAGATGGGACCAGGCTGGCCTCCAGTGGGAGGGAGTTCCAGAGTCTCTGGGAGCAGCCACAGAGAAGGCCCTGTCCTGTGTCCCCACCAAATGCAGCTGTGAAGGTGGTGGGACCCCCATATCTCAGGGGAAAGTCATCGAGGGGAAAGATTGTCTGAAGGGAAAGATCTTTGCCTGCTTTTTGAAGGACTACAAAGATGCGGCCAGCCTGGCCTCCAGTGGGAGGGAGTTCCACAGCCTCTGGGAGCAGCCACAGAGAAGGCCCTCTTGCCCGCATCCCCACCTAGAGAAAGGCCTCCACTGATGATCTTAATACCTAGATGGGCTCATAAAGGGAGATGTGGTTCTCAAGATAGCTTGCACCCAAGCGGTTCAAGTCTTTATCAGTTAGAACCAGCACCTTGAATTCAGCCCGGAAATGGATTGGCTGCCAGTGGAGCTGCTGTCACAGGGAGGTGATGTGGTCCAGCCCCATTCATCAATCTGGCTGCTGCATTTTAGACCTGCTGAAGTTTCTGAAGAGTTTCCAGAGGCAGCCCCCCCATAGAGTGCATTACAGTAATCTAGCTGGGAGGTAACAAAGGCCCTTGTCGCCTTAGCCAGATCAGACTT